>NW_004955415.1:32137334-32168067 GCF_000276665.1 Chinchilla lanigera
GGGGGGGCAGGTCACATGAGGTCAGGGATCTGGGAGGTACCCAGATCCTGGGGGTCGTCAGGTAAGGGGAGGGGCGGCGGGAGGAGCTCCGGGGGCTGCGAAGAGGGCAGAGCTTTGGTCAAGGCAGGCCGGCATGTGGGAGCAGGTCAGGAAAACGAGTGTGATCAGAGGAATATGGCAGGCTGGACCCCGACGTCCTCTCCCAGTGTCTGTGCAAGGCTGGACCCGGGGGTTTCTTCTTTTCTTCCCACACCTCGTCCCTGAAGGCTCTGCCAGCTGCTCTGAGGCGCAGACCAGCGGGTGGGTGTTGGTGTGGGCAGCGGCGGACACGGTCTGGAACGGAACGCCTCTCGCGGGCATCTTGTTTACCACGTGGGTGGTCCTCGCCCGCCCCGCCCCCGCCCGGATGCCCTGCAGGGAGGTGGCCCCCGGTGCTGCACGCAGGGGTGCCTTGGGGTCCTGAATTCTTCGGCAATGGCTAGGGAACTTACACTCCCTGTACTGTACTAGGGTTTTC
This sequence comes from Chinchilla lanigera, assembly GCF_000276665.1. Lineage (NCBI taxonomy): Eukaryota > Metazoa > Chordata > Mammalia > Rodentia > Chinchillidae > Chinchilla > Chinchilla lanigera. The sequence goes on from NW_004955415.1 coordinate 32,137,852, forward strand.
TGTGCACCCAATACCTGATCCTGAGTTCTGTCCACCTCCTCCTCAGAAATGAAAAATTGAAGGAGTGAATGACAAAAGTTTGTTGGTTGTGTCGTGGAGATGTTGATGGGGCACCGAGCAGAGGTTAAAGGGATAGACTCAGCCACTTAAATCTTGGGGAGGCCTTAGGGACTCCTGATCCCCTCGGGCTCCTCTTGGGCCGGGTCCAGGTCTGAGCTCACTGGCTGGTTGAGCTCACTGATTGCTCACTGTCACCGGGTCCTCTTAGGTTCTCTCTGTGGTGCAGAGGGAGGAGTTGAGGGGGTGTGGCCCCCTGTGTAGCATGATTAGAGAGTGGCCCATCTGGAATTGACGGACCAACCTAGTCCTATAGGTGCCCAAATTGGACTATCATGGGTGTGAAGTGGAGGAATTCCCTGCTGTCCCCCCCCCCCCCGCCTTTCCTCGTGTCCCTAGGGGTGGCTCAGTCCCCTTGCAGACAGACTGAGCATCACTGGATCCCAGGGGGCTGGAACAGGGGACGCTTCCTTTCAGACTGCTTACACCTCCCCCATTCTCCTGGGAACCCGGAGGTCAGGGGTCCTGGTGACAGGGATGGGATGTTGCTGGCTCTAGAGCAGGGTTTTGCTTTTCAATTCTAGGCTCTGATTTTCCTATCTGGGTTCCTTGCCGAGCTGCCTTAGCTGTTGCTGCCCCCTGGTAGACTGACGGCTGCCTGTCACCAGGGTGGCCATGGGTTTTGGCTTTGGGATCCTGGGTCCCACCTAAGGAGCCTCAAACTGCTGGGTTGAGTGGTATCACCTGGTTCTTCTGGGTCTAATCAGCCTGATTTCCTCATGTCCCCAGGACCTCAACCACCACCGGCTTGAGCCCTTCTGCCAGCCCCACCAGAAACAGCTGTTATACTTGCCCTGTGTTCCATCCTCCCTTTGCTGCTGCAGGTGACACTTTGGGGTCTGAGTGTGCTTCTCACCAAGCCCCATCCCTCAGGACCAGCCTCCAGGGTCACCTCAGGGCTTTTGCACCTGTTTCCTGCACCTTTTGCCTTGGGCTGTGTCTTCTGGTAGTAATACCTTATTTCCTGCCTGGTTAGGGCAGGGATTTCCAGTCCCTGCTGAAACAGGGTCAGAGATTGTGGGTGTTGGGCCTGATATTGGGGGAGGTGTCAGGCAGGGCCTTTTTCTGGAGCTGGAAGAGAAGGTACTGGTAATAACAACTTGAGGTGTACAAACAGTGGGGCCAGTGTGTTCGCATATACTCCTGAGGGAACAGTTTCACCTTTGTGTACTGATTCTTTGCCTAGAGCTAGGGGAGCAGCCAGCTCTCTAGCGACTTGGGCTGTGCTGCAGGTGACCAGCCTCAGACAAGGAGCCCGAGCTCTGTGTTTGTGAAAATGCGATAGCATAACAAGAGGAAGACACAGCGAGCCAGGAGGGGTGGGGAGATTTCGGTTGGGTGGTCAGGGAAGGCTTCCGGGAAAGCTTTGGACAGAATAATGAGGTGAGCGGGGGAGGGGCGCCGGAGGCAGGAGGAGAGCGCATTCAAAGCTTTTTGTTGAGTTTGTGCCAGGCTCCTACTAAGCACTTGAAACATTTTGTCGTCTTGTGGGGAGGAGTGAGGGATGACCCTGGTGTGGAGACAGATTCTTAGTGCTGTCCACAGGAAGAAGAAGCCCTGTCTTGGTTTTTTGGAACTCTCCTGCACCCCCAGATGAAGTTCAGACCCTTTGGCCTACATCCAGGGTCTTTTAAAATCTGGCCTCCTGGCTGGACAGTGGGGAACCCCAGCAGGCACTTGAGCTGGGCTTCAAAGAGATCCGGGTTTTGGTCAATCTGATCTGATCTGATCTCACAGTAGGATGGATCGGCAGGATGGACTGGGAGGGTTGGCCCAGAGGTGGTGGTTCCAGAAGTGTGGGGCTTGCTGGGTGAGGTCTGACCCCGCAGTTTGGAGCTCATAGCCAGAGAAGAGTTCTTGCCAGACCCCGATGGGACACCTGAGCTGTGCCTGGGGCAGTGGCTTCAAAATGTGGAGCCAGCTTTGGAGTTCTGCTGTCACCCTGCTCCCTCAGTGGCTGTGAGCATGGCTTCATGCTTGAACGCCGCTCCCCAGTCCATGGCTCTTGGGCCCTGTGTGTTGTCCTCACCCTTTCCTGTGCAGGAAATCCTCATTCCCCTTTATCTGAAAACCTTCGGTGGTGGCCCTCACCTCCCTGCACTTATTCCCTGGAGAACTCTCTGCTCGAAGTCTGGGCCTGTCGGCAGGCTGTGTCAGACTGCTTTGTATGTGGCTGCTACTATTCTTGCCTGTCCCTGCCTTAGCAAAGGTCTCAGTGTCCTTGAAGACTTGGGGGCCTCCCCAGTGCACATGGTTGCTGGTCAGGGTAAGCAGGCAGTGAGTGCTGTGGGGAGCTCTGTGGCTAGAGCCACCTTGCTGAGCCATGAGACCCTGTTCAAAGCTCTTGACCTCTTTGTGGTTTTGAGATGGTCTAAGGATGTAGTTGGTCTTTGACTTTGTTTTTGTTTTGAGACAGGGTGTCACTGTCTAGTTCAGTGTGGCCTTAAACTCACCATGTAGCCTAGGCTGGCCTGGACCTCATGATCTTCCTGTCTGAGCCTCCTGAGTGCTGGGATTACAAGCGTGCGCCACCAGGCCCTATGTAATTGGTCTTAAACTCACTTCGTAACCCAGGGTGACCTTTGTGGCGATCTTCCAGCCTCAGCCTCTTAAGGGCTGGGATTACAGGTGTGCAGCACTGTGCCTAGCCTAGATAGAGCTCTTGACCTCTTGAGTCTCTGCTTCCCACTCTGACAAATGGGGACAAGCAGTCATGCTTATGCTGCAGTGTTCTCAACCAGGGCAACCCTGCCCCCTCCAAAGACGCTTGCAATGTCTGGGGACGTTCTGTGGTTGTTCCAGGGCATGTGGGGGTGCTGCTATCTAGTGGGCCAAGGGGCCAGGGGTGCACTACAGCTTGGGACAGTGTACAGAGAAGGATCTGGGTACCTCTGCCCTGTGTTTGTTGTGAGTATTATACCCTGGGGTGTCTGCAGTGTGACCGGACACTGCTACAGAGGCACAACACAGGGACCCTCAGGGGCTACTGCCTCTTATCGCACAAAATCTGTGAAGTCTTGAGAGAAAGCAAGAAGCCCAGAATGTCCTTCCTGCTCTCAGAGTTTATAGTCCAGGGAGGGGGCCAGGGCACAGACGGGTACGACTCTCGTAGCTGGTGTCCCGAGTGCTGCCTGTGAGCTAAGTCCTAACCTGCCCGGGTTCTTCAGTTATTTTCTCCGTAAAACAGCTGCATGGGAGGCTGCCACTGGGAGCCTGTGTATAGTGGAGGAGACCGATGTCAGGAGCAGGCAGTGTTACGAACGTTTTCCAGGTGAGAGCCTGAAGTTTTGTAAGGGGTTTGAGCCCAGCAGGGTACAGTCTGTCCTTTGTGTCTACACGTTGCTCGGATTCAGCAAAAACCAGCTAGAAGATACTTGAAAAACTACTCTGTGCAGAATGTTGCAAACATGGGTTCTTGTCACTCCCTAGACGTCACAGGGTAACAGGTTTGTAGCACTGACATTTAAATGTTGGAGGTCAGCTGGAGGGTACTTAAGGTTTGTGGAAGGACGTGTAGGTTTGGTGCAAAAAAACCTACTGTTCACATGAGGTACTCGAATATCCGAGAACCTTGGTGGTTTGGAGGGTTCTGGTGTAACTCCCTCCGTGTGTGCCCAGGTATAGCTGGCATGACACATCCTCACTCCTGCCAGGGCCTGCATGTGGTTAGTGTATCTCAGCCCCTCATCTCCAGCAAGCCACCCTTCCCTTACCCCCACCTCCTTCATGCCAATCAGCAGTCACAGGTGTGGCCTTCCGGCCTTTGCACTTGCCGCCCATCCCCCTGCCCTGTCTTTGGGTCTGGACCTATTGAGAAGTGGTCCAGTGTCTTGACTAGCTGGCCTGAGGACAGAGGCAGAGCTGCTGGTGGGAGCAGGAGTTGGAGCTGGCCAGATTGGAGCACTGTGGGGAACTCCACCTGGGAAGGGCTGGGGAGACTTCCCAGGATCTTGTGCCACTTTGACTCCCAAGGAACACCTGAGAGGGAGAGGGGAGATGCCAGGCAGCCAGCGGGACCCCCATTTCTGGAGGTTGAAGAATCCCAGCTGCCCGATCTCTGGCTTCTGTGCGCTCCATTCTCATCTGAGAAATGGGCGTGGCCCCATGTCTCACACAGTGCTCCTCAGTCAGGAGCACTGGGTAGGCTCTCCTGGGGCCGTCATGCGGTCCTGGGCCACATCCCCATCTGTCAGGTGGCAGGACGCCTCATGTCCTCTTGCCGAGCCATGGGCAGGGCGAGAGAGCGACCTCAAAAGAGTACCTGCTGCCCACAGTAGGCCAGTGCATAGTGGAAGCTGCTTTGACTAATCGTGTCAGGGCTGTGGATCTGATGCCAGCCTTTCAGGAATGGAAAAGCTGAATCAAATATGCATGTGCTTAAAAGGCACCTTGCAGCAGCAGCCCCACAGCCAGGAGCTCTCAGCAGCTCACCAGCGCTGAGCTGTGCTTGCTGCCTCTTGCGCCTGGGCCCCACATGGGTTCTGCTCTGGGGGTCCTCACCGCCTGGGGACTTTGCAGAGCTTTCCTCCTGGCTCAACTTGGAATTGGTGTTTCTCTTAACTGTTGGTACATTTTGTCTCAGTCCTTTTGGGCTGCAGTGACAAAATGCCTCACACCACCTAATTTTTGAACAGAAAGTTGTGGGTTTTTTCGTTTTGTTTTTGAGGGTGTGTGTGTGTATGTATGTGTGTGTGTTGCAGTGCTGGGGATTAAGCCCAGGGGTACTGTAGCACTGAGCTATGTCTCCAACCCGGTGGTGTTTTTATGGGGAGGGGTTGAGACAACACCTACCAGGTTGTCTGGGCAGGACTCAGACCTGAAGTCCCCCTCCTGTCTTAGCCTTAGCCACCATCCTGGAGTGCTGGGATTGCAGATTCCGTGTGCCATCATGCAAGCAAAAGGTGATTGATTGATGGACTGACTGTCCTTTCTATGCTGAGCATAGAAGCCAGGGCCTGTATGTTAGGCGAGCACTTAACTACCAGTCTGTGCCTCCAGTCCCTATAGAAATGTATTGCCCACAGCACTGGAGACTTAGAAGCCCAAGATCAAGGCACTAGTAGGTTCATTGTCTGGTGAGGCAGCCTGGTCCTCAGCCATGGTGCCTCCTCTGGCCTCTTTTACAAGGGCACAGTGCTTGCTGCTCAGGGTGTAGCTGTCAGGGACTCATCCTCTCCCCAGTACTATTGTATTAGATGCAATTTCATCGTAAGAATTGTGTTGGGCAGGCATGTAGCTCAGTGCTGGAGAGCTTGTTGACATCTGCCAGTCCAGGAGTTTGATCCCTGTGACCCCCAAAAAGAAAAGTATGTTTAATGTTTCACTGTGTGAGATGTAGAACTTGGGGCTTCAGGCATGCTGGACAAGCATTCTACCACTGAGCTACATCCCGGGCCTGTTATTTTTTCTTTTGATGCTGAGAATGGGACCTGGGGCCCTGCTAATGTTAATCATACACTGTACCATTGACCTAACCCCCAACCCCCTAAAATTTAGAGGGACGCAAACACTAAAGCCATAGCACGTTAGTGCCGTCTCACAGCTCGCCCTGAATTTGTAGCGATCCTCCTGCTTCAGCCTCCAGAGAGCTGGGATTACAGGCATGCGCCACCATGCCTGGCTGTTTTCTGTGCTTTTGACAGTTCCCCATGAGCCTGTGATCTGTTGCCCCTGCCTGTGCTGGCTGAAGAATTCCTGAGTGCTTTTCCCAAACAGCAGGCAGTTTCCATTCCCAGGAATAGTCCTGCTGGCATGTGACTCAACAGGCGTGAGAGCCACCATCCACTCAGGGCATGGAGCCCCAGCTGGGACCCTGGCTGTAGGCCACCCCTGGGGCAACTGTCACCCGGGGCTTGGCTAGGTTAGTGCTTCTGAGCCTCATTGCTGTTCTAGACACATTACTGAGGAACAAGAAAGAGTGAGAATTGGAAGAAATGGGAACAATTACTCATGAATTCCATGGGCCCCTCAGTTGTGTGTGGTCACAGCAGTGAGCCATGCAGGTAAACTCCCTGAGCTGCTGGAGCCAACTTGAAACTGGCATTATGGCTGGGCATGGTGGCACACAGCTGTAATCCCAGTACTTAGAAGGTTCAGGCAGGAGGATCGTTGCAAGCTTAAGGCCAGCCTGGGCTACAGAGTGAGCTCAAGGCCAGCCTGAACTGCATAGTGAGACCATGTCTAAAGAAAGACAAAAAAAAAGAAAAGAAGGAAGGAAGGAACTGCCATTATGGCACATGCCCTCCATCCCAGAGTACTGGGTGACAGGCATGCACTACCACCAATTGTCTTACACCTTAGGGGGCTAGTGTTTGAGGTCAGGGTGCCAGCATGGTTGGGTGGAGGCGAGCGTTGTCACCTCAGTGTGCAGATGGCTTCCTAACCCCATCAGGGCTTAATTCCCTCCCAAAGACAAACCATGTGAATTCCACATAGGACATAGTCTTCAGCAGAGCCTTGAGATGGAACAGAATGCCTGCAGGTGACAGCAGTCTGTAGGAGGCTGTGCTTTCAGCCCGCTATGGTGCCTCCAGGTCGGTTCTGATGCCGGCTGTCGTAGCAAGGTTGGTGAACTGGCTTGGAGCATGTTAGTCAGTGCATCACTGATGAATGGCTTCAGGCCCACAGCTCCCAAGTGCCTCCTGCCTCACGCCAGGACTGGCAAATGCAGGGGATCCCCTCCACCCTGCGCAGGGCTGAGGTTGCCCAGCTCTGTCCTTTCCCTGACACCATGACCAGTGTGAGGAGTTTGAGGGTGGTTCTTTGTGGTTTTCTGCCCGTCAAGACTTGGTGGCTTGGGTGTGATGGCACACGCCTGTAATCCTAGCACTCTGGAGGCTGAGGCAGGAGGATCGTTGTGAGTTCAAGGCCAGCCTGGGCTACAAAGTGAGCTCAAGGCCAGCCTGAACTACATAGCGAGACCCTGTCTCAAAAAGAAAGACTTGGTGTTGTTGGAGGTTTAGTGGGTGGTGAGAAAGGCAGCCTGCAGGAGGGTAAAGGCAGAACAGGCTGGGCACTCCAGGCTGAGGCACAGCTAGCTCCACCGGGGGACAGCACGCCTCCACCCAGTGTCACTGACTCGAGACCTGAGCACCTTTGGTCCACTAGGTTTGAGCCAGCCTCTGCTGGTGGTTGCCCGGCATGGTCGGGACAAACTCGGCATGTTGAGAGGCATTGACCCCAGACCCTGTTTCCTGGCAGCTCCTGTGGGTTGAGGGTGCCCAGGGCTGGACAGAAGAGCACTGGGGTCTCTGCACCTTGCAGACCTACCGCCCTGTTCCCCAGCCTCACGGAGGAGGGAGGTGTCCTGCACTCTCTTGGCTGAGCCTTTTGCACCAGTTTCTCCTGCACCCTGCGTTGCTGTTCAGAGGCTGCAAAGCACTAGGCTCTGAGGCTGGGGCTGCCCTAGGGAAGGGACCTGGGTCCCTGGACCCCGCCCTGCATTTCCACTGCTTCCTCCTTCCCCCAGAACTTAATTCAGGGCCTGAATTGCTGTGTGCTCCCTGTGTGCTGAGTGCCTGCCAAGACTCACCATTCACCTGTGCGGTGCCCACTGAGGGTGGGCTGGGATCAGGCTTACTTTCTTGTCCTTATTTCCTAAACAGTGTGGCATAACAATCCTGTGTGCAGCATTTACACTGTATTAAGGGTTATAGGTCCCGTATGAGAAGACACCTGTAGGTTTTCCAGAAATGCGGTCCTGTCTTATATGAGACACTTGAGTGTGTGGTGTGCGGTATCTGTGCTAGGCACTTTCCCGTCGCTGGCACAAAGTACCTGACACCTGTGACTCAAAGCAGAAGTTTATTCGGACTCACAGTTTCAGAGGATTCATTCAGCATGTGGTCCGCTGGCTCCTGGGCAGATCTGGCATGGTCGGAGGGCATGGCAGGGGGTAGCTGCCTATCTGTGGCAGCCAGGTACAGGGACCCCTCCAGCCCAGCCCCATCTCCCAACTGCCTGGTCAGTCCTGAGCTGATCCAGGTATAGGTCTGGTGCTGCTGGGTCTCTGTACTCTCGACCTGATAACCTTCTGGAAGTTCAGTTTCTGAACACAGAACATATGGGGGTTATTTTAGATCTAAACCATGACAGTATCTACCCCAGGGAGGGTTTCCACATGACAATGTGTGTGTGCACCTGGGGTATTGCCCCAGGCCCAAGTACATGCTAGGCACATGCTCTACATGACTGTGTGCAGGGTGCTGCGGCTGGAACCTGGGCCTGGCACGTGCTCAGCAGGCGCTTTGCCCTAAGCTGTACCCCTGGCCCTGCCCTGTCTTTATGCGAGCAGCTGTGTGAGTTGGGATGGTGGCTCACTGTGGCTCATTTGGATTGGCATCTCCCTGGTGACACTAGTGGTTTTGTGTAACTTCATGAGTGTCATTCAGTCAGCAGTGCCGGACTCCTGGTGCTTGTAAACTGCGTCCTCGAGAGGTACTGTGTGTGCTGAGTGGGGGTAGCTTGCTGCTGCATGGAGGGACACCCCTAATGTTTAGGCAGGCTCCCTCAGCGTTCGGGTACATAAAACGCGTGAGTGTGCACATGCCACCCTAACTGCAGGGGACAGCGCTTGGCCGCTCTGCCCTGCAGATGATTTGTAGATTGGACAGTTCAGTCAGCTTTTGGTATCCACGCGTTCTACACCTTCAGACTCAGTCAACTGTACATCGAAAAGACTAAAAAAAAAAGTACTTCTGAGGATTAAAAACGTTGAGGGGGAAAGTTGGCATCTGAGCTGGGTGTGGTAGGATATGGCTGTCCTCCAGCATTCTAGGAGGATGAGGCAGGAGGAGCTCAAGTTAGAGCCCAGCACGGGCAGTTCACCTACTTAGTAAGACTCCATCTTACAATTCAGCACAAAGGTTCTTGGTTCAGTTCAATCCCCAGTGTCTCTAAAGAAAAATTGAGTCTGTACTGAGTATGTGCAGACTTTTCTTGTCATTCTTCTCCCAACAACACCATGTGTGTAGTGTTTGCATCTCCCTTATGACCTATTACCATGACGAGATTATGTAAAATCTGCCAGATGATAATGCATGGCTTCTGTGCACATACAGAGCGATTTGACATAAGGGACTTGAACACCCACAGATTTTCCTGTCCATAGGAGTTCCAGGGAGCCGCTCCCCTTGGATACTGAGGTACAACCATATATCATAAAGGCAAGAGTGTGCCAGGACATGAGGGTTAGGTGGCCCTGTACAGGCCTATCAGGGACAACAGATTGCCTTGTGGGTGTCTGATCTCCCACATGCTGATACCCAGCCCCCGAGGGAGGGCAGGGTGGCACTACGTCTGACCACCTTACCCTTGTCTCTCCCTGTCTGCTGTGCAGCCGCTGCCATGGCCCAGACTCTGCAGATGGAGATCCCAAACTTCGGCAACAGCATCCTTGAGTGCCTCAATGAGCAACGGCTGCAAGGCCTATACTGTGATGTCTCAGTGGTGGTCAAGGGCCATGCCTTCAAGGCCCATCGGGCTGTGCTGGCTGCCAGCAGCTCCTACTTCCGAGACCTGTTCAACAGCAGCCGGAGCGCAGTGGTAGAGCTGCCAGCAGCTGTGCAGCCCCAGTCCTTCCAGCAGATCCTCACATTCTGCTACACGGGGCGGCTGAGCATGAACATGGGTGACCAGTTCCTGCTCATCTACACAGCTGGCTTCCTGCAGATCCAGGAAATCATGGAGAAGGGCACTGAGTTCTTCCTCAAGGTGAGCTCCCCGAGCTGTGACTCCCAGGGCCTGCATGCCGAAGAGGCCCCGTCGTCAGAGCCGCAGAGCCCCGTGGCGCAGACGTCGGGCTGGCCGGTCTGCAGCACGCCGCTGCCCCTGGTGTCGCGGGTCAAGACAGAGCAGCAGGAGTTGGACTCTGTACAGTGCACACCTGTGGCCAAGAGGCTGTGGGATGGCAGCCAGAAGGAGGCTGGAGGCGGCAGCGGGGGCAATGGCAGCCGCAAGATGGCCAAGTTCTCCACGCCAGACCTGACCACCAACCGGACGCCCCAGCCGGCTCCGGGGGTTGCAGCCACGGTGGCAGCGGGGGGCGTGATGAGTGGGCCTAGCATGTCGGAGCGGACCAGCCCAGGCACCTCAAGCGCCTACACCAGTGACAGCCCCGGCTCCTACCACAACGAGGAGGATGAGGAGGAAGACGCAGGCGAGGAGGGCACAGACGAGCAGTACCGGCAGATCTGCAACATGTACACCATGTACAGCATGATGAACGTTGGCCAGACAGGTAGGGTGACACCATGCACACCGTCCCCGGGCTTACACATGGACATGTGGCACATGTACACATCCTCTGCTCTCTCCTGCAGCTGAGAAGGTGGAGGCCCTCCCCGAGCAGGTGGCCCCCGAGTCCCGCAGCCGCATCCGGGTGCGACAAGACCTGGCATCTCTCCCTGCTGAGCTCATCAACCAGATTGGCAACCGCTGCCACCCCAAGCTCTACGATGAGGGGGATCCCTCAGAGAAGCTGGAGCTGGTGACAGGTGTGCTGGCCACACCTTCCCCAGATCCCTGTCTCCTACCCTTGAGCCTCCTGTCAGTGTGACTGGGGCCGAAGGTGTCCTTGGCGCATTTCCCCACCTAGGCTGATGTGGGTATGGCTGCATTGGTGCATGTCAGGGCTGGCCCAGTGGGTGGAGTTCCCTGCAGCAGTGCCTGGGTGCCTCTGCTCCCTCCCAGCTGACCTCTCTGACCTGAGGCGGCCTGGTCTGCTCCCACTGGCACACAGATGGCCCTGCTGGCCTTGCTGCAGGGCCTGGCATAGAGCAGCAGAGCAGGTCCCCTAGTGCCCCAGGCCCAACAGAAGGATAAGAGGGCTTTGAGAAAGAAGCAGGGGAACATGGGACACCCTGGCCACCCCTTGCCACCTCCCTCACCAGGTACCAACGTGTACATCACGAGGGCGCAGCTTATGAACTGCCACGTCAGTGCGGGCACACGGCACAAGGTCCTGCTGCGGCGGCTCCTGGCCTCCTTCTTTGACCGGTGAGGCTCTCACCAGGACCCAGGGAGGGGAAGGTGGCCCCACACCCTCAGCCACAGAGGTGCTGACTCCACCCACATCCCATTACCCCTAGGAACACGCTGGCCAACAGCTGTGGCACTGGCATCCGGTCCTCCACCAATGACCCCCGACGCAAACCACTGGACAGCCGCGTCCTCCACGCCGTCAAGTGTGAGTGGCCTTCCAGGGCACAAGGGCTGGGTTATGGATGTCTCCCTCCCTTGTTGATCCTGAGGGATGGCTGGATTTGATGCCAAGGAGGATTCTGAGGTGTAGCCTGGGCTTGTTGGGAGTGTTCAGATTGGAGACAATGCTGATGGGAGGCGGGGCCCTGTGGGTGCAGAGGGACTCATGTTTTGGGCAGTTAGTTATGACAGGGTGGAAGTGAGCAGGCAGCGCCTGCCAAGCGGGCAGCCACCATGTTGCCAGCCCACCGTCAGGAGGAGGATCCAGGTTTCTGGGTTCTGTCAGATAATGCCAGTTCTTTGGGAACGTGGGCCTCCTGTCAAACCCACTGTGCCCACTTGGTAGGGCTTTGTGGGGAGGCCAGGCTTGGCCTGAGCTACTGCTCTGCCCACAGACTACTGCCAGAACTTTGCCCCCAACTTCAAGGAGAGCGAGATGAACGCCATCGCGGCTGACATGTGCACCAATGCCCGCCGTGTGGTGCGCAAGAGCTGGATGCCCAAGGCCAAGCCACCCCTGGCGGAGGGCGATTCCTACACCTCTTTCATCAGCGACACTGGCAAGATGGAGCCAGACATGATGGGCATGGAGCACAGCTTCGAGACGGCCAGCCATGACGGCGAGGCCGGCCCCTCGGCAGAGGTCCTCCAGTAACGCACGGGGCCCTCCCCGCGGGCTGTCACACTCCCCTCCCGTCACACACACCCACCACCATCTTGGTCACGAGCTACTGTCTACCCCTCCCTTTGACCCGCGGGGGGCGCTGCATGCTCCCAGCCCCTCTGCCTCACTGTCCCCCACTTCCCCACTGGAGCCAGGTGGAGAGGGCGGGCCGCCTGGGACACACTTGTGCAGTCGGGAGCCCTGTCCCCCTCCTAGCTCTCTGGTCATTCCAGCTCCCAGGCCTGGCTTGGGGAGGGGCCGGCCTGGGGGGCCCTGGGGACTCGGGGTGCCCGGGTGCTCTCAGGACCCCTCCACCATCTCCCAGTGCTTCCACGTCTCCAAAGCGCCTTCCTGTCTGTGTCCCTCGTCTGTCCCTGTGCCTGGGGGCTGGGTAGGCGAGGCCGTGGGACTCCACTGCACAACTAGGGAACAGGCTTAGACGAGGCCCAGAGCAGCCCCACACCCAGTGGATGGAAGGTGGCCAGGGTGGCCCACACCCCTCTCCTGGCCCTTCACTCTCGGTTTCTGTCACCCTGTGGGACCCCTGGGGCCCGAGTGAGGCTGGTCCGTGAGGGGGGCTCTTGGGGATCAGCGGGGGTCTCGGAGGCCAGGAGGTGGGATCTTGGGCTCACAGCGTGTGGGTGTTCGCGTGTGCATGTGTAGGTTTGCTTTCAGAGCAGATGGAGGTAGAAGAGGTGGAAAGACCAGGGTTGGAATTGGGGGAGCAGGCTGAGGGTGTCGCCCTTTCCCATCAGCACCCTGCCCCCTAGCAGGGCTCCCAGCCCCTCACCCCTGTACATACTTTTTAAGAATTTTTTTAGTGAATGAAATACTAAAGCATAAGATTTCCTTTTATTTTTCAAATCAATGGGACTGTGTCTGAGGTCCCCCTGGGCCCCAGGGGGCCACAGAAGGCAGGATAGGTGGGCAGGCTGAGTGCGTGCATGGGTGGAATGTGGGTGCCTGGGCTCCAGTGGCTCCACCTAGCCCCTCCCTCTCCCTACCCCAGGGCTGCAGTGTTTTGGGGTGTCCCAGGGCTTGGCTGATGGCTGAGCTTCAGTCCGTGGGGCCAGGGGAGAGGGTCTGCGTCCATTGTTAGCAGTTGTTTATGGCTTTTTTTTTTTCCCGCCATTCCTTTTCTTGCCCAGAGTGAGTGATTTGGGTTTGAGTTGAAGATGTGAACACGGAGGGTGCCCCCCCCAGTCATTTCTCCACCGCACACGTGCTCTGCCCCGCGCTCCCTGCCGTCTCCCCTCCCCAAGCTGCTCCTGCTCCTGCCTCCCAGCTTCCTCTTCCCAGGCAGGGGTAAGGTGGGGGTAGGGGGGCCGGGGGTGGAGTAGGGCTGCTGGACTGGGCCCTGGGAATCATGGTTGGAGACCCGTCCCCAGCCCAGCCTGCTGGGCTCCCTCCTGACATCTGCTTGTTGCGGGTTGGGGGTGTCGGGCCTGCTCCCTGGGCCCACCCCAGCACCTCAGCCCTGGTGTCCAGTGCGGGAGAGGGAGTCGACACCCCCAGCTAAAGCACAAGCACCTTAGTCGCACTCCCCTTCCCTCCCACGCCCACCTCAGCGCTGATCCCAAAGCACAATGTCCTGGTCACTTGGCGAGCAGCTGGCCTGAGGGGCCCTAGCCAGACCCCAGGGGAAGTGGTAGTCCCAGGAGCCCCTCCCCCATCCACTCCCCACCCTTCCTCTAGCAGGATGCCCTGCAGAGCCTGGTGGGGCAGAGCCCCTGGGTTTCAGTGACCCCCCCAGGAGGTGCTCCTGGCTCTCTGGGGGAGGTGGGGCAGGGCAAGGGGTGCAGGGGAGGAGACTCCTCACTAGGAGAGCCAAAGACAGGGTTGTGCCTTACCCAGGAGCCACCCCTGCGCCCACCGCCTGCCAAGCGGCCAGCTGCCTCTGTCCCATCCCCTGCCCACCCTCCCAGTCCTGCTCTGAGCTGCATGGTCCCCCGCCCTGGGCAGTCCAGAGAAACAGGAACAGAAAACTGTCCATCTCCTAGAAAAGCAAAGGACTCTAGGGCCCTCTCCCCAACTCCACTGGCCGCCCACACCCTTCTCAGGGGACAGGTCACCCCCATCCACGTGAAGTGCCAACGCCCTCCCCGCCCCGGGCCACACCCCACCCCTCCCTGGCCCGAAGTGAGATTGCACATTAACTACTGTACGGAGCGGAGCGGGCGTTAGGAAATGTGAACCTGACGAGAATAAACAGACGCCTTTGTAACAGCCCTGTGCCTGCTGCTCACTAGGGTCGGGTGGGCAGGCTGCAGGGGTGCCAGCACCCACAGCCCAGGAAGCTTTGGGACAGCAGCTCTACCCATGCTGTGACTGGCTGGTTCCTGACCTCCCCTGCACCCAGCTCAGCCTTCAGGTCCTCCAAGGGTTGGAGGACTGGGTCTGGGGCCTGACACCCGGGTTGTTTTCCTGCCAAGCAAGCTCCACCACTGAGGCAGACCCCAGACCAGCACCACAGGCTTAAACCAAGCTACTGTTTACATGTATGGGCAGTTCTGGCCAGGGTGTGCTACAGGAAGGATGGTTAGTGGGAGGGTGCTGGACACTCAAAGTTGCTGGCATTGAGGCCATCCAGAAACACAGTGGGCCTGATGACAAGTCCCCTCACTGATAACGTCCTGCTTTGGTAGCACATGGGTAGCCCCAGAGAAATGAGGACAACTGCAGCTTTTTAACCCCAGGAGACTCAGATTTGAGTAGTCATCCTTTATTTTCTGTAGGGAATTGGATACCCTCAGACTCCAAAATCTGAGAATGCACAAGACACTTCTGTTTAAAAATTAAAGTGTTTGCATACGAACCCAGAACCTCTGAGCTACGTTCCAGCAACTCTTTTGTGTTTTGTTTTGTTTTGTTTTGTTTTGTTTTGTCTTTCTTGAGACGGTCTCACTATGCAGTTCAGGCTGGCCTTGAGCTCACTTTGTAGCCCAGGCTGGTCTCGAACTCTACAATCCTGCCTCAGCCTCCCAAGTGCTGGGATTACAGGCATGTGCCACCACACCTGGCCTCTCCCAGCAACTCTTAACTTTACCACCCCCCCCCCTTTTTTTTTTTGAGATGTGGTCCTGCTATGTAGTTCAGGCTGGCCTCAGCGATCCTCCTGCCTTAGCCTTCTTGAGTGCTGGGATTACAGGTGTGTGGCACTTCAACATGTGTTTACCAACTTGAACCACCAGTGGTACATGTATCACTGTCCCATCTGGTGGCTTGAGTCACTCAATGGGACTGTCCCATAATACCTGGTGGGACATTGATGTATGTACCACCACTAGTACAGAGCTGCCAGGCAGCAAAAGTTACAGCTCTCTGGTGAACATGAAAGACTAGGAGATGCACAGTGGTGCACACCTTTAATCTCAGCACTCAGGCAGAGGCAGGAAGACATGAGAGTTCAAGGCCAGTGTGGTCTACATAGTGATATTCTGTCTCAAACCAAAAACAAAACGCCTTAAAAGTCAATGTTCAGGGGCCAGGGATACGGCTCAGTGGCACAACTGCCTCTCTGGCAAGCTCAAGGTCCTGAGTTTGATTCCTGGTACCAAAAAAAAAGATGTTCAGGTCCATGCTTAGGATTACCTCCCTTAGGCACAGAAAAAGCAGGTAATGTGGAGGCTAAACTGAACTCAAGAAATCTGAGATAGTAGTTTTCAATGGTAACAAGTTATCCATTGTTAAAATCTTAACAAACAAAAAACAGTAGTCTTTTCTGTATGCAGTAGTGGCCACTGGATCCCCTAACATTCTGCAGGAGCAGCCTGGGGATTGCCACAGGCGTCCACCAAGGCCCCTTAAGTTTGCAATCAACACTCCAAAAGATGCCAACGGGTGTTAGTAACGCTGGGACTTTATTCCAACTTGGCACACAGAAGGCACAGGGGCAAATGGTTCTGCGGCCTCAGCAGGACACAGGCTGACATGTATCTGAGGTCTCCTTGCCTCTGCCATCCCTGAAGTGCACTTGGGACAGGACCAGAGGTGCAGGGTTTAACCCAGGGTTCCACCAGCTCCGGATGTAAGCCTTGGGGACAGGTACCTGGCCCTGCCCCTCCTCCCTAGGAACAGGACCGGCTCCAAAGTGGTGTTCATGGCTCTGGGCACCAGGGAGGGCCTAGGTCAGAGGGAAGAAACTAAAAAGGAGAGCCATGCCCAGCAGCACTGTTGCAGGTCTGTGGACAAAAAGGACAGAGGTCACAGGAGGAACAACTCGTTTATTCCCTCCCTTTTTTTTTTTTCCTTTGAGACAGGGTCTTAACGGTACTTTAGGGTGGGCTTGAAATTTGAGAGATCCTCTTGCCTCAGCCGTGTCAGTGCTGGGATTACAGGTATGCACCACCATGCCCAGCTGAACTCATTCCAAGATCAAGGATACTCACCACTCATGTGGGACACTTGGGACATCTTTCTGAGGACCCTGTCCATTGGGGGCTGGCTGTGTTCCATCTCACATGCAGAGTGTCTAGCATGCTGCCAGGACTCAGATGGCACCTGCCCCCAGGGCACCTGCGCATCAGTGTCCCTGAGGCACCCAGCCCACTGTGGGCTCCTCTTCAGCTGCACATGTTTCAGAGCCTGGGTGCTCCAACAGCAATCCCAGCTGCTGGTGCTCTTAGTCCAGGTTCAGCTAAGGAGTGCAGTGAGCAAGGACTGAGCAGCCCACAGGCACCTCCAGCCCAGGGTCCCTGCCACTTGTGCAAATCTGCTGGCATCCCACAGGTCACTGTGTGACACCTGGGCAAACAGCTTGCCTTCTGGTATCTGTGGGTCACAGGTCACACAGGCAGGCATGGTGGTGCACACCTGTAATCCCAGTACAGTACTCGGGAGGCTGAGGCAGGAGGAACACAGAGATCAAGGCCAGCTTGGGCTACACAAGTGACTCAAAAAGAACAAAGGGAAAAAAATAGAGTGCTTAGTCTGCTGGAGACCATTTCCTCAGACTCCACTTGTTAGCAAAGTGATCTCGAGCCGTGTTACGTGACCGCCTTGGGCCTCCGTTTCCCCGTCTGTAGAACAGGGAAAGCTCCAATCCTTGTTTCCTACCTAGGGTTGGAATGATAATATAAGTTACTCCATGGGAAGTATGTGCCTGACACACAGTAGTGACTCTTGCCTTTTCTCACTGTGTATTTCACACGCTGGGAGGCAGTCAGTGGGCAGACAGCCTGAACTTGTATTTGGGTTAAGCCAGAGTCGCACCCCTCTGTCCTTACTCTGTCCTTGCTTCCAACACTGAGTGTCAGGAAATGAGTACACTCATTTACTTATTTTATCTTGTTTTTCTTCTCTTTTGGGATTGAACTCAGGGCCTTCATACTGAGCTCCATCCCAGCCTTTTTGTTTTTGGTCTTTTTTCCCCCACCTTTATGAGACAAAGTCCAGGTAGCCCACACTGTGCAGCCCAGGCTGGCCTCGAACTTCATGATCCTCCTGCCTCAGCCTTCTGAGTGCTGGGATTACAGAGGTGTATACCATGCATGGCTTTTTTGTTTTGTTTTATTTTTAGCCCTTTTTAGTATTTCCATTTGGAGATGTCTTGTAAAGTTAAACTGCCCAGGGTAGGTTCAACTTTAGGATCCTCCTCCCTCAGCTAATCCCAGAGTTCTGGAATTATAAGCATGTGTCACCAAACCCAGTTTTCTCCCTCTCTCTTTCCTTTTTCCTTTCTTTCTTCCTTTCTTTTTTTGACTGCCTGGGTCCAGTGGAGCCTAAATGTTAATTACTGGAATGCTCAGTATTAGCTTGTCAGCAGATGTATTTCAGAGTTTGGATTTTTGTTCCAAAAGCTGCACATACAGAAGGCAGGAGCTTTAGAGTGCTGATGGATGTGGGCTTCAGCCCCCGCTGTCCAAACCCTTTGTGGCCTTGGAGTGGACAGTGGGGGCTGGTGTTTCTCAGCATTGAAAGAAGGATGCGGGACACAGAGGGGGAAGATAATCAGGAAGCAGAGGACAGCTGCAGGGAGGATACTGGTGTACATTCAGAGGACCTAGTAGACCAGGTGTACAGAGAAAGTGGGTATGTGTCTGCAGGAAGGTCAAGATGTGCACAGACCTTGAGTCCCTACCCCTCAGGAAATCAGCCTACTAACAAATACAGGTGGTCGGGTGTGTTGGTGCACGCCTGTAATCCCAGCACTTGGGAGGTGAGGCAGGAGGATCATCGAAATTTTAAGGGCTGACTTGGGCTACATAGCAAGACTGGGTCTCAAAAATAAATAAATAAATGTAAGAAAAATACAGATGTCTCTTGATGCCCTCAAGAGACTGGATCTAAGATCCCCACAGGTACCAAAATCCATGCGTGCTGCTTAAATCCCTTACATAAAATGCTGTAGTATAGGAGACAGGTGAACAAGGTGCAGGCTGGCTCTCCACTGGGTGGGTCGTGCGAACGATGTGTGGGTGTACAGGGAGTCGAAGCCTTACCTCTTTTTTACTCCTCTCCATGAAAGCTACAACTGCTGGGAAGACCGTGTGATCCTTCACTTCTTGCGGGTGAGGATGGCATTAGTGTACAGATACTCAAATTCAGGGGGACATGGTGGGGCACACCTGTCATCTCGGCACTCAGGAGGCTGAGGCAAGAGGACCACCGCCAGTTCCAGGCCAGCCTGAACCACATAGTGACCCCTTGTCTCGAAAACTAAGATAGCTCAACTCCCCTCACTCAGCCCACCAGGGCCTGCCTTATCTGAAAGCCCTCCTGCACGGCTCCACAAAACATTCGTCTCTCCTGCATGGTCCGGAGTGGAGCTTGAACCTGCCTGGGTTGGCTTCCACTACGTGTGGACGGAGACCAAAGGGTCAACGCCAGGCCCGCACAGCACCCTTGCACCCCTCTCCTCGCGCTGCCTAGCGCAGCCCGGGAATCGAATCCCCCTCCAGGTCCCCACGGGTCACCGTGCACCGCGACTGCCTGGCACGCGGGCACTGACCACCTTCCACCCTCCCACGGCACTGCCACTCACCCTAGGACCACAAAAAAAAGGATCTGCGAGGGAAGGGTTACCCCTCCCGCTCAGGCCAAGACCCTCCCTCCTGGTGTCTGGGCGATCATTGTTTCCTAGTGCTGGGAGCGCGCCGCCGCCACACCCCCGTCCAGAGCCGGGCGTCCAGAGGAGAAAGAGGCCACCATCCAGAGACGGGCGTCCAGAGAAGAGGCCATAGAGCCCACAGAGGACCGAAGAACAGGAACTTCCGCCCCCACTGCGGCCATCTTGGATGTAGGCAGAGGCAGCTTCCGGTCTACAGGCCACGCCTTGTCGCGTATTCCGGGCCTGGGAGCACAGTCCTCATTCTGTGTGGTCGGAAGCCGTAATCTTAGTTCCAGACCAAGCCCTTAGGGCTGTGCCTACGCAAACTGTTTCCCTCCTGAGGCAACGTAAATAACAGCTTCTCTTCACTCAGGTCATAGCTTTGGAGAAACTTTTATTTAATTAAATTAATTTTGTGGTACTTGGGATTGAACCTAGGGCTTTTGCACTGAGCTACATCCCCAGGCCTTTTTTATTCTGTATTTTGAGGCGTTCTCGGTAAATCGTTACATTGCCCAGGTTGAGTTTGTACCTGGTATCCTCCTGTCTCAGCCTCCCAGAGTGTTGGGATGACCGGTGTGCCCTGCTTGGAATCACTGAACCTTTACAAGGACACCCGAGTTGGTCCCGGTTGAACCGGTCCTTCTCCTTCCCGCGCTCGGAGCCCGCCTTCTGCGCGGTTCTGCCCAACTCTCCCCTCGCCTCTCCTCCTCCTTTCTTACAAGAAGGGCAGGGAGCGCTTCGAGGTGGCCTGGGCGGGGTGGGGGAGCTTGGGGGCCCTGAGACATCCGAAGGTCCCTTTCCAGCACACGTGTCGCAGACTCGGGTATCCGGGGGCTCAGTCTTGCTGGGTGCGAGCCCGAGGGTGGCGTGGTGGCCGCTCCGAGGAATCTCCAGGGCGCCTCTGCGTGTGCAGTCGCGGTCCGGTCGGACTCCCGGGTGCCCCTGTGTGGAGGAACGACCCCGCTGGGACTCTGGGCGCCTGGTCCCCCGTGGAGAACAAGGGGCAGGGCCACCGCCGGGAGTCCCCAGGGTGCTGCCCATTGTCAGCGTCGCCAGGAGCGGTCTAGGCCAGCGCCTGGCCTGACAATATGCCCACGGCAGGTAGCAGAATAGAGAAGAGGGCGCCCGTGCCCGCCATAGGTCGCCAGGGGATGTGGAAGGATTGATAGATAGGGACAGCTTGGGAGAGGTCTTCTAGGGAAGAGGAAGGATTGGAGTTCCCACGTGCGACAAGGGATGGAAACCGAAGGCGCTCAAAGGCATGACAAGATCAATTAGGGGGCCGGGCGTGGTGGCGCATGCCTGGAATCCCCTGCCTCTGGGAGGCTGAGGCAGGAGAATCATAAATTAAAGCGCAGCCTGGGCAATTTAGTGATACCGTCTCAAAATAGAAAAAAAAAAAAAAACGAAACAAAGGCTGAGGATGTACCTCAATGTGAAGGCCGTGAATTCAATCCCCAGTACTTCAATCAATAAGATGGGGCGGGTGGTAGGAATAACTTGGGAGGAGTGAACCAGGATCTCCACGGGGAAGGGAATTGCAAGATCTTCCTGTGAGGTCTCGGGGACAGCGTCCGAGAAGCCGTAGGTCACCTAGAGGCGGACCCAGGGATTTCCCTGTGGGCGTCGCGCCTACTCCCCCGGCAAAACTACACAAGCCCGGCTGGACGCGCGCCCGGAAGTCCCGGCCCAAGAGGCAGGGAGAGGCGTGCCCAGAGACGCAGGCCCCGCCCCCGCCCGCTCCGGACCCCTGTCCTTATATGGGCAGCCGGAAGCTGCTCTGGCGTTGTCTACGTCACCGCTTCCAAATTTAGCTCGGGAAGTCATCCGGCTCCGGTGGCGCGCAGGCTCCCCGCGTAACATGAGGAGGGGGCGCCCTTTAAAGGGGCCATACTGTGGATAAATGGAGCTATTGGATAGTTTTGCTTTGTGCCTGTGTGTGTGCAACTGATATTGAGTTTTCTGCGAGCGCGTGGTGGTGGGTAGGGCTCATGCTTTCTTTGCTTCTTCCTGGCAAGGCGCGGTGTCCAGCTCCCACCCCAGCTCCGCCCCTCGGGGCGTGGAGGCCGATCGTCGCCCAGCGCGCGAGTGGGAGGTGGGAGCCGCGTGTCCGCTGCCCCATCCGGGCTTACCCGCGCCAGGCCGCCTCCCTCCCACCGCCCAGGAGCGGGAGCGCCTGGCAAGCGCTGGAGCCGGCGGGCTGCGGGTAGGTCCTGGTTCCTGCACTGCGGCTGCCCATTCATTCGCCTGGCAGACCCTGGACAAGTGGCTTTCTTCATTTTCCCACCTGAAAACGGATATAATCCTACTTTCCACCGAGTTGGAAGGTGAGGGATCCAAGATACCAATGGAGTGAAAAAGTTTAAGGAGCCTGGACGACGTGGTGGCGCGCGCCGTAATCCTAGGGCTCAGGAAGCTGAGGGAGTGGGATCACCAGGAGTTTCAGCCCAGCTTGGTCTCAGCACCCCACCACCACCAAAGTTTAACAAACCTGGCACATAGAAAGCTCTGAACTAGCACCATTGTTCCACATTCTGAAAACATTAGACGGCTGGGGGGTACGAGGAGCAGTGCCCACGAGGGCTGTAGGGATCGAACCTGCGTCTTCCCCAGTGCAAAAGGAAACACCGCCCACGACCCGCCGGCGCCTCCCGCCACGAGCACGTGGGTGGGATCTGAACCCTATCCTCCGCCTCTCGCTCCCGGCCCGCGCGGGTGGAGTAAGGAAACCACACTGAGAGCTCTGAGTGCAGTAGGGGACGCCCGGCCCTGCCCTGCCGGGGTTTCCGTCCCCTGTCCAGGCTGAGTAAATTCCTCCCTGTCGCTTTAAGGAGTCTCTAGCCACCGGGCGGTGGAAAGCCCGGATGCGGCCCTATGATTGGGCGGGGCGCCGCTGATGTCATCTTGGGTACAAAAGGGCTCGAGTGGCCGGCTCCTGGGCAGAGCTTACGACCTGACGGCGTTGAGAGAATTGGCGCGTCTTCCGCAGAGCACCAACCGCTATCTGTTCCGCGCTGCTCAGAGTCCCTGTATCCCTTACCGTCGAGTTGCCATGGAGGTGCAGAAGGAGGCACAGCGCATCATGACACTATCGGTGTGGAAAATGTATCACTCGCGTATGCAGCGCGGAGGCCTGCGCCTGCACCGAAGTCTGCAGCTGTCGCTGATCATGCGCAGCGCCCGGGAGCTCTACCTCTCGGCCAAAGTGGAGGCCCTCGATCTCGAGGCGCCCTCGCCGCCCGCCCGCTGCCCGGACCCGCGCCTGCACCCGCCGCGGGAAGTGGAAGTGCCCGCCGCGTGTGTGCCCCCCGACGGGGAGCAGCCGTTGCCGGAGCCTATGGACACGCAGGAAGAGGAGGAGGCGCCCCCCAGAGCCGCGGAGACGGAGACTCTGGTCCGTTGCTCCCCGCGCCCCGCCAGGGTCTGCCGCAAGCGACGCAGTAGCAGCCTTAGCGACGGCGTGGACGCCGGCCTGGTCCCCAGCAAGAAGGCCCGCTTGGAGGAGCAGGAGGAGGCAAAGGACTCGTCCTCTGAGGTTCCCGATTGCCTGCCGCCCCCACCCGCTCAGGCGGAAGGCGCCTTCCCCAACCTGGCGCGCGTCCTGCAGCGAAGCTTCTCCGGGCTCCTGAGCCGCGGCCCTGCCGCTTCCCCGACGGCGCCCCCCGCGCGTGACGCCAAGCCGGCCTGTCGCCCGGCGGACCCGATGCTGAGCGTGCTTGTGCGCGCCGTGGTGGCCTTCTGAGGACCGAGCCCGCTGCCGGAGCCAGAGAGCGCGCCGAGCCGTCGACCCGAGTGCGCAACACAAGGCGTTACGCCCTCCCCGAGGCATGTGAGCCAGCGGGAGCGGAGGAGGAGCGAGGCGGCCGCCCGGGCTGAGGGAGCCGCAGAGGGACAGTGCCCGGGGATCGTCGCCGTCCACGCTGCGGCGGCCCAGGAGCCGGGGGGCGCGGGCGCCTTCCGCGAGCCCCGCGGCGCCCAGAGGTGCTGATTTACGGACTGGGACCTGGGCCTTGACCTCTCCCACGCTGGGAGAGAGGTTCGGTCTATCAATCTCAGGGTCGGACTTCATTTTTTTTTTTTTTTTTTTTTTAAATCAAGCGCTGGGCCACGTTTTCCAAGACTTGCCAGTGTGTGCCCTTCCAGCTTCAGAATTCCAGGCGCTCCCCTGCTCCTCTGGTGACACACTTGTGCAAGCGGTCACCGTTGCGTCATGGGGCAGGGGTGGGGAGCTTCCTGTCGCCTAGCGTGGGTGTGGGGCCCGGGAGGCGGCTCCGGGGCGTAGACCGCCCTGGGGAGTGGGAGGAGTGCGGCCTGAGTCACTGCGCCCCGCCTCACCACCGCCGCGAGAGCCCTGCGAGTTTCTGATTCATTGTTTTTTTGTTTTTTAATTTCCTCATTTGTTTGTGCTAAGAGGTGGCGCGATGTTCCCAGCCCGGAGCGTGACCTCCCTTGGACACACGGACACGCAACCCAGATGGACCTTGGAGGGGTGGGAAGGGGGGGCGCCCTTGGCGCCCGGACTGAGCTGAGACGGAAGGATGCCCGCCTGGGCGGTGGAGCCCTGTTTACCTTTCCCGCAGTGGGTGCCGTCTACCTGGCGTCTCTTTGGAAATGTCAGCCAGGACAATAAAGACCATTGCAGTGGAAAGTGCGGTCTGTCTGGTTCTCTTCCCGCGGGGGGAGGGGCGGGGTCAGGGGTCAGGCGCTGGCGGCTCCCGGGCTCCAGGAACCGGTCAGGCGGGTTACGGTGTAGGCAGGAGCGCTGGGCCCCTTGGCTTTTCCCCCGTCGTCGGTGCTGGTGGCGATTCTCACCTCTCCCCGGGTGAATACCCTTCACTCTAGGTTGGGGGTTGCCTTAATTTCCCTGCAACTTCTGGGGAGAGTGCTTTCTCATTTCTAACATTAGGAGGATATTTCGGAGTTAAGCGCCCCAGGCGGAGTTAGACGTGGTACTTGGAGCTTAGAGAGATGGCTGTTTGCCGGGCGCGGGGACGCACGTGCCATCGTAACACTCGGGGAGGCAGAGGCAAGAGGATGGGGAAAGTTCGAGCCTGGCCTGCACGACGTAAAGACTGTCTCAATTTAAAAGTTACTATTTTTTTGTCTTTTTGAGACAGGATTTTGCTAGGCACTTGAGGCTGGCCTTGAACTCACTTTGTAGTGGAGGCTGGCCTCGAACTCACAACGGTCCCCCTGCCTCAGCCTGGGATTACAGGCGTGAGCCACCACGTCTGGCTTTTAGAAGTTAATTTAAGACTGAGGCTGTAGCTCCGTGCAAAGGTCCTGGGTTTAATGTGAAATATCGCAGAAAAAAAACGGCAGTTCTCGCCCCTTCCTCACCTAGGGTGGAGGGAGCGGCGAAATTTTGGAGCGCACTTTCTGTCCTGTCGCTCTCGCACGGTGTAAGTGTGTGGCCCAGGTGAGGAGGTGAATTCCTAGCCCCAATTTCCCTACCTTGGAAAAGAGGCTCTAACTGTCGCACTTTAGATTCAGGAATACCCTCTCGAGCCAGGCGCAATGACGCTTCCCTGTCACCCCAACACTGCTGAGGCAGGAGAGTCTCAAATTCGAACTTAGCCTGGGCAACTTGGCGAGGAGACCCTGCCTCAAAAGAAGGACGCGGAATGTAGCTCAGTGCAGACGCTCTGGGTTCAATTATCAGCATACATACACAGTCCTTGCACCCTCGGATGTGTTGGGCCCCATCCCAGTTCCAGGAGCTATCCCTGAGAGGAGAAAACATTCTTCCCTTGCTGGTTGGGGCGGCCTCAGGAGTTGCCGGGGGCCAGGGGATGGGTAGTGGCGAGGACAAAGGAGCCGCAGGTGCGGGAGTCCGGGAGCGGGACTGCGCAGCCCCGCCTGTGCCAGCTGGCAGCGCCACCCCGGGCTCGGTGACCCGGGAGACCTGACCTGAGGCGTGGGGGCGGGCGGTCCTGCCGGCACCTCGAGCCTGGCTTCTGGTTTCCACCGCCTCTGATTCCTTCCGGGAACGTGTGGGGACTCAGTGGTACCCACGGCACCCCAGGGGGCCATGGGGATGCGGTGCCCACGCCCCGGGAAGTCCCTGGCGGCGGGGAGGGGCTGGTGCGCATCCTGTCGGAGGAACCGCTGGGCCCTTCCTTCCGCGGGAAGCCACGATCGACCCCCACCCCGCCGCAGTCTAGGGGTTTCCGGTGCCCGGCCAGGGAGGTGGGGACCAGAGAAGCAGCTTCGAGAAGCACTCTTCATACTCTTCCCCTCCCCGACACCAGCCATCAGAAGAGGCAAAAATGAAAACTCGCTGGTCTGAAGATGTATCAGGGCAGGCCACTTGCCTAACCTGCCAGGCCCTGGTTCCATGCTCAGTGCTTCATAAATAAATACAAACATTATTTTATTTTCCAGACAGGTTCTTGCCATGTAGGCCAGGGTGGCCTGGAATTCACTATGTAGCCCAGGCTGACCTACTAACGGAGAGCTTCCTGCCTCAGCCTCCCAAGTGCTGGAATTACTGATATAGGCCACCATGTCCAGGGTTAAACACAAACTGGTCACAGCTAAGGACTAGCTAGATCTGGAGAGACCTCTGCAGCATTTCCTGGGACAGGCTATCTGGAATGTAATCAATAACTTTGAGAACTACAAGTGTCATCTAGCCTAGGACCAGTAGATTAGGCAGGGAACTCCCTACCTGCAGCAACAGCTTCCCAAAGGTGTTTTTCTAGAATCCCAGCACTATAGGATGCTGAGGCAGGAAGATCACAAGTTTGTTTAATTTAGGGATTTTTTTTCCTTTTTTTTTTTTTTTGTACCAGGAATTGAACTCAGGATCTTGGCGCTTGCCAGCCAGGCGCTTATGCCACTGAACTATATCCTCGGCAAGATCACAAGTTTGAAGATGGCAACTTGGCATTTTAGTGAAACCCTGTCTCAAGAAAAAAAAAAAAAAAAAGCAGGGTGGTGGCACACATCTGTAATCTCAGCACTCCCAAGGCTGAGGCAGGAGGATGGCTGTTAGTTGCAGGCCAGCCTGGGGTACACAGTGAGTCTAAGGCCAACCTGAAGTACATAGCGAGACCCTGTCTCCAAAAATAAAGTAAAATAAAATAAGGGATGGGGGTGCAATTCGGTGTGATGGCCTAGTCCCGTAGGGTGTGTGTGTGTGTGTGTGTGTGTTCTGGTGGTGTTGCCTGAAGTCAGCACAAAAGAGAAACAACCTACAGCCTACAGTTGTCCTGGCCAAGATGGCGTGTGTGTGTGTGTGTGTGTTCTGGTGGTGTTGCCTGAAGTCAGCACAAAAGAGAAACAACCTACAGCCTACAGTTGTCCTGGCCAAGATGGCGGAGTAACTGCTACTCCCCACATGGTGGGAGGCCTAGGCCAGAGATCTGCATACACCCCAGCGGTTAGCTGAGAACAATAGCAGAGTCACAGGCCAGCTACAGGCTCCGCTGCATGCCCTGCAGCCCGAGAGTGCGTTGTTTCCAGTTTGGCAATGATAGCTTGTCTCTTAGGTTCTTCCCAAGGGCTGAGCACTGGGGATGTGGCTCAGAGGTGAGAGCTGGTCTCTTCTGCAGGGATCCCTGGGTTCCAGCCCCATGACCAAAACAGAGTCAGATGAAGCATGTAAAGCGTTTAGCAAGATGACTGGCACATTTTATTTTTACAGAGGTACTGAGGGGCAAACTCGGGGATGGTACTGAGTGACATCCCTAGCCCTTTATTTTATTTATTTTATTTTATGTTGATACAGGGTCTCACTCTGTAATTCAGGCTGGACTTCAACTCACCATGTAGCCCAGGCTAGCTTTGAACTCGTGGCAATCCTCCTGCCTCAGCCTCCCAAGTGCTGGGAATACAGGTGTGTGCCACTACGCCCAGCATCCCTTTTTATTTTCTTTTTATTGTTTATTTGTTGTTGTTGTTTTTCTTCCGGTACCAGGCATCGAACTCACGACCTTGTGCTTGCCAGGCAGGCGCTGTGCCGCTGAGCTAAATCCCCAGCCCCCTTATTTTTTATTTTGACACAGGGTCTCCCCAAGTTGCTCAGGCTGGCCTCAAACTTGCAATCCTCTTGCCTCAGCCTTTAAGGAGTTGGCCTGGGCCCCTATACCTGTTCTAATTCGCTTGTTAATCACTCACCACACTTAGAAGGTAACAGTTAAACAATGAAAACAAAACAATGCCATAAAATCTTGCTGCAACAGTAGCCAGGGTGAGGTTCCAGGCAACATTTTTTGTTCCAAGAAAGATTAACAAATTTTAAAGACACATTATAGCCAGGGGTGGTGTTCCCACCTGTAATCCCAGCACTCAGGAGGCTGAGGCAGGAGGATCATTACAAATTCGAGACCAGCCTGGGCTACAAAGTGAGCTCAAGGCCAGCCTGAACTGTATAGCAGGACTATGTCTTTAAAAAAAAAAAGATACATTATTTCCAAAAGAAAACTTTTTTTTTTTTTTTTTGAGGTGGGGTCTTGCTGTGTAGCCCAGACTGGGTTTAAACTCATGGAGCTCCACCTGCCTCAGCCTTCAAAGTGCCTGGACAGTCTATCTTTAGATGGAGAAGGACTTGCAAATTGAAAGGGATAGATTTTCAGAGATAAATTCACTTAGATAATTGGGTTGGGTTGAATTTGGGTTTGGGATGTAGCTCATGCCTGAGGGCTGCATGCCTGAGGGCCTGGGTTTCCTACTCTCCACCCAAAAATAAATCCTATAATTGAATTCAAGGCCTGACGGGACCCAGCCCCTAAATCCTGACCGGTCACCCTGTGGCCACACTGACCAATTTTTCATTTCCACACTTTCTGTTTTTCCAGCCACTCCCATCTGTGCACTGGCTCCGTCCCCAGCCTCTGTGTAGGGAGGAAACCTCTGGGGAGAGGTCCTGCTGGCCCCCTCACTTGGTGCAAGACTCCTACGATTTTTTTTTTATCAACAGCCAGGTCAAGAGCTATGTTTTTATTTGAGGATGAGCCTGCGGCCTGCAGGACTACAGGGGAATCCGGGAGGGGCTTCAGGAGGCAATGCGTGTGAAAGCTTCCTTTGAGACGCGTGCTTTAATAGAGAGGAAACTGAGGCCCAGAGAGCCCCACCCTGGAAGAAAGCAGGTGGGGGCCAGATCCACAGAGCTAGTCCTTTCCCACGCACGCTGAGGTCGCCACCCTCCGTCCCCGCCCTGCTGTACTGGCACCACCAGTTTACCAGACCTGTTGACCCAGTTCCGGGACCCGGGCGAGGTCCAGTCCCCGAAGCCGGCGCCCAGGCCCGCAGGCCCTGGCCTAGATGCACCGCGGAGGGGCGGGGCTTGGTCTGCAAGTGGGAATCTGAGCCCGGAAGAGCTGGGGGGGGACTGGCGAGGGGGGCTGGCGGGACGGCCCGTGTCCATTGCGCCTGGGCGGGGATATGTAAATCTAGCCCTGTCCCTACTCTGGTCCCTGCCCAGCCACTTCCGAGAACTCGCGGCAAGGAGGGGGCGTGGTCCCTGGGCTCCCGCGGGCGGGGCGGGGCTTGCTGGGGGCGTGGCCTTTGGGGCGGGGGAAAGAGGCTCAGGGCTGTGCTGAGCGAGCCGGCTCCGCGAGTCCCCTGGGATTGAGCGCTGTTCTACGCGCCTCCGAGTGCAGGGGAGCCAGACTCCACGCACGTGCCCGGGGGGCCTCGACCCCACACATTTGTGTTCGGAGACCAGCACCGTTCACATGTGTTTTTTAAAGCTAATCTCGGGCTCATCCACCTCTTTTCTGTTAAGGGGAATGGGGTGTCCCCAGCTTGTGTCAGGGGAGCTGAGGCTTTCCCTATGCTGCGCCCCTCTCTCGGCGGACATTCTGCCGGTCCCTGCCCCAGCCCCTCGGCCCTCCAGTCCTTTTTTTTTTTTTTTTTCTTGGGTTTTTTTGTTTGTTTGTTTGTTTTGCTTGTTTGTTTTGTTTTTTTTCCGGTACGGGGAATCGAACTCACGACCTCGCGCTTGCCAGGCAAGCACCGTGCCGCTGAGCTAAATCCCCAGCCCCTCCTGTCCTTTTTATGTGTCCTCCTTCCAACCTCCGAGCCCCATTGGCGCCTGTCACCGCCTGTCACCACGCTGTTGGCACAGTTAGGGATCTCAGCTTTCCCTGTGCCGTCCCCAGTCCCACACGGAGGTGACAGGCTGGCCCTGGGCCTTGCATCCTGGCCGCGTCTCAGTCCCCACATCTGCCACCCAGCTGCCGGCCTCGCCGGCCCTCCCCGGGCTCCGGGAGCCGCTACTCTCCCTTTGTCCCGCGTCCACCCAGTTCAGCCCCCCACCCCGCCCGCATGCTCGTCGGGAACGGACAGCGCGGGACCGAGGACGCGGAGGACAGGCGAATGTGACTCCCTGGGAGCTAGCCTGGTGGAGAGGGAGGAGGCGGAGTGGAGTGCGGCCAGAAAGCCGAAGATCAAAGCCTTCTGGCTTCCAGATGGAGACTGCTGGGAGGGCCCCTGGACGCCCCCAGACCCGCAGGGACAGCCCATGCCTCCAGCTTCCTCTTCCTGTGTTGGCTGAGTGGGCTGAGGCCCAGCACGGGGCCTCTTTGAAGGGGCTCTTCAGGGTCTTCCTGGACAGAGGGAGGGACAGGCAGAGAAGAATGGGACTTCTGTGTCACAGGACTTCAGGAGCTTCAGAGTTAACCCTTGCCTCGGGGTGCAGCTGCAGGGAGCACCCCAAGACCTGGCTCCTGTGAGGACAGGAATGTTCCCCCCGGCTGGCAAACAGCTGTCCTGGAGCTCATGAATGTGGTTGGGACTCCATGACAGGGGTTACGCCTTTCCCTCCTTGATGGGGTCACAGCCCTTGCTGGTTTCCCTTCTGTGGCTGTGGGTTGTGCAGCCAGGGACCTGAGGCAGGTGACACCGGAGTCCTGTGGGCTGGGGTTGGGCCCAGGCATGCCACGTGATTTCCATGGACCCTTCTTTTTCTTTTTTTCTTTTTTTCTTTTTTTTTCCTGGTACTGGGAATCGAACTCACGACCTTGCCCTGGCCAGGGAGGAACTGTGCACTGAGCTATATCCCCAGCCCCCTCTTTTTCTTTTTTTCAGACAAGGTCTTGCTGTAAAGTTCAGGCTGCCCTTGAACTCACAGGGATCCTCCCAAGTGCTGGCATCACAGCCATGTGCCATCATGCTCTGCTCTTTTTTTTTTTTTGAGACAGGGTTTCCTTATGTAGTTCAGGCTGCCCTTGAACTCATG
>NW_004955415.1:32168214-32177706 GCF_000276665.1 Chinchilla lanigera
CAGATGTGGTGGGGCATGCCTATAATCCCAGCACTCTGGGAGGCTGAGGAATGAGGATGCAAGTTCACAGGAGCCTGGCCAATTTAGTGAGACCCTGTTTTTGTTTTTGTTTTTGTCTTTTTGAGTCAGGGTCTCGCTATGCAGTTCAGGCTGGCCTTGAGCTCACTTTGTAGCCCAGGCTGGTCTCGAACTCGCAACAATCCTTCTGCCTCAGCCTCCTGAGTGCTGGGATTACAGGTGTGTGCCACCATGTTCAGCTCAAGACCCTGTTTTAAAATAAAAATTTTTAAAAGGTCAGAGATGGAGCTCACTGTAAAGTACCCTGGGTTCAAGGCCAGGTACTGCAAAACACAATTGTTTTTGGAATTTTTGCTCAGGCTGTGCTCGAACTTGTAATCTGTTCCTCCCAGTCTATGACCTGCAGTTCTAGGTGTCTCTTGGAAGTCAACCCCAGGTCATGCCCCTGGGCCTGGGCCTTAGGCACACTAGGCCTCTGTGTCCTCCTGGGGGTAGGAGGATCTGCCTGAGGGAAGGGAAGCTCTCCCTTTCCAGGACCTTCCCCAGGGGCAGGTGGGCTGGGAACCTTGGCAACTGTAGTTTTGTTTCCACTTGAAGCTCTGGGGAGGCCGAGTGTGGGGAGGCTTCTCTGTTTACAGAGCCAGCCGGAGCAGGGCTCTCAGAAGAGTCCCTGAGCCAAAGACCCCAGGAGTCCCAGCTTCCACTGTGGAGGCCTCCACTTAGTGAAAGACACTTCCTATAGTTGCAGAGACTTTTTAAAACTAAACTGAACCCAGAGTGGAACCCAGAGCCTCACTCATTAGGCAAGTCGTTTTTACTTTTTATTCTTTTAATAATTATTAAGTTTATTGGTACAGTTTAGATATACATAATGCTCTGAGGGTTTTTTTTTGTACCGGGAATCGAACTTAGGACCTTGTGCTTGCCAGGCAGGAACTTGTGCCACTGAGCTATATCCCTGGCCTTACATGTACATAATGATTATACTCATCATAGGGAACTTGTGCCTCCTGTACATAGTATGTCTTAGTTTCTCTCTTCTTGTTGTTGTTTTTGAGACAGTGTCTCCATATATAGCCCAGGCTGGCCTTGAACTCACAGTGATACACCTGCCTCAGCTTCCCGAGTGCTGGGATTGGGGCTGGGGAGATAGCTCAGCGGCACAAGCACCTGCCTGGCCGAGTGCTGGGATTACAAGGGTATGTCAGTCTAACCAGCCCCATTTTACAGCTGAGCAAACCGAGGTACAACATGATTAAGCAATAGGTCAGGTCCAGGGTCCCACCTAGTACAGTGAAATTCCTTGTTTTTCTCCCCTGGACTTGGGGAGGGAGGGATTGAAACCTTTGCTCCATTGGACTTTGGCTTCAGCCTCATCTCTGGTTCTTAGATAAGGACTGCTGGGCTCCTCCCTGGGCTGCTTTTTCTTTCTTCCTCTCACCACCTTTCCGTTTAGACTCCTTGGTTGAGTGACTGCATCTCTTTCTTCTCTCAGCAGGGTAAAAACTTCCCTAAAGGTCCAATTTATGCACACTGAGCCCAGGGCTTTCCAGAGGACAAAGTCCTTTGCTTGTTAATAAAACCAAACTGTCAGGCATGGTGGCTCATGCCTATAATCCCAGCACTTAGGAGGCTGAGGCAGGAGGATCCTTGAGAGTTCAAGGCCAGCCTGGGCTACATAAGTGAGTTTAAGAACAACATGAACTGCATAGTGAGACCCTATCTCAAAAAAACAATCAATCACTCAATCAATCAATCAAACCAAACAGCCCAGGATGCACCCTGTGTGAGGCCCTGCATGGTGGCATTTATCATTAATATCATCCCTTTGGGAGGCTGAGGCAGGAGGATTCAAGTTCCAATCCAGGGCCGGGGATATAGCTCAGTGGCATAAGCACCTGCCTGGCAAGCGCAAGGACCTGGGTTCGATTTCTGGTACCAAAAAAAAAAAAAAAAAGAAAAGAAAAGAAAAGAAAAAGTTCCAATCCAGCCTAGGCAACTTAGCGAGACCCTACTGCAAAATAAAAAATAATAACGAAGCTCAGTGCAAAGACCCTGCTCCAGGGTGTGCAGGTTGCTAGATCAGAGGGACCGAGGCCATCTCCCAGCCCACCCCTCCCTTGCTGATGTGGAGCTGAGCACACAGGAAATGGAACACCTGACCGCTTCACCTTTAGACCTGAGGGCTGGCAGGGCCTGTCAGGCAGAGGCCAGAGCGGCCAGGCTTCCGGCCGGTGACCTGCCAAGGCCCTCAGTCTGTCGCTTGTCCCTTGCTTTGCATCCCAGCACCAGGAAGAGCTGCAGTGGAGGTGGAGGGGGCTCCCGGGCCCGTGTCCCCTGGGCGGCTGCCGCGAGCGTCCCGAGTCCCCACAGCGCAACATTCCACAGATCCCCTGGCGGGCGCCCGCGGAGTCCCCACAGACTCCACTTTATAAACAGCTTCCGGAATTTTCAAAGTGCTGTCATGCTGGGGACCGGAAATTCCCTTTGGAGAGAAGAGCAGGGGTCTGAAGCCAGTGTGCAGGGAACTCCTGAGAGTGTGGAGAGGACTCACCCTGGGGCCCACGCTTTCCTTTCCTCCTCCTCTTACTTCTTCTTCCTTTTGTTTCCCCCCCCCCTGTGGTGGTTGTTTTTCAAGACAGTGTCTCACTGTATGGATCATGCTCTCTCAGATTCACTACGTAGCCAGCCCAGGCCGGCCTCGAACTTGCGATCCTCCAGAGTGCGGGGATGCTAGGCACGCGCGCCCACACCTGGTGCCTTCTCCTTTCTAAGGACAGCCTCAAGGTTTGCAGGAAGCTGGAGACAGACTGAGGAGAAGTGGGAAGGGAGGAGCTCCGGATGTGGGGTCATCTCCGAGGCAGAGGCTTGGCCTGTGCAGACTTTGGAAGGAACCAGAGGTGCTAGGGGTGCACTCAGCATGTGTTTCATCCCTAGCACTGGGAGAAGAAAAAAAAAGAGCCCAGTGTGGGGGCACATGTCTGTCTCAGCAACCCAAACAAACATCCCCGAAAGGCCGGCGTGAGGATCAGGATGGCACCCAGCGGAAGCCCAAGGCCCAAGAGCTCAGGCAGCTCTGCAGAGATGGCGCAGAGAGGAGGCCAGGCGCCAGGATTGCCCGCTGGCCTGAGGGCTGCGCAGCACCTGTTCCCACCTCCTGAGCAACCAAGCTCATCGCAGGTCCCTGTGGGCAGCCCAGCCCTTGCCACTCACTGGCTGCAGCCTGCAGCCGCATCTGCCACCAGCTGCAGTCCCTGCGAAGGCCTAGAGCTAACAACTTTTTTTCCAGTCTTTTTGAGACAGGGTCTCGCTATGCAGTGCAGGCTGGCGTTGAGCTCATTTTGTAGCCCAGGCTGGCCTTGAACTTGATCCTCCTGCCTCAGCCTCCTGAGTGCTGGGATTACAGGCGTGCATCACCACACCTGGCAAGAATGCTGTTTTTTATTGTTTATTTTTTATTTTTTCCCCCTTGTGGTACTGGAGATTGAACAGAGGGCCTTTGCACTAAGCTACATTCCCAATCCTTTTTCATTTTTCTTTCCTTTCCTTTTTCTTTCTCTCTTTCTCTTCTTTCCCTCTATCCCTCTCTCTTTCTTTCTTTTTCTCTTTCTCTCTTTCTTTCTTCCTGAGGCAGACTCTCACTAAATTGCTAAATTGCCCAGGCTGGGCTCAAACTTGCAATCCTCCTGTCTCAGCCTCCTAGAGTCTTGAGATTACAAGTGTATACCACCATACCCAGGCTGTCCTGGTTACTTTTCTCTCATTGCTGAGACAAAATACCTGATGCCCAAAATTAAGGAAAGAAAGGGTTTTTTAGCTTACAGTTTGTGGAGGTTTCAGTTCATGATCAGCTGGCTCCAAGGCAGGGTGGCATGGCATAGCAGCAACGGTCTAAGGCAGCAGAGGATAGCAAAAGCAGCAAGAGCACAAGGGGAAGAGCAAACCTCTTTCCCTCCCTTGTATTGTAAGCAGGTTACCACCACCCAGGAGGCATGGAGCACTCACATAATCTCCACGCCCTCCTCTTGCACAAGCTCGGGATGAATACAAAGTAAGCACCCTGTCGTCCCCCCCCCCCACCTCCCTGGCTCAGTCACTCATCTAACCTTCTAAACTTCTCAAATTGACACAAGGACCCTGTCTCAAAAAGACCAAAAAAAAAGAAAAGAAAAAAAGATAGAGTCTTGCTAAATCACTAAATTACCCAGACCTGGCTTGCATTTGAGCTGCTCCTGCCTCAGCCTTCCAGAGTGCTGGGTTTACAGGAGTGCCTGGCCTGTTCTGCACATTTCCCCTCGATGGAGTCACCAGTCTGTGGTTTTCTATGTCCAGCTTGCGCCACACAGCTGTTTCTGAGGTTTGCCTACTTCAGGGCCTGGATCGGTTTTGTTCCTGTTAAAGCTGAAGAGCACCCACTGTGGGGGTGGACAGAGTTCACGCTTCCAGCGTTGATGGAGCCTGGCTTGTTTGTGCCGTAGTCAGTGAGTTTGCTTCTATCTGTGCTGTGTCTGTCTGTCTAGCCTCTGTCTGTCTGTCTGTCAAAGTACTGGAGCTTGAACCCAAGGCCTTGTACAGGCGAGGCAGGTTCTCTACCAGCCCCTCAGCCCTCTTTATCTTTTATTTTGACTCAGGTCTTGCTGTGTAGCCCAGGCAGGTGCCTCAAACTTTCAGTTCTCCTGCCTCAGGTTTCTGAGTAGCTGGGACTACAAGCCTGCTCTGTGACTCCTCAAGCTAGTGTTTTTACCAAAGGAAGTCTAGGCTTTCCGGCTCTCCTGAGCCCACTGTGGCTCCCACTGCCCACAGGATAAAGTTGAAGGAACAGCAGGAAGTGGCAGAATGAGGGGTCGGTTCTCCAGGAGGCAGGAGGTGGCTCTGGGGCACATGGGGGTGCCTTGGCGCACATGGGTGTGGGGGGGCTGGAGGCTGCACATGCACAGCAGGGCCAGACCTGTGCAAGCAGAAATATTGCCAGCTGGAGGCGGGGCTCGGGGGCAGCAGCTTATCCCCATGTGCATTCAGACCTGGGGCTGGAGTCCTACCAGGACCAGTGGCCCAAGCCCAGGAGCCCACGAGCCCACGGCTGTCCCAGGACAAAGCTGCCTTGGCCCCAGGCAAATGCAGCTCCCACATTCCAGGACCCAGATCAGCAGAGGAGAGGAGGAGAGAGGAGGGGAGAAGATGGGAGGGGAAGTCCTGTGGATAAAAATCCTTCCTGGCTCCACCAGCTGGTGGCCTCCATGGCACTGGGTCTAAACACAGCTGCCACTGAAGCCTGCGTGCAGGCCACTACCCTGAGTGTGTTAGTGTGTTGGCTGAGCTATGCCAGTAAGGGGTGGCTTCACCTGGCAAGCTGCAGCTTTTCCTATGTTGTGGCTCTTTCTCTTTTCTTTTCTTTCTTTTCTTTTCTTTTCTTTTCTTTTTTTCTTTCTTTCTTTCTTTCTTTCTTTCTTTCTTTCTTTCTTTCTTTCTTTCCTTTCTTTCCTTCTTTCTCTTTTGAGACAGGGTCACACTGCGTAGTTAAGGCTGGCCTTGAGCTTACTATGTAGCCCAGGCTGGCCTCAAGCTTGCAGTGATCCTCCTGCCTCAGCCTCCCTAGTGTGGGGATTACAGGCATGTGGCACCATGCCTGGCTCCCTATGGCTCTTTTTATAGCTAGCAATTGTTTGCTTTTTTTTTTTTTTTTGAGGCGGGAACTCACTATATAGCACATATTTCCAAATTTGAGGCAATACTCAGCCTCCTGAGTACTGGGGTGACAGGCATGCGCCACCACACATGGCTATGTTGTTATTTGTTTTTGTTCTTTTCTTCTGGTACTGGGAATCGAACTCATGACCTTGCGCTTGCCAGGCAGGTGCTGTGCCGCTGAGCTAAATCCGCAGCCCCTTCCACACATGGCTATGCCAGGTGTTTATGGAAAGTCTGTGTCTCTCAGTCTGCGCTGTTTGCGGCTTTGAGGAAAGGGGAGAGAGGGCAAAGGGAGGCATCGGAAAGCCAGGCGCGGGACGCAGCTAGAGGAGGCCAGGCTGGCGCCTCTCTCCAATGCCGTGCAGCAGTAAGATTATCACAGTTTAACAAATAAATAATGAATAATTTTTAAAAATGATGTAAGTTTATTCTTATAATTTTGCAGTGCTAGAGATGGATCCCAGGCTGTCATGTACGCTAGGCAAGTGCTCTACCACTGAACTGCAGCCCCGCCCCCGATCGACTGATCAATGAACTAATTGTGGTGCTGGGCATGCAGAGAATTGATTCTAGACCCATATCTCTCACCGTGTACAAAAGTACATCAAAGCGGATCAAAGACCCAAATGTTAAAACAGAAACATCTTGCTGGAAGACAAAATAGGTAAAACTGCTGAAGACGCAGGCACGGGTGAGGACTTCCTGAGCAGAACCCCAGCTGCACAGGAACTAATACAGAGAATCAACAAAAGGGACCGCATAAAATTAAGGTTTCTGCACAGCAAAGGAAACAGTGTGAAGAGACAACCTACAAAGTGGGGGGGGGGATTTGCCAGCTACATATTGCACAGAGGACTAATGTCTAGATATATAAAAAACTCAAAAAAATTAGATTCCCTCCGAATAAAAGACCCAATCCAAAATGGGCAATGTAAAGGAATAGACACTTCTCAGAAGAAGTAAAAATCTCCAATAAATACATGAAGAAATGCTCTACATCGCGGGCCACTAGACAAACGCAAATGAAAACAACGCTGAGATTCCATCTCACTCCAGAAAGAATGGCTCTCATCAGGAAATCAACCATAACAAGTGCTGGCGGGGCTGAGGAAAAGGAACCCTCCTGCACTGTTGGTGGGAGTGTAAATTGGTACAGCCGCTAATCAGTGTGGAAATGCCTCAAAAAACTAAACTAGAAATTCCATTTGACCCAGCTATTCCCCTTCCAGGTATCTTCCCAAAAGAGTTAAAGTCATCATATTACAGTAATCTATGCATACCCATGTATATAGCGGCACAGCTCATAATAGCTAAATCTTGGAGGCCTCCTATATGCCCATCAGCAGATGAATGGATACAGAAAATGTGGTATTCACACACAGTGGAGGACTACTCTGCCATAAAGAAGGGTAAACCTGAGTTTCTGTAGGAAAACGTGTGCACTATGAGACATAACGTTAATGAAATAGATGAACCGGGGATGGTAGTGCATGCCTGTAATCCTGCGAGGATCTGCTGGAGTTCGAGGCCAACTTGGACTAGACAGAAAGAAAGAGAAAGAAGGGAAGGGAAGAGAAGGGAAGAAAAGGGAAGGGAAGAGAAGGGAAGAAAAGGGAAGGGAAGGGAAGGGAATGGAAGGGAAGGAAAGAGAAGAGAAAAGAAGAAAAGAGAAGAGAAGAGAAGAGAAGAGAAGAGAAGAATATATCAGACACACAAATTTAAATATTGTATGCTTTCTCCTATGAAAAACCCAAAGTATGAATAAAAAGCAAAATAAAAGATGGGTGGTAGGATACAGAGAGGTCTTTCAGAAATGCGGAGGGGACCAAGAGATGGAGGGAGAGGAGGGGAGGGGGAGGGGACATAGAAAGGTTGAAATGGGGAGTGTATGTGTGCCAACTTCTCATGAATGCAATTATTATGTACTGTAAACAGGTACTAAAAAATAAAGAATCGAAAAAAATCATGGTACTGGGGGCTGAAGCAAGGGCCTTTGTACTGAGCTATATTCCCAGCCCTATGTATGTATGTATGTGTGTATGTATGTATTTATAGACAGGGCCTCGCTATGTAGTCCAGGTCACTAAGTAGTACAGGCTGGCCTTAAACTCACTGTATAGCTCAAGTTGGTATCGAACTCTTAGCAATCCTCCTGCTTCAGCCTCCTGAGTTCTAGGATTATAGGTGTGCATCAGTACATATGGCTTTGTTTTATTTATTTATTTATTTGTTTGTTTGTGTTTTTTTGTGACAGGGTCTTGCTCTGTAGTTCTGGCTGGCCTCAAACTCTTAGTGATCCTCTTGCCTCAGTCTCCCGAGTGTTGGGGTCACAGGTGTATGCCCGGCCTAATTATTACTTTTTTAAAAATTGAGGTGATTCTCCCGCTGCCTGGGCTGGTCTCAAACTTCTGGGCTGAAGTGATCCTCCTGCTTCAGCCTTCCTAATGGCTGGGACTGTAGGTGCCACTGAGCCCAGTGGCTGAGTGATATTGCCTGGCTGCTTTTCTGCCTGGCCCTGGGTCTTGACAAGGATGGGAGGGCTGGAGCAAAGCCTGCTGGGTCCTCGCTTCTTACGAAGGCTGCCCTCTTCTTCCTCTGCCAGTTTTGCACCCCTTGAGAAGCCCAGAGTGGGCCCTCAGGTCAGGGTGCTCACAGGGCACTGAAGACAGCCATGGCTCCTGGGCCTCTTCGGCGCTATGGTGTGGGCGTCATGTGAAGGTGCCCCCTAACAGATGCCCAAGAGTTGGTAGCTTAGTCCTTAAGGAAGGACTGTGAAGGAGTGACTGCACCTTTAAAAGGTGGGGCCCAGTGGGTGGTCCCTAGGACATTGGGGGCGTGGCCTTGGTGAGTCCTGGGGAGGGGTGTATTATTTCTTTATTGCCATAATTATTACTATTTTGCATTACTTTGGAGTGAACCTAGGTCCTTCATATTGAGCTCTATCCCCAACCCCCCCTTTTTTTTTTCCCAGTACCGGGAATCGAACTCACGACCTTGGGCTTGCCAGGCAGGCTCTGTGTCACTGAGCTAAATCCCCAGCCCCTGCAACCCATTTTCAAAGTTATTTCTTTCATTTTAAGTCTTGAGACAGAGTCTTACTGCTTCTCAGCCTTTTGGCTAGTATCAAGTTTTAAAAGAAGGTCTTGCTAAGTCACTAAACTGTCCAGGCTGAACTCAAACTTGCAATCCTCCTGCCTTAGCCTCCCAGAGTGCTGGTATTGGAGATGGGTGCAACCACTTTGAACTTTTATTTATTTATTTATTTAGGTCTTTTTGAGACAGGGTCTCGTTATGCAGTTCGGGATGGCCTTGAGCTCACCCTGTAGCCCAGGCTGGTCTCGAACTTGCAATGATCCTCCTGCCTCAGCCTCCTGAGTGCTGGGATTACAGGCATGGGCCACCACGCCCAGCTCTTTTTTTTTTCGATGCTGGAGCTGGAGCCCAGGATGTTAAGCGTGCTGGACATGTGCTGCAGCACCACTGAGCTGTATCTTCCACTTGGCCACCTGGAGTTCAAGGACATGGCGACTGTCATTCTTCTCTGTGTTTCCTCATCTGACAGGGGTTCCCCTCCCACTCCCCCACCTCTGTTAATCAGCCCCTCCTCTCCCTGTCCTTTCCTGGCTCCTCTGCAGGCTCCCCAGAGAGTGGAGACAGAACTCAGAGACAACAGAAGCTACTCTTCCAACCTCTCCCCAGACACTGTTTCTCTCCTCAGTGGATTCAGTTCCTGGAAATGTCTTTGGAATCCGGGCATGCCAGTCATCCCAGGCCTACTTTTGAGGC
>NW_004955415.1:32178080-32233994 GCF_000276665.1 Chinchilla lanigera
GGTTTCAAAGTAAAAATTTAAGGAGTTGGGATGTAGCTCAGGGCTCCCTGGGTTCAAATCCCAGTACTCCAAAGAAACAAAGTCTGTGTTGGTGGGGAAGGCATTGATCTCTGCCTGTGACATCCCCAGTGTCCCGAGTCTCTCCCTGGGCTGAGATTCTGCGTGACCTCAGGCGGCCTCTCCCGGCGCTCAAAGCCAGAGGCTGGGCCCCGGCTGTTCCCCATCTGGCCTCTAGGTGGCATCGCTGGTCCTTGATTTGCTGCCCGCACAACCCAGGTCCCTATCGCCCCTGCCCTGGGTTCCACTTGAACCCAGAATTTCATTCTGGGTGTTCCAGGTTTAATTTACTTGAGCAATTAAATGATTTTGTTGTTATTGCACTGAGGATTGAGCCCAGGGGGCAGAGATCCCTATTTATTGACTTAATTGTTTTTAAAATTTTGGGTCAAGGTCTTGTTAAATCGCTAAATTGCTCCTGTTGGGCTTTAACTTGCCATCCTTGTGCTTCAGCCTCCCACAGTGCTGGGATTATAACCACGCACATCACACCCATCCAATGGGTTGACTTGGGGGGGTGCTGGGGATTGAACCTAAAACCTTCCCATTGAACTCCATCCGCAGCCATTTTTTACTTTTTATGTTGAGACAGGGTCTTGCTAAGTCACTAAGGTGCCTGAGCTCAGCTTCCGTTTGTGATCCTCCTGCCTCAGCCTCCCAGAATGCTGGGATGACCGGCAGGGAGTCTCAAAGCTCATGTGGCAGTGGCTCTTGCGCCACAGCTGGAGCAAAATGGGTGGGGCAGTGGCCCTTGGCAGGGTCAAGACTGGATGTTGGGGAACTGACACGGGTCCCCACCAAGGGGCTGGGGAGGCTTGGGGGAGGGCAAGACATGTGGGTTGTGACACGGAGGCCGCTGGAGCCACTGGCACTATTCTGAGCAGGAGCCGGGTGGCACAGACAGAGGCCACACGGTGCATGGGCATCCGGGTGGACTCGCTGGGTGGGTGATGCCGTTTGTGTGGCCTTCTGCTGGCTAGGAAGACACTGTAGTCTGCTGGAGGTGAGTGAACAGGCAACGCCTCAGGCCATCGTAGCAAAATACTGTCGGCCAGGAATTTACACACAACAGATGTTACTGGGCATGGTGGTGCCTGCCTATAATCCCAGTACTCCAGAGGCTGAGGCAGGAAGATCTGGCAAGTTTGAGACCAGTGTGGGCTACATAGTGAGTTCAAGGTCAGCCTAGGCTACATAGGGAGACCCTGTCTCAAAAAACTAGGACAACACCACCACCAGATGTGGTGGGCACACTTATCATCTCAGCACCCAGGAACCTGAGCCAGGAGGGTCACCATGAGTTCAAGGTCATCTTGGGCTACACAGTGAGTTCAAGGCCAGCCTGAGACCTGGTATTCAATTTTAAATTTTTTTTTTTTTTTTTTTTTCCAGTACCGGGGATTGAACTCACGACCTTGTACTTGCCGGGCAGGTGCTGTGCCACAGAGCTAAATCCCAAGCCCCTCCATTTTAGCTCCTAAATGGTAAATGCCTGTAGCTCCAAGCCACATAAATTATCTTCAGGACACTCTTTAAGAAGGAAGAGGATGCTGAGACAGACAAGTTTAAGCAACACTGCTACAGGAAAAGGGCCAGATCTGGCCCCCTGTTTGTTTTTATGAATAAAGATTTTTTTTGGTACCGGAACTCGAACTCAGGACCTTGTGGTTGCCAGAGAGGAGCTTGTGCTGCTGAGCTATATCCCCAGCCCTAAGAATAAAGATTTATTGGCACATAGCTTCACACACCCACATATTTATCGTCCACAGTGCTTTCTTGCTGCCACCAAGACCACCTGGGTCATAAAACCAATTTTTTTTTCTTTTGAGATGGTTTTATTTTAGTGCAAGCTGGACTTGAACTCCAGATCTTCCTGCCTCTAAGCTCCCCCCGCTCCAGTGCAGGGATCACAGGTGCATACCACTGCACCTGGCTCAAAACTAAAAATTTGAACACAATTTTTGACCTAGGCAGGGTGACACATACCTGTAATTCCAGGAAGGAGGGAGGCTGAGGCAGGAGGATTATAAGTTCAAGTCCCACCTTCTGAAACCCTGTCTGAAAAGTAAAAAATAAAAAAGGGCTGGGATGTACTTTACTGGCAGAGCACCCCTGGGTTCAATCCCCAGTACAAAAACAAGTAAACAAACAAATACCAACACGAAAAGTTTTGGTGCTGGGGGTTGAACCCAGAGTTTTGCTTATGCTAACCATCTGCCCTTTTACTACATCCTCAGCCCTGAAGGCAGTTATGCTTTAAGGGAAGAAAATGTGCCGGGCATGGTGGCACACCCAGCTCTGGAGAGGTTGAGGCAGGAGAATCTCTGCAAGTTCAGGGACAGTTTGGGCTACATAGTGAGCACCTGTCTCAAAAAAAGAAGAAAGACAAAGAGAGAAAGAGACGAAGAAAGAGAGAGAGAGAGAGAAAGAGAGAGAAAGGAAGGAAGGAAGAAAGAAAGAAAGAAAGAAGGAAGAAAGAAAGAAAGAAAGAAAGAAAGAAAGCAAGAAAGAAAGAAAGAAAGAAAGAAAGAGGCTGGAGATTTAGCTCAGCAGCACAGTGCCTGCCTGGCAAGCAAGCGCAAGGTCATCAGTGTGATTCCAGGTACTGGAAAAAACCAAGAAAAAAAAAAAAAAAAAAAAAAAAAGAAGAAGAAGAAAGAAAGGAAGGAGGGAGGGAGGGAGAGAGTGAGGGAGGGAGGGAGGGAAGAAAGAAAAATGAGCTAAGTGCTATGTAGAATACTTAATCTCAGTCTCCAAGGACACCTCGTTATTGCTTGCATCCGAGATGGGGAGCAGAAGCACAGAGAGGTTAAGTCACTTGCCACAGCCGAGCTGTGTGTTGGGGGCGTGTCTCTGGCCGTGGTGGGGTCACGTGTGTCGTCGTGTCTGGGGAGCCTCCTGCCTGTCCCCTTTCCCTGCGGACTGTGTGCATCTCCTTGCTGAGGCTTCCGGGGGGGGGGCGCTCAGAGCCCTGTCTTGAAAGAGGAGCTCCTGGGGCTGGGGATACAGCTCAGTGGCATAAGCACCTGCCTGGCAAGCGCAAGGTTGTGAGTTCAATCCCAGGTACTGCAAAAAAAAAAAAAAAGAAAGAAAGAGGAGCTCCTCTCCCAGGCCACAACAAGCCCTGGCCTGGCTGACGCAGGGTGATAAGTGGCCCTTTGCTCCTGAGTGGACACAGACTCCCCTCTTCCTAATTAAGACACAGTTTCATGGCCTAGGCTGATGGCAGCAGACACCTCTGATCCCACTAGTTGGGAGGCTGAGGCAGGAGGATCACAAGTCTGAGGCCACCTTGGGGTATTTAACAAAGCCATGTCTCAAAGTAATAATTTATAGCCGGACACGGTGATGCACGGCTGTAATCCCAGCACTTGGGAGGCTGAGGCAGGAGGATCATTGCAAGTTCAAGACCAGCCTGGGCTACAACATGAACTCAAGGCCACCTTGAACTGTATAGTGAGACCCTGTCTCAAAAAGACAAAATAATAATAATAATAATAATTTACAAAAGGGCTGTGGGAGCAGTGATAGAGCACTTGCCTACCATGTGTGAGGCCCTGAGTTCTATCCCTGGCATTGCAAAAAAAAGGACAGTTTTATGTTTTTTAAAATGTATTATTCTTATTATTTGATTTTTTGAGATGGGCTCTTGCTATGTGGTGCAGGCTGACCTTGTATTATGTAGCTCAGACTGGCTTCAAACTTGTGGCGATCCTCTTGTCTCAGCCTCCCAAGTGCTGGGATGACTGGCGTGTACCAGCACACCTGGCTTAGTTTTACAATTTTAGGCTCTATTCATAGGACCATTTATGAAACTGGCAGGGAGGTGAGGCCTTGTAGGGGTGGCCGGCAGGGTAGATTTCCTGCAGCAGAGGGCTGCGGGGAAAGGGACTACAGGTTGCAAGTACCCAGTGCATCACAGGCAGCTCTGCTCCTTGATCTCGGGGACGGACCCTCCCTGCGCTCTTTTAAGGAAACCCTTGTGGCAAGTACTGCTACTGGGCAGGAGGTACCAGCCAGCATCCAGCTGCAGGGCAGGGCGACCAGTCTTTGTGGAATGTTCTTCCCTGGGGCATGGGCATCCTGAGCTGTTTTTCTGTTTTCTTTTCAGAATTCAGTGTCACCAAGCTGCACTTTTCTTTATTTGTTTATATTGAAACAGGGTCATGCATAGTTGTCCAGCTTGGCCTCAAATTTGTGATCCTCCTGCCTCAGCCTCCTGAGTAGCTGAGATGAGTGGTAATAGAACAGCAGCCATTGCCCCAGAAAGCCACAGCCCAGTGTTTTAGGAACTTTAAACTCAGTTCAGGGGCTGGCAGAAGCACTCACCCCACATCGCCCAACAGAGCCCTGAGAGCGCACAACCACGGCACAAGACGATTCCAATCCAGAGGCCCGTTGGGTTCAACTTTTTTTTTATTATTTTTTTTTCTTTTTTAATGTCATGCAATAATTCACAGTCCCAAGCCCACGGTTTTCAAACAAGGTAGGAAAAAATAAAATAAAATAAAAAAATAAAAAAGAAAAAAAAAAAAGGGAAAAGAGAAGCAAAGGAATCGGTGGTGGTGGTCTTTTTTTTTTTTCTTTTTTTCTCTTCTTTTGTTATTTCAAGCAAGATCAAATGTCAGAAAAAATGCTTCTTTTTTCTCAATCATTAATTTTTTTGTCCTTTTTAAAATTGTTTATTATGATGATTTCTCTTTTAAACTGATTTCTGCAGGCAGTAATAGTAGGGTTCGTATCACCAGCAAGCACTCCTGGTCTGAGACGCGTGTGGGGTGTGTC
Organism: Chinchilla lanigera; assembly: GCF_000276665.1. Taxonomy (NCBI): domain Eukaryota; kingdom Metazoa; phylum Chordata; class Mammalia; order Rodentia; family Chinchillidae; genus Chinchilla; species Chinchilla lanigera. The sequence goes on from NW_004955415.1 coordinate 32,182,923, forward strand.
CGGTCTGGGTGCTGGGCTCACTGCCTTCGCCTCCACCTCCCCGTGGCTCCTCTGCCACGGCAGCCACCAGCTTCCTTGCTCGCTCGCCAGGGAAAGGAAAGATTCGACTGAGATGATAAAACTCATCAATAGAAGCTATTTTTTTTTCTCCTCGGTTTTTCTTTAAAAATGTTATTGTTTTATATATATATATTTTTCCATTTTCCCCAAAGTTATCCAAAAAGAGCTGAGTGAATTCGAATCCCTTGGCTGTGTAGTCGGTCTGTCTGTTGCCCGCCCCAGACCCCCGTCACAGGGGGGAGGTTGAGGCTGGGGCGGGGGACACCCAATGCCCAGGAGGGTCTGTTCTGGCCTGGGGGGGTGCTCTGGGAACCCCCGGCCCCTCCAGAGTCTCGGGTCTCCGTCGCTGGCGGGTTCTCTCCTGCACCCGGGGTGTTGGGTGGGGACGGTCTCCTGGTGGGGTGTGTGCGTGGGGTGCATGGGGGAGCCGGGCGGGGGACGGTGCCACCTCGCCCGGACTTAGCACCAATCGTCGTCACTTTCGCTGTAGGGTTCGTGCAGGCCTTTCCGGGAGCCGGGCCCTCCAGGCCTGGCCAGTCCGTGGACCGCGTAATAGCCGTTGGGGAGTCTCCGGCCGTGCCGGGAAGGCGAGGTGCAGGCCGGGCCTGCGGCCCGGGGAGTCCTGGGCGATCGCCCGGCGGCGCCCGAGGACGGGTGTCGTGTGGGGGGTGGCACATCATAGGGCCCGGCCATGGCCTCCTCGCCGAGGCCGCCGCTGCCCGGGCCATCGGCCTCATCATAGTCAGAGCCCCGGTAGTAGCTGTGGTGCCGGGGACCCTCGGACACGTGCGGGCCGGACGCTGGCCACCGGGCCCCTCCGTGGCGACAGGTTCTGGGGGACTCGCTCCAGGCTGGACCAGGGGCTCGCCGCTCCATGCCAGGTGATCGGCTGCTGCCGTGACCGCCCGTGGGTGGCCGCTCCCTGGCCAGAGGCTCGGCCACGGGGCCCGGGTACCTCCGTGGGCCGCTGGTGGCTGCCCGGCCTGGCCTGGCCACTACCTGCTGCGGCTGCTGTGGGGGCCCCGAGGCGCCGGCCTTACGGATCACAGGGGAGTAGGACACGTGTGGCCGGGGGGTGGGGGGGGTCTGGGGGAGCTGGCGGCGTCCCCGCCGTGGAGTGCTGGTACCAGACGTTGAGGGGGCTGGGCTTCCACTTACAGAACTACTGCCCTACACGAAAATTGAAACAAAGGAAATCAAAACAAAAGATACAACCAAATCAACCGGAAGGAGAACGGGAGGAGACACAGAGGAGGAAGGGGAGAGAAGGAGGCCAAGGAGGACAAACGGGACAGGAGAGGGGGTGTGGGGGCAGGAGACACAGGACATGGGGATGGAGAAGAAGGAGAAAAGCGACAGCCACAGGGGGAAGAGGGGGAGGGCGGGAGAGTGAGACGGGGAGGGAGGGGGAGTCAAAAATCAACACAACAAAGTGAAAAGAGAAATGAGAAATGGAGTTTTGTAAGTTTCGGGGTTAAAATAGCAGAAGTTTCAAAAAATTACTCACAGGCGTCCATAGGACAGAAATCATAATTGAAACGAAAAGGGAAGCCAGGTTAAAGGAAAGCGAAAGGACCGCCGCGGCCCTGAACTCAAACGTGATCCACAAGGAGAAGCAGCCGTGGGCAGGCGGGTGGGAGGGTGGCAGCGGGTGGCAGGGGCTGGGCGCGGAGCGGGGACCGGGAGGGGGCAGGGAGCGGGGTCCACCCAGCCTGCAGCCTCCCTTGGCCCTGGGAGACCTGTGGGGTGCAGGTGGGAGGAGGGTGCCCCTGAGGTCAGGGGTCCTGGCCTCAGGTGGCGCGGGTCCCCCGCAGGTGTGGGCGGCTGGGGTCCCCTCCTCCTCCTCCTCTCCTGGCCCCGGTCCCGGCCCGGCTCCCTGACCGCACCCACCTGCCGGTGGGCCATGTGCTCCCGGCCCTCGCTGGGCGAGCGGGACCAGTGCTGGTCGCGGGCGCGGGCGCGGCTGTGGTCCGGCCGCTCCCGCTCGGGGCCGTAGCGCTCCTTGTCGGGGGGCGGGTGGTGGTGGTGGTGGTGGTGGTGGTGCTGCCGGTGCTTCCTGTCCTTGGGCCGGCCCCGGTCCTGGTCCCGCTCTTTAGATGGCAGTTCCCCAGACTGGGTGGTCATGCTCAGGTCTGTCCCCAAGCCTGGGCCGAAAGGACAAACGGACGGATGGGTGGGTGACCGTGAGGGGGGCCGGGAGGTAGGACAGGGTGTATCCATCAGAGTCAGGGGACACCAGGGATGGGGGACTCAGGCAGGTCTGGGGCGGAGCCTGGTAAGCATGCTGTCAGCCGGGTCCCTGTCCCAGGGCTGGGTGCAGACGACCCTGGTCCCTTGTGCCCTTTTCTGCCTTCCTCTTTTCTTTCTTTTTTGAGAGAGAGAGTCTCACTATGTAGCCCAGGCTGGCCTTGGACTCGTGGTGAGCCTCCTGCCTCAGCCTCCTGAGTGCTGGGATGACAGGTGGGCTCCACTGCACCCGAGTCTCACTTCTCTTCCTCCTTCCTGACTCTATCCTCCTCTGTCCCCCCTCAGAGCCCCCGTCCCCGGGCCCACCTGTGTCTACGTCAGTGTATCGGCCCAGGGAGCGCTCTGAGGCCCGGTGGCCGCGGTCACGGCGGCGCTGGTGGTGCCTCTGGTTGTCCTCGGGCGGGACCCGCTCCAGGGAGTAGTCATCCAGGCGTCGCACCTTGGGCCCCAGCACAGAGGCTGAGCGCTTCATGGGGCTGGTGTCGGAGATGGTCTGGGGGAACAGGCCGGGGACTGGGGTCAGCGCGAGCCTCACAATGCCCTGATCCTTTTCCCAATGGCGGCGGCTGTGTGACCCGTGGGCAGCTGCCCATGGCTGTGGTGTGGCCATTCAGAGACAGGGCCCTGGGGGTGCCACAGGGCCCAGGGCACAGCCTGCCCCCCACAGACAGGGCTGCTCCCTTTTGGCCCATGGTGGGGTTCCCCACCTGCGGCTGCTTCCTGGGGTCCCCTGCTGCAGACCCAGAAGCCCAGGCTGCAGGCCGCACCCCGGTCCCCCGGAGGCTCCAGCTGCCCTCCTCAGCGCCTCCTGACCCCTACTCTAGCTCCTGCCGCCCAGGTGCAGGGTATGCTATTTGAGGCACTGGGTGGAGCCCCCTCGGCCCACACCCCTGGGGTCAGGCCTTGACTCGGGAACCTCTGGTTCCCCACAGCAGGCAGAAGAAAGGAGCAGGAGGGACACCCCGACACCAGGCCTGCCCTGGAGCAAGGGACACAAGGCTGCAGGGCTGGGCCGGGGGTGGGGCTGGAGAAGCAGCCAGGATCGAGGTGCTGCCTGGGCCCGGGGCTCCTGGCTGGGGGCCCTGAGGAGGGGTGGGGCAGCGTGGCCCCCGCACACACAGGACACATACACAGGGAGGGTGAGTTTGCAGAGTGAGGTTGGGCGGGGACAGGGGCGATGGCCAGGGCTCCCCGCGGGGGGCGGGAGGAGGAGGCGGCGGCGGGCGCTGTACATACACTGAGGTTACTCCCACGTGGCCGGCCCCTTCTCTGTCACGGCCCCACGGGATGGTGCACACAGAAAGACAGAAAGGAGAAAATAAATATAAAAGGCTGGAAGGAGAGTGAGGTGCTGGGGACATGGAGGAGGTGTGCGGGCAGTGAAGAAAGAGAGAGAGTCACCATCTCTGGAGAGTGAGGGGGGTCCCAGGACCTGGCTGTCTGTCCCCCTCGGTGCAGCAGAGACAGACAGGAGACACACAGATGGCAGAGGCACGCAGGACGGACACAGAACGGCACAGCCACGGCCCCGGGCCTTCCTCATGCCATGCACGGAGCCTGGGCGGGGAGCGTCTTGCCCGCTCCCTTTCTTGGGACCCAGCAGCACAGTCCTGACACAGGAACCGGGTGGCCACATGCACCAGAGTGTCCCCCACGCCAAGTCAGGGCAGCCAGAGGCCAGGCTGGGAAGCTCGCGCGGCGCCGTGCTCAGCTCCACACAGGCAGCCGGCCCTGCCCTCCCGCGTCCCCGGACAGGTGGCTCCGCAGCTGAGAGAAGCAGCCGCACACAGACACACGCCAGGCACACGCTCTGCCCACCCCGCAGCCCACAGAGACCAGACAGGGACTAGGACGGCCCAGACCCGCGACCTGCCCCACACAGCTTGCAGGTCCTAGGACCCACGTGTGTGCATGTATGCACGTCTAGGCATGCGCTGCGTCTGTGTGCACAGGTATGCGTGTATGTTGTAGTACCATATAGTTGTCTTTTTTTTTTTTTTTTTTTAGCCCTGGGGATTAATCCAGGGCCTTTGCACTAAATGCAATCCCCAGCCCTTCTGTATTTTTTTTTTTTCTTTCTTTTTTTGGTACTGGCAATTGAACTCAGGACCTTGCACTTGCCAGGCAGGTGCTGTGCCTTTGAGCTATCTCCCTGGCCCCTACTTTTTTTTTTTTGAGACAGGATCTCACTATCTAGTTCAGGCTGCCTTGAACTTCCTATGTAGCCCAGGCTGGCCTTGAACTTGCCACAATCCTCCTGCCTCAGCCTCTCCAGTGCTGGGACTACAGGCTTGCAACACCACGTCTGGCTGTATTTCTTATTTTGAGACTAAATTACCCAAACTGAGCTTGCACTTGGAATCCTCCTGCCTCAGTCTCCCAGAGTTCTGGGAGCATAGGCGTGCACCACCACACTGTTGGTAGTTCCGCTGCAACTCTCACCTGGGGCCTGACAGATCCTCTTCTCCTCTCACCCCAAATTCCCCCCTCACGGCTCCTCCAATAAGACAGAGGGAAACTGGTTGGAAGCAACCACCGAACTCAGCCCCAAGGAGTGCCCTTCCCCTGGGAGGTGCCTGGGTACAGCAGGGAAGAGAAGCCCTAGGGTGCCTGTTTGAGGGGGAAGGTGGTGCCCCCTAGTGAAGAGGCGCGGGAGCACAGGGCAGTGCAAGCCCTCACCTGGTTCTCGGCGGGGAGCCGGGGCATGGAGGCGGCCCGGGCCTGGCCCTCCATGGGGAGGTAGTGCTCGCTGTCGGAGTAGCCCTCGGCGCCCATCTCTCGCATCTCCACCGCCTGCAGGCAGAGGCGGGCGGGTGAGCTGGGTCCAGGGCGCGGACCCCAGGGGCAGCTCCGCGGGCGCAGGGCGGTGAGCTAGGGGTGCGGATGTCACCTCCCATCCACCCAGCCCTGCCCGTGGGCGCAGGGCGGAGGCGCAGCGGCACCTGTGGGTTGGGCTGGCTGTGCGGCAGGTCAGAGGGGGGCCCGCGCTCCGGGCTCCAGGCGCCAGTCTTCTGGAACATCTCCTGTGCCCGCTGGGTCACCCAGGACGGGCTCTCCCTCATGCCGCTGTCGTGAGCCATCCTGCGTGGAAACAGAGGCCAGGATGGCAGGGGCACCAGGGGCTCTGGACCGTGGGCCCAGCACCCACCCCGCCGTGTCTCCTGAGGGCCATGGTGACACTCACAGGCCTCTGCCAGGGTCCAGCTGGGTGGAGGGGAGGGCGTTCTGGCCAGGTCCCCCCTCCTGCGTCGGGGACGGGGGCTCCATGCGCTGGAACATGAGTGGTGTCCGGTTCTGCGCAGGCGGACAACAGCCGGGGGACAGATGGAAGGAGTGTCAGAAGCTCAGGCACTAGACAAGTCTTTTAGTCTTTTTTTTTTTTTTTTTCCTTTGAGCTGGGCCCTCCATTAAGTTGTCAGGGCTGGACTCGAATTTCGCAATCCTCCTTCCTCAGCCTCCCTCCTAGCTGGGATGACAGGTGTGCAGCAGTAGGCCTGATCTCCAGAGCATTTCTGACACCTCCTGGCACGCACACACCCAAGTTTGACCTGTCTGGATCTTTCTTCCAAATCCACCCGGAGCAGAGTCCCTTCTCACCGCCACACCGCACTTGCGCATCTCCTAGGGCTGGTCTCCTAGCAACTGCCCTCGCTCCCGGCAGTCCCTTCCCTCCACAGCCACCTAGGGGCGCCCATAAGCACCCAGCCTGGTGGGCTCCCTGCTCCGCTCTGAACCCTTCAGGGCTCCCGTTTAACTTGGATTCTCTGTGCAGCCCTCAAGGCTCTGCCCCACCACCTCTCTCATCTCTCCCCTTTTTTTCCCACCACCTCCACCTCCTCACCGTCCCTCAAGCTCAGCAGATGAGGTCCAGCCCCAGGGGCTTTGCATAGGCCGATGCTTTTGCTGACCCGCTTCACATCCCACCCCTCTTCCCTCCGTCTTACGCTCCACTTTCCCCACAGCACTCTGCTCCCAGGCTCTTTGATTTAGTTGGAGCGGGGATGCTGGTCCGTTTTGCTTCGAGCTGCACTCCACGGCCCTCCTCCCCCTCCCTCCCGCAGCACATAGTAGGCGCTCATTCAGTGCTGCTGGAGGAAATGAATGGGTCCAATCATCCATGTATTTGCAGGGACCCGCGCTGGGGCCTGGCCACACCCCCCCTTCTTCTGATTGGCTCCCTGGCCGTTCCGATTGGCTCCCCGCCAGCTCGTCCTGATTGGTCTCCGGTACCGAGCAACCCTGTTTCCCAGCGCAGCGAAGGCGGACGCACCTGCTCCTCGCGCATGGCCTGCAGCTTCTTGGCCTTGCTCTGCCGGTAGTACTCCATGATCATCATGGCCGCGTAGATCTTCCCCACCGTCAGGTCCGTGGCTGGGGGCACAAAGAGAGCTCACCGTGCGGCCTCCCCGGCCCGCTTTCCCTCCCGCTGCGTCTGTCCCGCGCGGTCCCGCCCGGCTAGCTCGCCCCTTACACTTGTGCGGGGTGACCAGCAGGTCCAGCGTCTTCTGCGACAGGTTGGGCCAAATGGCCATCATCTCCTTCCGCAGCTCGGCGTCCATTTGCTGTTTGTCGGCACCGCCTGCAATGTGGGCACACACAGACCCTGATCTGGGGGGCACTGCCGCCATCCTGGTCGCCACGGGCTGGCCCGGAGCAGCCCCGGGCAGGGCCGGGGGCCGACCGCACGAGTGCAGGCCCTCGGCAGGGTGACTTCGTTACTCTTTATCTCCGTGCCTCAGTTTCCCCCTCTGAAATGGGGATTTCGGCTGCAGCCTATGCCTCACCTGGTTGTCTGATGATCAAAGTAGGCTTGGGGTTGGGGTGTCCGTGGGACTGTCACTCCAGCGCTATGCTTTGGCTGGTACCCTCCAAACCCATGTTGTGAGCGGCAACAGGGAGAAACTTAACCCATTTGGGGCGTTTAGATGTGGGGCCTTTAGGATGTAAGGTTTAATAAGGTCACCAGGGTACAGTCCTGAAGAGTGGGGTTGGTGACTTTTAAGTTCTCTTTGCAGCGCTGGGGGTGGAGCCCAGGGCTTCACGAATGTGAGCGCTCTACCCCTGAGATGCACCCCTAGTCCTTCTTAAACTTTTGAGACAGGATCTTGCTAAATTGTCCAGGCTGTCCTTGAACTTGTGACCCTCCTGCCTCAGCCTCCTGAATAGCTAGGATTACAGGTGTGTGCCACTGTACCTGCGCCCACCTCATAGTATATATATTTTTGTTTGTTTGTTTTTTCCGATACTGGGAATCAAACTCACGACCTTGCACTTGCCAGGCAGGCGCTGTGCCGCTGAGCTAAATCCCCAGCCCCTGTATTTTTTCTTTTTCCTTCAGTTTTTTGTTTTTGTTTTTGAGACAGGGTCTCACTGTGCAGTTCCGGCTGGCTTTGAACTCACTATTTAGTCCAGGCTGGCCTTGAACCTGTGGTGATCCTTCTGCCTCAGCCTCAAGAGTGCTGGGACTACAGGTGTGCACCACCACACCTGGCTTCACTTTCTTTCCTCACATGACCAAGGAGTCCGGTGACACAGAGTTCCTGTGGCTCCTGGGGCCAAGCTACATGGGATGGGGCTGACTGGATTCAGGGTGGGAGGTCCGGACCACTGGGGGTGACCCTTGGGGACAATCCCCTTTGTAGCTGGACCATTAGCACCACCCTATGATAGTTTTTTCTTTTTCCTGGGAAGTGGTGGAATTAATTATTACTGTGGCTAAGAGAAGTGCCCAGGGTCTGTGTGGCCACTTCTTGGCAATTAGGGAAGAAGTGACTGTTTCCCATTAAAAGTGACTCATAGGCTGGGTAGTGCACACCTGTAATCCCAATACATGGGAGGCTGAGGCAGGAGGATTGCCATGAGTCTGAGGCCATCCTGGACTACATAGTGAGTTCAGGACCAGCCTGGAATACATAGTGAGACCCCGTCTAAAGAAACAAACAACAGCAACAACAAAAATGGAAGGAAGAAAGAAAGAAGGGCCGGGCATATAGCTCAGTGAAATAAGCTCCTGCCTGGCAAGGCGATTCCCGGTACCAAAAAAAAAAGGAAGCCAGGCGTGGTGGCTCATGCCTGTAATCCCAGCACTTGGGAGGCTGAAGCAAGAGGATCTTCTCGAGTTCCAGACCAGCCTAGGCTATAAAGTGAGCTCAAGGCCAGCCTGAACTGCATAGTGAGACCCTGTCTCAAAAAATAAAAAAATAAAAAATAAAAAAAAAAGAGAGAGAAAGAAAAAAAGCGACTCTTTGGCAGGGGGTGGTGTGCACGCCTGTAATCCCAGCTCTCTGGGAAGCTGAGGCAGAAGGCTGGAGAGTTTGAATCAGCCTGGGCAACTCAGTGAGACTGTCTCAAAATTAAAACAATTGAAAAAGGTGGTGGGGTGGGGTTGTTGCTGGGGATGTAGCTCAGTGTGAAGGCCCTGGGTTCAATATTCAATACAGGTACCAAAAAAAAAAAAAAAAAAAAAAAAGACCTTCGGCAGCCTGGGAGGTGTACAGAGAGAGACTGGTGGTTAGGGTGAAAATTACAATTAGAAAGAAGGAATAAATCGTAGTGTTCTATGTTATAATGAGGTGACTGTTGTTTAAATGATACATATTTCCAAATAGCACTGGGTTTGGTGGCACACACCTGTAATCCCAGCACTTGGGAGGCTGAGGCAGGAAGATCACTATGAGCTCAAGGCCAGCCTGGACCACACAGAGTTCAAGGCCACCCTGAACTACATAGTAAGACCCTTTCTGAAAAAACAAAAGGCCTGCTGTCCTCAGAAGAGAAAAGAACCTGTGAAAAGGAGCAGGAGAGCGCCACCTAAAGGCCAAGAAGCAAGACAGCACCAAAGACCACGCTTGCTCGCACCTTGCCTGTGGGCTTTTGGTCCCCAGAACTTTAAATCTCAGCCACTTGGTCCAAGGGGCAGGGACAGGCGTGCCTGCTCTCAGTGTGGGCACAGGTGAAGGGTCGAAGGCAGGGACCCTGGACCTCAGCATCGCAGTCTTTGCTGAAGGGCTTCCTGGGCATTGTTGGAGGTTGAGCAGGAACCTGACCTCTGCCCACTAGATGGCAGTAGATCGCCACTTTGCACCCACTTTTTTGCCTGTGTGTGGAACTGGGGATTGGACCCAGCGTGTTTGCACTGAGGTTACAGCCCCAGCCCCATTTTTATTTGGGGTTTTGCTGAGTCACTGAACTTGCCCAGGCTGGGTTTGAACTTTCCATCCTCCTGCTTCAGCCTCCTGAGTGCTAAGATTACAGGTGCTGGCCACCACACCCAGCTAATTCTATTACGGTGCCTGGGTTTACATTATTAGTTCTGGCGGGTGGTCAGAACTGACCTCATGGCCTGGGGTGGGGACAGGCCAGAGGGTGGGGAGAGTGGAAGTGGTGTAGCTGAGTCCTTGGGAAGGAGGCTTCAGGGTCCAGGTGAAAAGGAGACATGTTTGAGAATCTGCAGGACTGGCTCAGCCTGTCCCCCAGGGGCCTCACAGCTCCAGCAGAGGAGGCTGAGTGTGCTCAGAAAACGGAAAAAGTGGGGGTGTTGTGTGTGCTCAGCAGCAAGCGCTTGCCTGGCCTTTATAAGGCCCTGGGTTCCATTCCCAGCACTGCAGAAAAAATAAAAAAATAAACCAGATGTGGCGGCACATGCTTCTAATTCCAGGTCTCTGAGAGGCTGAGGCAGGAAGATTGCAAGTTGGACCCTGGCCTGGGCAATTTAGTGACTCAGCAGGACCCTGCCTCAAAATAAAAAATAAAAAAAGCTGGGGGTGTAGCTCAGTGCATAGGGCTTGGGCTCAACCCCCAGTACCAAAATCAAACAAAAGCAAATTAAAAGCCAGCAAGGAAAGGGAGACCCCGGTTCTTTAGCCCCAAGGAATTGTCTGTCAACACCTGGCTTTATAAGTTCAAGCCAAGCCTGGGCAATGTAGCGAGACCTTGTCTCAAAATAAAAAATAAAAAAGTGCTGGAGATGGAGCTCAGTGTGAAGGTCCCAGGTTCAACCCCCATAGTATGAAAAAGAAGCATCCCCCTAAATCTGTGGTACTTGTATGGCTGTTAATGGTTTGGCTTTGAAATGTCCCCCAAAGCTCATGGCTAAAGGGGTGGCTGCATGCGGTTTGGGGAAGGGTTTACTGGAGAGCTGAGGAGTGCGCTCACAAACTGGCCTGGTCCCCTGGGGTGCACAGATGGAGGTCTTGCTTCCTCAGGCCGAGGGCTCAGAGGTGCGGCCTGGAGACAGGGCCGGGTCACTGGCACTGACCTGATCCATGGACTCCTCCCCGCTGACTCACCCACTGATAGCTCACAGCTCACAGGGGCGGAGGATGTGGTGCAAGTGGTGGTGGGGGTCACTGGCCTGTGAGTTCCAAGAACATCTAGTTCTTGGATCCTTCCTTTCTGCTCCTTCTCCTCTCTCTGCTTCCTGGTCCCCATGACGGCTCCTGCCTTGGAGCCCAGGACCATGGACTGAACCTTCTGATACCGTGAGCAGAAGTAAACTTTTTCCTATAGGTTGCTTTTCTCAGGTATTTTTTCATAGCAAGAACTGTGACTCCCACAGTGGCACAGAAAGCAGACATAGGTGTGGAGGCTCTTAAAAGTATTCAGGGTCTCACTAAGTGGCCCAGGCTGGCTTCAAACCAGTGATCCTCCTGCCTCAGCCTCCTGAGTGGCTGAGATGACAGGCTTTTGAGGCTGAGCCTGGTTGAAATTTCTGTTCTTTCTAACATATCCAGTCTGTGTCACTGTGTGGCAGTCAGGTCCACCTGGAAGGAACAGGTCTCACCTGAGCTCTGTTGTCCACCCTGCCAACTCAGCGTCTTCCCACCCTTGGCGGGGCCATCTGCTCGGCTTTTGCCAGCTCCTCTCTCTCTGTCCCTGTTTGCTCTGGGAACTGTGTGCCTCTCCCCACGCCGCAGCATCACTCACTACCAGGTCACATCTGACCTGTCCTCAGGCCTCCGAAACCCGTGCCAGGCACTGGGGCACTGACCGGTGTACAAAGCTGCCCTGGTCACAGTGGACAGTGCCACTGCTTCCTCTCAGTCTGTCCTGCCCGGGAACCCCGCCCGCTGCTCCCTGGTCCCCTCTAAGAATGCAGGGTGAGACCTTGGGGATCTCTCTCTCTCTCTGCAGCACTGGGGACTGAACCAGGGCCTTGGCTCTGAGCTACGTTCTCAGACGTTTTTCTTTTGAGACAAAGTTTCACTAAGCTAAGCTGCCCAGAGTGGGCTGAAACTTGCTGTATTTTTTGAGACAGGGTCTCACTATGCAGGTCAGGCTGGCCTTGAACTTGGCAGGAATCCTCTTGCCTCAGCCTCCCTGGTGCTGGGATTCCAGGTGTGTGCCACCATGCCTGGGTGGACTGGAACATGCAATCCTCCTGCTTCAGCCTCCCAGAGTGCTGGATGACAGACATATACTTGGCTAGGAGGTCACTGTCATATAACTTGTGTCATGCAGTTTGGATTGTGGATCTCCAAAACTGTGAGCTAAATAAACTTTGTCTTTTTGGGAAGTACCCAGGTATTCCAGGATAGTGACAGAAATCAGACCGACCCAGGACTCCATGCTGGCCTCTTCCCATTTATCATCTTCACAGTGGCCAGCAGGAGCCTGTTCAGGGGTGAACTCTATGAGGCCCCTCCTCCCTGAGGCTAAGTTAGTGCCCTCTACCCCCTGTCCTCCGACTCCTGCCCCAGGGCCTTTGCACACAGGGTCGAAGGATCCTCCCCTTGTATCCAGTAATTTATCATCTCATCTCCCTCAGATCTCCATGGACAGCCCCCCTGAACTGTAACCTGCTCTGGCCTCTTCCTTATGGGGTGTCTGGATCCTCTGGCTTCTCAGCTGGCCCAGTTTCCCATCCCACCTGCTCTGCCCTTACCCTTGGCGATCTTGATGTCCAGGGCTGTGCGGATCAGTGCCATGAGGGTGGAATTGAAATGGACAGTGTTGTCATCCGCCACGGGCAGGTCCATCCGCAGGAGCCTCTACAGAAAACCCCGGGGAGGGAGGTCATCCTGAGGCCTCCTGCCTGGGTCCCCGTGAGCCACGCCCACCCTGCCCAGGAGCCCCAGGAAGAACTCTGAGGATGGCAGCAGCCCCTGCTCCAGCCACCTGTCCCACTGTCAGATGTCTTGATGGCCCTCGAGACCAGCCGGGTGGGTGCCTGAGGCTCTTCTATGATCCTAAGTCCGGTTCTCCATTTTGTATTTGTGATGCTGCAGATGGAACCCAGGGCTTTTGCACATGCTAGGCAAACAAACGCTCTACCTCAGAGTTCCATTCCAGCCTTTTGAAAAACTGTTTTGAGATAGGATTTTGTATAATTGCCCGGGCTGGCCGGGAACTTGAGATTCTCGTGCTTCAGCCTGCTGAGTTACTGAAATCCCAGGTAAGCACCACAGCCTGGCTCATTCCTACACTTCTTTTAATTTTTGGACAAGGTCTCTTTATGTAGCCCAAGCTGGCCTTGAACTAGCTAGCAGTGATCCTCCTGCTTCAGCCTCCCGAGTGCTGGGACTCTTTTCAAATCGTACCTTCTGGACCCCACAGCTAGCACTGCCAGCGCTGCCTCTGAATCCTTGCCCTGCCCCCAGAGTTCTTCCGACCGGCCCCGGTCCGTTCTGACCCCGAAGAGAAAGAGAACAAGCCGGTCTCAGGCGCGCATGCAGCAGCCAGGCAGAGGGTCCAGGCCACAGCCGCCGGCTCCCACCCGCCCCCTGCTGGCTGGCCGGCCGGGCCGGACGGAGGGCACCGGGCCGTCATTCCTCGGGAAGCGCAGGCGGCGGCCCCCGCGGACATGCAGCGAGGCCAGACACGAAGGCACAGACAGGGCGCATGCGACGAATCTCGAGACTCAGTCATAGCTCCGTGGGAAGTGTGTCTGGGGCAAGTCCGGGCCTGGCTGTCTGCGGCAGCGGGGAGAAGGGGTGAGGGGCGTTCCCGGGGCCCAGGGAAGGAGTCCCTGCGTCCCAGGAAGGGGCTCTGTCCCCCGCGCTTAGTGGGTGGGAGGGGATACTGGGCTGGCGCGCGCCAGCTCCGGCTAGGTGGCACGGAGATGAAGGTCAAGGGCAGGTCTGGGGCTCGCCAAGGGATTCAGATACACACCGGTAGAGGACACAGAAGGGGTTTACAGTGTGGGGGTGGGGGCGGGGCAGGGAGGAAGGCGGTAGGCAGAAAAACAGACGAGGGGGTGTGCACAGCTGTGCATGTTGGGGACTGCACAAAGGGCTCCCTGTTTTTATTTTTTTTGACACAAGGTCTCACTTTGTCGTTCAGGCTGGCCTTGAACTCACAGCAGTCCTCCTGCTTCACCTTGAACAACCACGTGTGGTTTGGGGCCCTATTTTAGAAGTCATGAACTTTTTTTTTTCCCATAGTGGAAAATGAATCCAGGACCTTTGTACTGAGCTACTTTTGCTGCCCTTTAAAAATCTTTTTGAATTTGTTCAAAACTTTTGCGAAGTCACAGTGTTGCTCAGGCTGGGCTCAGATTTGTGATCTTCCTGCCTCAGCCTCCCAGAATGCTAGGATTATAGGCGTGCACGACTGTGCCCAACTGGATTTATGTATTTAATATGACAGGCTTTTCCTGAATAGCAGGAAAGTGCCTTTTTCTCACCCAGTGGGTGGATTTCCAGTGAAGTGTTCTGTGGAAAGATTTTTCCATCGCCCCCCCCGCCAAAACCTGCAGAGACTAGGAGGGGAGGATTCTCCTTTTCTCTTCCAGCCTTCAATAGAGGCCAGAGAAAAGGACAAGAGGGGAGGGGCACTTTAGGGATGGCTGGGGGGGGGGAGCCAAAACACTCACAGACACAGGGCAGGGGGGCGGGTAGGGGGCAAAGTTTTATAGGGTCCGTTTTGGTAGGGGCAGGGGCATCGTTAAAGGTCTCCCCTGAACTTCCAGGGGATGAGCTGCGGGAACAGAGCATCTGTCCACGGGTGCCGAGGGACAGTCCAGGACAGGTTCTGGAGGGGGGCGGCCAGGTGGCCCTGGCCCTCAGCCAGCATGCAGCACCCCGGTTGCCGTGGTGCCTGCCCCCCAGGCCCCCAGGCAGCGTGCACGGCCTGCGTCTGCGCTACCGTCCAAGTCCAGCTGCGCCTGCTGCCCGCTGGAGCATTGGGGAGGCGTGTGGGGTCTGGGGGTGGGAGCGGGAGGGGGCTGCAGGGGAGGGGAGGAGAGGCTCTAGGGGCTCCTTGGGAGGTGTCGGGTGCCCCGAGGCCCTAGGTCAGAGATCAGCTTCAGGTGTGTGTGTGTGTGTGTGTGTGCTGGGGGCCCAAGCTACCAAAGGTGGGGCCAGGGCCTCTCGCCTTCGCTTGGGGCCCATGTCCCCTTGCCTGGGCGTGGGGTCGCTCCAGGTGGGCACAGACCTGACTGCCCGGAGTCCTGGGGGTGCTGGGGCCCTGGGTGCTCCCTGCCGCCGCCCCCTCCCCCGCGTGTGGCCATAATGGAGTCTCAGAACACGTAGACACTCATCGAAAGGACGGACACAGTGTGCTGCTTTGTCAAGGGATGGTCATGATCCAGGTACTCAGGAGAAAAGAAAAAAGGAAAAAAAAAAAAAAAAAAGAAGAAGAAGAGGAGGAGGAAGGCTGGAAAAAGAGACTCGGCTGGGTGTTTCTGATGAGCACTGAAAAATCCCCAGTGCCGGGCGCGGGGTCGGCAAAGATAGACTACCTTGTACGCCACTCTGGCCGGACACTTCTTCCCCAGCCCCAGGGGAGGGGACATGTGTCTCAGCATCTGATACATGTCCGGGTATGGCATGCGGCCCCTGGCAGTACCGAAAACAAAACACGGGTGGGTGTGGACGGAAAACCAAAGGAGGTGGGGTGGGAGAAACAGAAGAAAGGAGGGGGAGAAACCACAGGAGCCGAAAAAATAGAGAAAGATGCAGAAAATGATAAAATAGATATTTCAAATAAATAGAAAAGAGGAGGAAAAAACGGAAGAAAAGGTAATTAAAAAATCATTATTTCACGGCTCACCAGCAGGGAGAAAGAGAGAAAGAGAGGGAGAGAGAGAAAGAGAGAGATCAGATTCACCCTGGACCCTTACATCTACTTCTGGCAGAGAGAAAGGAGGGTTTTCCTGTTGGATTTTTTGGGGGGGTTTGAGACAGGGTCTCACTATGTCATTCAGGCTGGCCTCAAGTCAAGATCTTCCTGCCTCAGCCTCCCGAGTGTGGGATGACAGGCGTGCGCCACCACGCCCAGCTTTTCATGGTCATTTTAAAAGTGGGGTCAAGTTCTCTGGTTTGGCTGAGGCTGGTCTCTGAGGGGGCCTAGGCGGGGAGGGGAACCGGGTTGGGGGAGGAGGGCTAGGGGCTTTGGGAAGCCAGGGGTGGAGGAGGAGAGAGTGGAGGTGATGGTAGGGGGGCAATGCAGAGTTTCAATCGCCCAGGGAAGTGTCTGATTTGGGGTGCCGTTGAGACCCCAGGATGGGCAGCTTCAGCTAATAGCAAGCAAGGATGGCCGAAGGGAACAGGTAGATATGTTCCATGCTTCACTGAGTCTGCATGGCGGCATTCTGGTGCCTAAGAGTTTTCTAGTTTAATGCAAGAGAGAGCGCTGGCTCTGTGTTGTAGATATGTGTATATATATATATGAAATATATATATTGAAGAACCCCAAGCCACACTCATTCCATTGATGCTAGCAGGTTTTAGTGGAAATCAAACCTTGCAAGCAACCCTATGAGGACATTTCTTGCCTAAGCCGAGAGGGGGAGATATTACTCGCAATAAACTGTACATATCCTTATAATGAATGCGACCGCTGCAAGGAGAAGACAGGGGGTTAGTGGAGGTGGGGGAGGCGTGGCCACACTGGCTCCCTGCACGCAGCAAGGTTGTGGGTTAGGGGCCGAGGACTCCTGGTTGGAGGGCAGGTGGACAGTCGGGGGTCAGTCCCTGACCACACACCCAGATACTGCCCACAGGCCCTGGCGTGGGGCAGCGGGCTTGATCCAGGTGTGCTGGGGACTCTGGGCTAGGAGCGCCTTCCCCAGGCTCTCCCTGCCTCTGCCTCCTGCACAGTTCTACATGGGCTGCACTGGGGGCTGGTGGAATAGAGGAGGAGGGGACAGCATCCAAGTGCTATGACCTAAAATCAAAAGAGGGAGAGTTAAGCATCAGGCAGAAGTCAAGTCCCGGCCCTGTGGCTTACGCCAGCCTCCGACCTCACCACCTAGGGCTGCAGGAACAGCAAAGGGCACTTCTACCCTGCCTTCCTCAAGCGCCACAGGAACATGGGCGCTGCGTCCACCGAAGGCCCACAGGAATGCCCCTCTGGGCCCCACACCCAGCCTGAACTAGAATCCTCTGTTGGAGGCTGGTGCTGTGCCAAAGCTTAATACAGGGGCACGGGCCGGCACTCTTGGAGCCCTCCCCGGCAGCCCACAAGCTCCCTGAAGACGGCAGCACTCTCTCCGGGCCAAGGAGTCAGACACAAGGGCCCCAGGGGCTGCGTCCCCCACCCGCCAGTCTGACCACCTGCTGTCAGGTGCTTCCTTTGGTGCTGGGAACAACTTCCAGGACCTCATACAGCTAGATAAGAGCTCTATAAATTAGCTAAATGCCTGCCTTTGTTCTGAGTTTTTTATTTTTTGGTAGCAGCCTTTTGGTTTTTGCTTTGCATTTTAAGACAGTATCATTATGCAGTTCAGGCTGGCCTTGAACACACTATGTAGCCCGGGCTGGCCTAAAATTTGTCATGATCCTCCTGCCTCAGCCTCGTGAGTGCTGGTATTACGGTTGTGCACCAGCATGCCTGGCTCTGCTTTAAGTTGTTATTTATTTGTTTTTCTTTTAATGTAGTACATGTAGCTATTAATAAAGAAAATATAAGAAATCTTCTGTAAAAAACAAAATTTCATAACAAAATAATTAGAGAATAACAACAGTTGATATACTTTGTACCATAATCTTAAAAGAATGGCCAAAATGTTACTCAGGATCATGGACAAAAAAGACTCTCTCTTATAAAAGAAAGAACAGCGCAAAACTTTCTTTTCAGTGAACTAAGAGAAACTAATAATATAAGTGAAACAAATTAGCAGATCTGTTGAAATACGTTTGAAATAACAGAGTGGAGAATTTGAGGAAATGTCTCAGTTTCTCCCTATTTCCTATTTTTCTGTCTTCTATTTTGCTCTGTATGTGTATATATTTTGAGATTCTCATATAAGCGAGACTGTGCAATATCTGAGCTTGCGTGTCTGACTTTCTCACTTAACACTGTGTTCTCAAGCTGTGTCCATCTGCCTAGGAAGGCCTGCTCTGCCCCAAGTCCTGAGCTGGGTTCTGCTGTTGTCTCTTCTGCCAACTCAGGCTACAGCCCGCCCCACACCCAAGACCTCTGGTTTCTCCTTGGCCTCCTGAGGGGACCGAAGCGCCCTTGGCCTCACTGGGGGCTGGTGCTCTGAGCAACCCGTTCCTGACTCCTGCCCTCCTTCCCTCAGAAGCCCTAGGGTGCAGGGAGGGGTGCACCCATGCCTTCCACGTGCTGAGTGTGGGCTCAGGGCTCTTGCTCCTCCTCTGTACTTGCTCCCACCAGGTCTCGTCTCTGATCCAGGCGCTGGCAGCTGGGACTTGTCCCGCCCCTGTCCCACCCCAGGGAAAGGCGGGCAGTGGGGTTGGGAGATTCGAGGTGACTCCTTACCAAGCTGCAGGGTCGTACTCGGCCCAGACACGCACATACTCGTCCAGGTGGTGGGGTCCCAGGATGGAGGAGTCTCGGGTAAGGTACTCAAAGTTGTCCATGATGACCGCTACGAAGAGGTTCAGCATCTGGGGGACCCCGGGGGCCAAGAGGAAGCACCAGGGAGAGTCAGGGTGGGGACGTGCACTTGGATACATGCATGCCAATGCGTGGGGGCGGGGAGGAGGGAGGGGCCCAGAGAGAACAGACACAGGAGGGACGGCGAGGGAAGGGGGGACAGAGATCCCAAAGAGTTGGGGGAAGGAGAGAGGAGACAGGTGGAGATGTAGAGATACAAAGACCGACAGTGCTGAGAAGTGATAGAGGGAGGCTCTGAGACACGAGAGGCAGCAGGACCACATTTGTCCCCTGCAAGGCCGAAGTGAGCTGTTTCCCTGGGTCTCCAATAGGGGACGTTTTTGTTTGTCACCATGAGGGGACAGCGCACTGTGTGCAACTGGGGGCTGCAGTGCCTGGGACAGCCTCAGGACGGGGCATCACCTCCAAGCTGAGCAGCTTGGGGTCCCCACATCCCAGGCTGGCTCAGGGCAGCTCTGTAGGGAGCAATCCTTGGAAGCCGGTCATAGCCTAGAGAAGTCAATCCGGCCTGCAGAGCGAGGCATGGGGAGGGACAGCCTCTTTCATGTCCAAAGCCTCACCAGAGGGCCAGGGGCTTAGCTCAGTGGCACAGCACCTGCCTGGCAAGTATGAGGTCCTGAGTTCGATTCCTGGCACCCCCCCCGCAAAACAACAACAAAAAACCCCCAAATCCTCACCAGAAATGAGCAGAGGAAGATGAAGGAGACGAAGTAAAAGTATGCGAATTCATTGCCGCAGTCTGCAGTCAGGATCCCGGAGTTCTTATCGCACGGCTTCCCGCTCAGGCAGGACAGCATGATGTTGTGCCAGGCTTCCCCGGTGGCGCTCCTGGGAACGGGGGGGAGTGTCAGGGGCCCCTTGCAGGGCAGGAGAGCACACAGGGGAAGCACGTGGGCTTGGGTCTGAAGGGCCAGGGCTCAAGTCTCAGTGAGGTCGGAGCAAGAGCAGGGACAAGGAAACCACGGGAAGCCACGGGGCACAGACTCAAGATGCCACACAAAGCAAAAGTGACTGTCAAAGCATCAGAAAACCAACAGGTAAAGGTCACCCTGTCCCCAACACATCCAGGAGTGAGCAAACCCACAAAGCCATGATCCTGGCCTGGTCCAACCTCATCTACACTGCAGCTTTGACCCCACCCCCAGGACTATGATGCTATGAAGCTTGCTCTAAAATGCTTGTGTAGTCAGAAACTTCCACCTCCCCATGGCTGGCTGAGTCAGGCACCCATTGGGGCATGATTCTGTCAATCTCCAGCTCTAGACCCTCCCACAACAGCTCTGCCTGCGGACCTAGCTGTTCCTACAGGGCTGTGAGCTCTTCTCCTTCACCCCTCCCACCCACCCTGTGAAGTTCACTGTTGCTTCTGCCCTTTTAATAAATCTTATCCTCCACCCCTTTTTTTTGAGACAGGGTCTGGCTATGTAGTTCAAGCTGGCCTTGAACTTGCACCGATCTTCCTGCCTCAGCCTCCTGAGAGCTGAGATTACAGGTGTGCGCCCCACACCCAAATATAACCTTACTCTTGTTACTCCATTTGAGTGATCTATATATTCTTTACTTGGGACCCCAGGACCCTGGAAATAACTCCCTAAGCCCCCCCCCCCCAATCTGGCAACATCAGGAAGAGCCCATCATCTCCTAGCTTTGTCCCCCGAGGCATTCTACTGTGAACACGCTGGACTTCTCGCTATTCTCATACATCCCAGCCACTCCTGCCTCTGGGCCTCTGCTGGGCTGCTCCTGGCCAGCTCCTGGCCAGCTCCTGATACAGCTTCACCCCTTACCTGGTTTTCTCAAACATCACACCACAGAGAGGCCTGACCTATTGCCCTCCATTCCTTTTTTCCATTGTCAGATGGAAGTTCTCTTTTTCTTCCTTCCTGCTTTCTTTTCTTTTCCTTTTCTTTGGAGGCAGGGTCTCATTATATAGTTCAGGCTGAACTTCAACTCACTATGTAGCCCCAGGCTGACCTCTTGCCTCAGCTTCCTGAGTGCTGGGTCTACAGGAGTGTGTCGTAATGCCTGACGAAAGTTTTCTTTTTAAAGTGTGGCTAAATATACATATTATACAATATACCATTTTAATCACTTTGAAATACACAATTCAGCACCTTCATATTATTATGCAACCATCACCTGTATCCATCTCCAGAGCTTTTTCATCATCTCAGAGATTCTGTCCCCATTAAATACTACTCATTGCCTCCTTCTCCAGCCCCTAGCATCCTACTTGTTACCTCTATGAATTCCCTCATTCTGGGTACATCCTACAAGTGCTGGTGTGTATGTGTGTGTGTTTAGATTTTTTTGAGACAGGGTCTTGCTATGTAGTTCAAGTTGGCCTTGAACTCATTATGTAGCCCGGGCTGGTTCTGAACTTGCAGTGATCCTCCTGCCTCAGCCTCCTGAGTGTTGGTATTGTAGGTGTGCGCCACTACATCCAGCAGTATTTGTCCTTTTGTGTCTCTATTTTCTCCTGATCTTAATTTCTTCCCCTTCCCCCCAAGTTTTTAAATGTCTCTAGAGGATCCTTTATAATTAGTTTACCAATTTTCTCTTCCCTGTGGGAGCATAAACTCCCGAAGGGCAGAACATGTTTCCTCTTTCCCTGTCCTGTGTCCCTTGCTGGGCCCCACTCCCTGTTGCAGTGTTTGGCACACAGTAACTGCTCCATGTGCCTCCATGAAGGAATGGTGGGACTCTATGTGCAGCCAGGATCCACAGCCAAAGATCAAGCCTCTGAATCGGTGTGTCTCCACTTCACAGGGCGGTCAGCAAGACTCAATGAGATAACACCTGGAAAAGGACTTCCGGGTCTTGGGCTCCTGCCCTGCCAGGTTCCTTGCGCCCCTATCCCATCCCAATCCTCATCAGAGGAGCAGAATGGCTCTGAGGCACTGAGATTGGGGCACGCCCTCACCAGAAGGGGAGGACGAGGACACGCCCCAGTGCGAAACCACGCCCCCAGAGCAGACCGATGAAGCCACGCCCCCTCTCACCGGAAGAGAAGCATGAGGGCCTGAAAGAAGGTCCGGAAGTTGTTGTGCTCAGTGATTTGGAACTCATCCTCGTCACTGTCTTCGTCCTCCACATCTATGCCAATGTTGCCAAATACCTAAAGAGGGGGAGGATGACGACCAGAGACAGCCATGCCCCTCCACCCAGAGGCTCCAGGGAAACCTAGTAAATCTCTACGGTTGTCCCTCTGTTTGGGGGCCTTGGGCCTTTCCTCGCCTAAGGGTCCTGCCCTCCTGGGGAAGCTCTGGGGATCTCGGGGATGCAGCACTTACCTGCATGCCGATGATGGCGTAGATGAAGAAAAGCATGGCAATGAGCAGACAGACATAGGGCAGGGCCTGGTGGGAAGGAGGAAGGCAGTGAGGAGGGGTGTTGTGGTCCCTTATCCACACCCTCCCCTGCCCTTGACCCCTGGCCACAGGCTGTGCCAGTCGTGCAGGGCTGGTGGGCATCTTTGGGGGAGACTGGGTTGGGGCTTTGGAGGTGTGAAGACACAGCAGGGGCCGGAAGTTAGACAAGAGCTGTGTGGAGACAGACCCTCTGGCGGGCTGCACCCCAGAGGCACTTCCGGTCCAGCTGCCACGTTCCTCCCAGACCGGGTGCCTGGGCCACAGGCGGGGCAGGAGCTCACCTTGAAGGACTGCACGAAGGTCCAGAGGAGAATGCGGATGGTGTACCCCTGACGGAGGAGCTTGATGAGCCGGGCAGCCCGGAAGAGGCGGAGGAAGCTCAGGTTGATGAAGTTATTCTGGGGAGACGGAAGCAGAGGGGTGACCATCCACCCACCCGGAGGGGCTCAGACCTGTCACCACTCACAGAGGCCCCTACATGAAGCCAACCAACAGGAAAAAAGCAAGCCAGACCCCAAATAAGGAGGGAGAGGAGAGAAAGCACTATTAATGCAAATGGAGCAGAGAAAAACTCGGAAAAAAAGAAAGTCAGAGGGGAGAAAGGGAGGGAGGGAGAAGAGGCATCAACTCAAAAGCATACTTCTTCCTGCCAGCCCCGCCCACAAGGGGGAAAAGGAAAGAAAAACTGGAGGGGGAAAGAAACCGGAGGGGGGGGGCGGCGGGAGGGAGAAATAACAAAAGAACAAGGAAAAGAAAATACATCCGAATCATCCAATCAGGAAAAAAATCAAGATGGTTTTTGTTTCTCCCAACAACCAAATGCACTGAGACAAAGGACACAAGCGGGTCAAACGGCAGGACCCATCGCAAGGGGACGAGGCACAAACACCGGCGGGTGGGGGTGGGGTTGCCAGCACCAGGCCTGGTGGACACGTGCGGGTTCCAAGGGCATGTTACGCTCCGAGCCAGAAATGCATCTGCCACGGGACTCACCGGGCACCTGCCCTGCCCTGCCCTGCCGAGCTGCCCACCCGCTCCTGCCCGCCCTGACCTCGCTCCGCGGCCAAGAGGTGCAGCGGCTGGCGCCAGGGGAGAAGCGGAAGAGCATCTTTTCTTACCCCCTTGGCGGGAATGGGGAGGACGGGAGGGAGCTGGGGCTGTTCGGCTGCAGGGTGAGTCCTCGCTGCCCGCTGAGTCGGAGAAGATGCATTTGGGACCCTTTCCCCCCTCTCAGGGATGGCTTCTCAGCTTCTGGGACTGGGTGGAGTGTCACGGGACCAGGCCTGCGGGAAGCAGGAATGACTCAGCTCCCGGGCCAGTGAGCTGGGGATCAGCCCTGGGCCCACCAAGGGGCAGGAGCTGGGGTGGGAGGTGGGGCCGTCCCTGCCCCCAGGACCTCCCTGGGTGGCCCCTGGCTCTGTTGCAAACCCCACGTCTAGTCACTGCCTCTGTTTCCTCCCACCTGAGCTAGAAACCAGCTGGAAACGGTGCGCAAGGCCTGCCGCTGTGGCAGGACTGTCCTGGGGCTCCAGGGCACCCTGGTGGAGGGGGCAAGGCCAGGCATCCACAAGGGGTGACCTGATTTGGCCAATGAAACTAATTAGTTGGGCTTCAACAGTCTTTTTTAAAAAATGAAAAATAATTTGACTTAGACAAAAATCAGATTTGCCCGCTGATCTGGCTGCCTGGCACCCAGGCCTCTGACAGCTGCCCCCTGGAAGCAGACGACAGGCTGTCCAGTTTTCCACCATCCCCTGGAAGTGACATCTGCTTTCCCGGGGCGCTGGTGTCTGCTTGACCTCCAAAGGCATCTAAGCCTGAGAGCCCTGTGCAGGAGACCGGAAATCACTTGCCCGTGTCCAGCGGGCTGAGGGCCGGAGGGCCTCCCACTACGAGGTGGACCCTGATGTGTGGGAAGTGTAGGCGCCCCACAGCAAGCTTTAACTCCGTCTAGCCCTCCCTCCACAAATGGCGCACGGTGACTGCACGGGTTGTCCTGATAACTGCAGCTGCCTGCCCGCTTTGGCAGTGAGTTCTGTGTGCCGTCTTTCTCCTTGGCATTTCCCGGCAGGCTTCCTACCACTGGGTCTGTGTCCTGCGCTAGCTCTGGCCTGGAGCTGAGAGGCAGGGACTGACACGCAGGGACTCTGGAGGCTCGCAAGAGGCCTCTGGGTTTGCTGCTAACGTCTCCAGCGCTCTCTGGCCAATGTCAACGGACATTGGGGTGGGGAAAGCGGCTGGAGGATTCTACCCCGGACACTCCAGCCCCAGCCTGTAGTCCCAAGTGCCTGGCACAAGCCCCCAATCCCAGGTTGGTTCAGAGTCAGCTCAGTGGTCGGCTGACCTGACCCCCAGCCCTGCCTGGCACCCAGCTCCATCTGGGGATGGGGCCTGTGGCCCAGGTATCCCCGGCACCCTCTTGTGCACCCCCAGAGTACAAGCCATCCCTTCCACGGGGCGGACCATAACATGTGGGCTCGGTGGGGCATGCACAGGCAGGCGGGCCCTGGGGAGCAGCCTGGGGTGCAGCTGCCACTATGCAGAAGCAGCAGGGGTCTGGCGGGGATGTGCAGAGCATGCCGTCCCGGGGGGAGGAGACACACGAGGGTGGGGCGGAGATGGGAGGGGGCGGGGGTGGGGGGTCCCGGGCAGCCCTCATCCTTCCTGGGTCTGCGCTGCCACCTGGCATCCACAGAACGTTCAAGGCGCTCCCTCCTGGACCGCTACCTATACCTCTCCTTGGGGTCCTCTCTGCTCAGGGACACCTCTGGGGGCAGCTGTGCTTCAGTGCATGGAAACCACCCCCACAGGGGCTACAGAGAAACCCCGTCCTTGCAGACCCTGCTTCTAGCCCCGACCTCACCTCCACGCTCCTGACCACGACCTGCCTGCCCGACTGCAAGGCCACCTCCAGCTCCTCATGTCCACACTTGCTCTTCCCCCCAGCCTGGCGCTGCCTAAGCACCACTCCCCGTTTTCAGCCAGGCTGGGGGATACCCCAGGGCACCTCACATGGGACCCATCTCCAGGTCCTGGGGCTCCTACTGTCCTCCGCCCCCGCACTGTCAACCCTCGCTGGGTTTCCTGCCCAGCTCCAGCCCAGCCCCGTCCTGCTTCACGGCTGTGGTGGTCTTGTCTCATCACACTCCTGATGGCGCCATCTTTACATCAAACCTTCCTTGGCCTCTACTGGTGCTTAGGATAAAGCCGATTTCACACCAGAGCCCTAGGGCCCTGCCTGCTTCAGCTTTCTCGGGGTCACGCCTTCTGCTCTCTGTGCTCCACTCACAGCCCCTCACTTGCATTCGCTCACTCCTGCACTCCCCGCCCTGCTCCAGGACCCCTGCATGTGGCGCGCTGGGGCCTGGTAATGGGGAGGTGGTGTGTGGAGGGTTGTGGGTGTGATATGCTGGGTGACTGATGTGATAGAGAGGGAAGAAGAGAGAGAGGAGGGAGAGGCAGAGAGAAGAGAGAGAGAGGAGACTGAGAGAGATCCAGCGGGGCTGGGAGCAGCTGGGCAGGTCCGCGTGGTGAGAGAGTCCAGGCGTGCGGCGATGTGTGTGGGATGAGACGGCCCTCTTGTCCTGGTAGAGACGCCTACGCGGAAGACCATACCCTGTTTTCTGCTAAGGACCCAAACCTACTCAGACCGGAAGCCCCCAGCCCAAAACCAGATAAAAATCACCAGAGGGAGGGAGCGCTGTAGGGACAGAGGGAGAAGGGCCGGGGCGCGGTTGGGCGGGCCAGACAGACAGACAGAAGGGAGGGCGGGGAGCGCAGCAGGCGTCCGCAGTTGGAAAGCCGGGGTGGGCCATGCCATACAATGCGAGAGGTGCGTTCACAGTTAATGTAGGGTATTTAGACTTCAGAAAGAAGTAACACCAACCGGATTCTAGATGCAGATGTTGAAGATGGAGGGGAAGCGGGCGGGCGGGGGCGGTTGGGGAGGCGTTTCAGCGTTTTTTAGGTTGATTTGTAACCAGTGCCAAAAAACCAATGGGTTTCGGTTCCCCGGGCGGGGAGTGGGAGTGGTGGTGGCGGTGGGTTGGGAGATAAAAGTCATTGGTGTATGAGTACATAGACCACGTCATGGATGAACAAATGAATTTCATAGTGCATTTTGATTGGATGAGTTTTTCAGACGGCGTTGTGCCAATATACAGTTTAAACAGCAGGCATGAAAAGAGACAAGAAACACAGTCATTATCCATCGAGAACAGGACAAACCCACGTCACCCCGTCCACCTGCAGGGGGCAGCAGCACAAGCCCGAGGGCAGCGCTGGCTGCTCCGCCCCCCATCGCCCGCTCCTGCCTTCCCAAGGGCCCCTCCCCCTGCTCCTCTCCGCTGGGCTCTGGCCTCACATCTGCCGGCCTTACCTGGGAGGCAGAGAGGGGGCGACTGAGACCTGACGCAGCTGAGACCTGGTCATCCTACGAGGCCCAAACCCACCTGCTGTCTTTCCCTCAAAATGACGGTAGTTCAGGGCCAGCTGTCAAACTGCACACCCAAGGGCAGCCACGGCAATAATAGCAATACAAATAATAACCTGCCCCATGGGGAACTATTTATTACCTGGTGGGTTCGGTGCCAAGCACTTCACACTGACTGCACTTTATTTTTTAATTTTAATTTTTTTGAAGTATGGAGGGCTGAACCCAGGAACTCCATACTTAGCTATGGCCCCTACCCCTTTCTTTTTTTTTTTTTTTTTTTTGAGACAGGGTCTTGCTGTGTAATTCAAGCCGCCCTTGCCCTCACTATGTAGCCCAATCTGGCCTTGAACTCATGACTATCCTCCTGCCTCAGCCTCCTGAGTGCTGGGATCACAGGCATGTGCCACCACACCCAGCCTGAGTGCTCTTACTTATACAAAAAAGTTGTCCTCTCCCCCCCTAAAGCACTGGTTCTGGGGAGAGGAGGCGCGTTCTGCATGTCTGTCTTTTTTTTTGGTACCGGGAATTGAACTCAGGACCTTGTGCTTGTCAGGCAGATGCTTGTGCCACTGAGCTATATCCCCGGCCCCTGCAGGTCGTCTGTCTTGCCTGGTGTTCTGTCTCTGTCATGTAACCGTGCCTGGCAAACGGAAAGCCCTGGACGTGTGCCTGTTGAATGCATGTAGGAGCGAGTCTGTAAGTGGCTGATGAGGTTAGCGGTGACTGTGGCTCCTTGTCTTCACAAGAAGGGGTAAGAAACTGTCCGAGATCAAGCCGGTGGTCAAGAGGGCTGCCTGGCTACTGCACTAGTCCCCGTGTCTGACTGGCTCTGATCCCTCACCGTTCCGCCCTTCCTGGTGCTACCAACACAACAGGCAGTTGGGATTTCACCTTATAGATCTGTTACCAACAAGCAGAGGTTTCAAGCAACTTCTTTCACCTGCCCGGCTGGGAGCTAAGCAGCCCCTCTCAACTTTAGGACTCAGGGACCCTGGCTCAGATCGCAGTGGGCTCAACCAAGCCAAGCGGCAAGCGCTCCCAACTGCCTCCTGCAGCTCCTGGCCTCCCTAGAAATGTAGCACAGAGGACTGGGCAGGTGCTGGCTCTGCTGGGCAGCCTGGCGGGGGAGACTGCAGAGGTGGGCGTGGCTTCTCCGGGGAAGAGGATTTGGGGCACAAATGCAGCTGAAGGTAAGAAGAAATGTGGCCCAGATGCCACTTCCATGGGGCACTGGGGACACGTCAGTGACAGACCCGCCTTTCCAGCTCCCCAGCCTTCCGGGAGCAAGAGTGGGTAAGCTGACCCCTCTCTGCTGGGGTCAGGTAGGACACCCTAGGGCCGAAACTCAGGAGTCCCTCGGCTTGAATACGTGACCTTGGGCAGGTTCTCTGGCCTCTTTCTGGTTCACCTTGGCCAGCAGGAGGTACTGGCAGGAGACCGTGTGTGTGTGTGTGTGTGTGTGTGTGTGTGTGTGTGTGTTAGGGGAAGGAGGCAGGGATTCTCTTCCTCCTGCTCTGCGCTGGCTCTGGCTCCCTCCACCTGGGCCCCTCCCACCTCAGCACCTGGCAGGTGACGGCTGCTACAGTGGCTGACCTGTGCCTCACCAGTGGGTGTGTCCCCTTCCCCTCCTCGGCACGAGCCTCTGTGTTCCGATCCTACCATCCGAATCCCTTGAGGAAACTTTTTTCCAGGGGTGGGGGTTCTGGGGATTGAACCCAGGGCCTTCTCACTAAGCTATGTCCCCAGCCCTTTAAAACTTTTTATATTTTGAAACAGGGTCTCAGTAAGTTGCTAAGCTGTCTGGAATGGGCTCAAACTTGAAACCCTCCTGCCTCAGCCTCCTAGAGCACTGGAATGACAGGCGGGAGCCACATGCCAGGCTGAAGGAATCCTCAGGCACCGCTCAGAGACCCTCACCAGAAGCCAATCCGTGTGACCTGCTTGGCACAGCGGCTGGCAGGCAGCCAAGGGCACGACCCTCATCAGCTATTATTATTACTACTGTCACTGCTATTAGGAGGCTGCTGTACCCACCCAAGCCCCTGGCCCTTGTGCCCCCAGGGGGAACATCCTACTCTCCTTTCATCTGCTGAGGGTCCCCAAGCCTGGGCTTACTGGCACATGGCCAAGGACAGGGTCTGGACAGGGACTCTGGGGCCCGAGATTCAGAAAACAAGAAGGGTGGTGTGTGAGACGCAGAGCAGCCACCGGCCCTGCGTGGCCTGGCACTGTGTGCTGCTTTGGAGTGGGGCTCCCTGGGGCCTCTCAGTGCCAGCCGCGCTGTTTCTCATAAACCCACGCCCACCCCGCGCGCTGGCCCTACACTGGGGCTTGGCCACTCCCACCGCCCCCAACGGGCTGCCTGGAACCCCCCACCCTGTTCTCCCCCAATGGCCCCACCAGATGTGGCTGTGGCTCTGGGGAGCTGCTGCTCACCCCGCCCCACCCCTCACCCCACCCAGCCCGAGCCGCCAGGAGAGAAGCCGGCGGGAGACTCACCCCAAACTCCGTCACGAGGATGTCTGTGATGCTGCCCAGGACAGTCACAAAGTCGAAGATGTTCCAGGCATCGCGGAAATAATTCTAGAACAGGGACCCACAAGACAGAGATGCCAACGGGGGGCTCTGTGCCAGCCCCCCAGGCTGGTAGGGGCACATTAGGGGCACCACTGTCACATTCAAATGCATGAGCTGCTGTGGCAGTGGCTGCTTCAGCGCTGGGGATTGAACCCTGCTCTTCACACCGAGCTACATCCCCAGTGCCTCCCCCGCTTTCGGGAGACAGGGTTTTGCTTTGTAGTTTAGGCTGGCCTTGAACTCACTACACAGCCCAGGCTGGCCTCAGACTCCCAGTGATTCCCCTGCCTCAGTCTCCTGTCAGGTGTGCATCACCACAGCTGCCTGCTCCAGCCCTTTCTATTTTGGGAGAAAATACTTAGCTACTTGCTAAGTAGCTAAGTTGGCCAGGCTGGGCTCAAATTTGGGAGATCCTCCTGCCTCAGCTGCCCAGAGTGCTGGGATTACACATACGCAGCACCAGGCCCTCCCAGCTCCTCTATATCATTTGCTCCAAGTCCCCCTTCCTGGGACTCTCAGGCTTTTCCATAACTTGCCTGTGCCCAGATGGGGGGTCTGGTTCTGCCTCTGCATTGCTAGGCAACAGGCTGCCCAGTGGGAGTGGGGTCTGTATGTCCAAGAGCTCCCTAAGCCAACAGAAAGGACGTCACTGGGGTCCTGACAAGGATTTCCTAGGAAAACAGCTTTACCCATTTCCTGGGACCACTTTAGGTTTGGAGATGAAAGCTACTCATCTGACCAAGGTGTGCAGCCAGGATTTGACCCCAGGGTCCAGGGTCTGCAGTCAGGACCCCACTGTCCGCATAGTACATTTACCAGGTGGGCAAAATCTGGGTTCTAATCCCAGTTCTACTGCCAGAGCTGTGTGGTTATGAGCAAGTGGCTCAATCTCTGTGGGCCTCCATTTCCTGCTCTGGAGGACAATACCAGAAGTAAAGCCTGGGCTTAGGAACAGTGGCCTTGAGCCTTCCAGCATGTGAGCTGTGCTTCCTGCCCCCTTGTGGTTAGGTGGAGCTTTGTGGCTGCTGTAAGCAGAGGTAGTGTGGTCACTTCCTGGCCAGCAAGAGGCTCTCCACAATTCTCTCAAAACTGGGCCTGGGACCAGCAACACCCAGATAGGAGCTACTCCATGATCCCAGGTCCCTAGGTAACTAGGAAGAGAAAGCCCCCTCATCCTATAGGGTGTGAAAAACCCCAAGATAAAACAAAACCCTTTGCTGATGGAAGCTACTGAGATGTAGGGCGTGTTTGTTACTGCAGCTTAACTTGATCTTTCCTGACTGACACATCCCTGGGCTGAGTGCTGGCTATCTGCTGGTACTGCTGCATTGCTGCTGTCCACATCCTGAAATAGCCCATGCTGTGTGGTAAACATCACAGTCCCCAGCCCCCTGAGGGCTTCCTGCTCCCCTCAACCTAGCACAGGAATGGTGATGCTTGCACCTGTAGGAGGGAACTATGCTCTGACTTATGTGTCCACTCCTAGCAGCATCTTGCTTGGAACTAAGAGTCAGGGTCTAGCAGAGGATGGCCTTGCCCTGGGGCCTCAGTGGATTCTGTGGAGAGCACAGGCCCTCAGGAGCCTCACCAGAGCAGGTCAGGGCCGGCGTGCTGGCTTCAGGGCTCAGCTTTTTTTTTTTTTTTTTTTTGGTTTTTCTCCGGTACCGGGAACCGAACTCACGACCTTGCGCTTGCCAGGCAGGCACTTTTGCCGCTGAGCTAAATCCCCAGCCCCTAGGGCTCAGCTTTTGCCCTAAGCGTTGGACTCTGAGGCCGCCCTCCTGCTTCCCTGGGTGCTTCCCTGTCCCTGCTCTTCCTCCCCTCTCCTCTCCTGTTCTTCTTGGGGGTCTTTTTCCAGATAAACTCCTTGCACTTAACCTTTGACTCAGGCTCTGCTTTTGAGGAACAGTAAATGGAACACTCTTCTAGGTGTCTGTACACAGACCTTAAGCCTCCGGGACGGGAGGTTTCCTTCTAGTGCCTGAATGCCATAGGGGGTATTCTGGGCTTCATCTGGACTGGAAAGGGGCAGATCAGAGCAGACTCTGCTAAACCAGCAGGGAGAAGGAGCCTCAGTCCCCGGCAGAAGAATCACCTCAACAGTGCAAGAATAAAACAACCGCACACCCAGCTCCTCTCCACTGGGGGCCATGTGCACAGTCTCCCCATCCTGCACACGGAGGCCAAGGAGCTGGTGGAGGCCACACTGCTAGACAGGGGAAGAGGCAGGATTAGAATCCAGGACAGGTGCACAGGAAGCTGGCTCCTCCCTGGCCATGTTCTGGGCTGCATCCTGTGTCACACGGCCCTTGGCAGTCATCTTCAACACCAGAATGCTGAGCCGCTGGCCCTGTCCTGATGCGGGATGTCTCCTCTGACTGGTGGGTGCTAAGTGTCATGCCTGACGGCCGGTGGGACCTTGGTGTCCCCTGGGGACCCTCATTAGAAACCATGGCAGCTCAGAAAAGTGCATCAGAACTTCTGGAGGTCAGTCTGGGGCACCAGGCCAGTTTTTTCTTTTTGCAGTACTGGAGATTGAACCCAGGGCTTTTGCCTTCAGCTACATCCCATTTTATTAGTGTTGTTATTATTTTTAAATCTTGAGACAAGGTGTTGTTCAGTCAGTAAGTAGCCAGGCTGGGCTTGAACTTGGGATCCTCCTGCCTCAGCCTCCCAGGGTGCTTCTGATGGGTGATATCCCTTCCTCAGCAAAGCCATTGCTTTAGGGGACAAAGGCAGGCAGGTGTTTTTTGTTGCGACCCCATTGATGGGCACTCACTTCACACTGGGCTTCACCCCAGCCCTCCTCTGGACGCACACATACTATTCAGGGCTCACAGCGTCCTCCTGGTGATGGCCAGGGCAGAGCCTGGGTACGATGTGCACAGTGAAGTGGGTTTGGATCTGGGTTTTTCCAGCACTGAAGCTGATGTCCTTAGTGCCTCAGGAAGTCACAGTGGACCCAGTCTTCTGAAAGCCATTCTCTTCAAAGATGGACTGACTCAACCAGTTGTTAAGAAAGCAGACATCCTGGCTCCAGCTCCAGCTCAGCCATTCACAGGGGAACTTCCAACGTCACTTAACAAGTCCCTCCATGCTATCATTTGGGTCCTCAAGATCTTCCAAAGGCCTATACGAAAGAGGCTTGGTTGCCAATCTGTGGAGCTACAAGGAGGTTGTGGGACCTTTAAGAGGTGGGACGAAGTGAGGTCACTGGGGGGCGTGGCCTTGGAGAGGCTATTAGGATCCCGGCCCCTTCCTGTGTTTTTGCTTCTAAGCTGCTCAGAAGTGAATAAACATTCTCTGTCAAGGGCTCCTGCCAGGACAGACCATGCTGCCACAGGCCCCAAGCCACAGTGCCAACTCAGCACAGACCAGAACTGTGATCTAAAATAAGTCTTTCCTTCCTTTAAGTTGATGACCTCAAGTATTTTGTCACAGCAATGGAAAGCTGACTAACACATTGCAAGTCACAACCTATCAGCAGCCCTTTCTTTTTCTTCTTCTTCTCCTTCTCCGTCTCTTCTTCTTTCTCTTCCTTTAGTGTTGCTGGAGATTAAATGCAGGGCTTTTGCACTGAGCTACATTGGCAATGCTTTTTTATTTCAAGACAGGGTGTTGCTACGTGACTCAAAGTCGTGATTCTCCTGCCTCAGCCTCCCACACTACTGGGCTTACAGACGTGTGTCACCATGCCCAACACTTCTTTTCTCTCCATTCTGTTTGCCTATTCCTTTCTTCCTTCCTTCCTTTCTCCCTTTCGCTCTTCTTTCTCTCTCTCTCTTCCCTCCCCTTCCCAATCTGACCCTCACCTTCCTTTACCTTCCCCTCCCTCCGTCCCTTCCTTCCTCTTTTTCCTTTTATGACCTCCCTTTGGCATCTTTTTTATTTTTTATCTTTTTGAGACAGGGTCTCACTACATAGTTCAGGCTGGCCTTGAGTTCACTTTGTAGCCCAGGCTGGTCTTGAACTCACAATGATCCTCCTGCCTCAGCCTCCCAAGTACTAGGATTACAGGCATGCAACACCATGCCCAGCTCCCTTGGCCATTTTGAAAGACTTTCTCAAAGTAACATTGGTAAGTCCATAAAATAAAATAGCCAGAATCAGGAGACCTGTTCTTACTGATATGCTTTTGCAAAAAAAAAAAAAAAAATTAAAAATGGTAATCTAACACTTCATAATTCATTAACACACCAAATAATGAGTTCTAGATGTAGGTTTAATGGCCACCAGCATTTTGAAACAATAATAAGCATAAATGAGAATTGAAGGTATTCGTAACACTGATCATGCAGTATGAAAATATCTGATTTTTATATATGACATGGGCCATGTTGAGAATACTGCATCGGTTTTGTCATCTACTGTTACACTTGGTTAAGCGTCTCCTAAAGGTGCATGCGTTCAAAGCTTGGTGCTCAGATGGTGGCACTATAGAGAGGTGGTGGAATCTTTAAGGGTGGGGCCCAGTGGGAGGAAGTGAGGTCACAGGGGGCAGGGCCTAAGGGGAGGAAGTGAGGTCACTGGGGGTGTGGCCTCAATGGGGATAGTAGGATCCTGGATCCTTCCTGTCTCTGTGCTTCCTAGCCATCATGAGGTGGCTCAGCTCCACCACATTCCTGCCATAATGCTCTGCCCACCCCAGGCCCAAATGCAATGGGGCAACAGACCATGGAGTAAAACCTCTGAAACCATGAGTCAAATAAATCTTTTTTCCCTGGAAGTTAACTAACTCAGGTATTTTGTGACAGTGATGGAAAGTGAATGAGCACATCAGCCTTCAAGATGAAAGAAAATACTCAACGTCAGTGGCTGGTGAAAAATGAAGATGGGAATCTTTTTTCCATCTGATTTCACAGGATCACACTGGCCCACTCTCATCTACCGATCTGATCCTCTTAGGCGGGGAAAGCTTGTAGGTTAAGACCACGTGTACCAGTGGAGATGAAATCCAGCTAGTGGCTCATACAATCCACTTAAAAGAAAAGGAAATAGATCTGAATAGGATAGCCAGTTTTAAAGTCTAAGATTAGATGCTGGTTTCCTGAGCATTCCAGGAAATGTTGTCCTGGTTATCTGCACACCTGTCTGCACACGGGGCTCTGTGAAAGATGGATTTGTTCTGTGGCTTAAGGTTAAGACACTGCGAACACCAGGCACTTGTTAGCTTCTGCGATCTCAGCTTCCTCATCTCTAAATGAGATAAGTGACAACTGCTCTCCCCAAGGGATCCTTTGGAGGAGTAACTGAGTCCCTACAGTTCTGGGTACAGTGACACTGAAAGCGCTGGTCTCGCTGGAATTACCTGGTGAGCACAGGGATGCTCAAGTAGGGTTTGTAGCCATCAGCAAGAAGCCTGACCCACTGTGTGTGTGGGGGGGCGGCAGTCCTGGAACCGCACGGGGAGACCACCATCCAGCACCCAGTGTCCCCTGGCTTCCCCCAGCCCACAGCTGTACCCCATGGCCATACTCACCAGAATCCCAAAGGCCATGACTTTGAGCACACATTCCAGAGAGAAAAGGGAGGTGAAGACAATGTTGAACACTCTCAGGGCATTTTCATAAGCAACTGAGGCTCCATAGAACTAGAGGAGGAGGAAGAAAGGGTGGCAGGGTCAGCCTAGGAAGCCAGCTTCCGGAGTGTCCTTCCTGGGGGCAGGACTTGGACACCACGAAAGGACAGAGGAATAGCTCAGAAAAGCCCAGATCTTCTCAAGTCTAGGGGGCATCTTTTTATATTTAAAATCAAAGAAAAAAATTTTTTGAGACTGGGTCTCAATATGTAGTCCAGGCTGGACTTAAACTTTCTATGTAACCCAGGTAGGTCTCAATTTGTAATGATTCTCCTGCCTCAGCCTCCCGAATGCTGAGGTAACAGGTGTACACCAGCATCCCTGGTCAACAGCTTTCTTTTGACTTCTGTCTGAGTATCCTGGACCCCAGGACAGCCTGGCTTGGTGAAACCCTGTAGGACAGAGGGGATAACCAAGCATCCTGTCTCTGTCTGCTTTGACTTTTCCTTTCTTTTTTTTAAAAACAATTATGTGAGCTGGACGTGGTGGTACACACCTGTAATCCCAGCACTCAGGAGGCTGAGGCAGGAGGATTGTTGGGAGTTTGAGGCCAGTGTAGGCTACAAAGTGAGCTCAAGGCCAGCTTGAACTGCATAGTGAGACCCTGTCTCAAAAAGACAAAAAAACCCAAAAAACAAAAAAAACCCAAAAAAACCCCCACAATTATGTAAAAATTTTATAATTTATGATAAAATAGATGATTTTTCTTTTTTTTAAGTCTTTCTATTGTAGAAAGCTTTAAAATATATATGCAGCTGGGCATGGTGGTACACGCCTATAATCTCAGCACTCGGAGGCTGAGGCAGGAGGATCGCTGTCAGTTCAATGCCAGCCTGGGTTACATAGACTCATTAAGGCCAACCTCAACTACACAGTGAGACCCTGTCTCAAAAAACCAAAACCAGAAAGTATTTATTTATAATTTAATTGGCATATAATAATGTATGTGTTTATGGAGTAGAGTGTGATATTTCAACACATGTATGTAATGTATAATGATCAAATTGGGATAATTGGTATATCATCTCAGACACATCATTTCTAGATCCCCTTCGAAGTATTGGTAGGGTTGAACCTAGGGTCTTTGTACTGAACTACATTCTCAGCCCATTTATATTCTGAGACAGGTTCTTACTAAGTTGCTGGACTTGAGCTTGACAGCCTCCTGCCTCAGCCTCTCAGAATGTGGGATAATAGGGGTGCAACACTATACCCAAGTTCTCCCCACCTTCTTTTTGAAACAAGATCTCACAAAGTTACCCAGGTGGGCCTTGAACTTGTGTTCCTCCTGCCTCAGACTCCAAAGTAGCTGGGATTACATGCATATGCACCTGGCTGTTTGCTTCTGTGAAATGCTTCAAAACAGTAACAATGAAAAGGCAAGAAAGAAAGTAACTTATTTATACAGTAGTTCCCCTTTATCTGTGGTTTCAGTTATCCAAGGTAGAAAAATATTAAATGGACAATCCCAGAAATAATGAATAAATTAAAAACAAAAACAAAAACAAACACCTTTTTTCCCCCCTTGATATAGGATTTCACTACACTGCTCAGGTTAGCCTCAAATTTCTGAGCCCAAGTGATCCTCCTGCCTCAGCCTCCCAAGTAGCTGGGACCACAGATATGTGCCACTGTACCCAGCTACTGTGTAAGTTTTAGATAATATTATTATAGCAGATTGTCATAGCTGTTCCCTTTATTATTAGTTATTGTGCCTTACTGATTTATTACTTCTTTGTTGCTGGCGATGGAGTGTGGGACCCCTCACATGCTGAGCATCCTCTCTGCTCCTGAGCTAGGCCCAGTCTCCTATGCCTAAGTTACACATACGCTTCACTCCGATGTGCATTGAGGAAGAAACAGCACCAGGATAGAGCACAGGGGGATGTGCCACTCCCGGCTCAGCGCCGATGGGTGCCTTTGGGCAGCTGCTCCACACAGCGAGGTGGCCGCCATAGGCAAGAACTTTCAGTAGCAAATCAGCCCAGCCATCTCAACGTTCAACAATGAACAGCTAAGCTGGGCGTGGTGGCACAGGCCTGCAATCTGAGCACTCTGGGAGGCTGAGGCAGGACGATTGCAAGTTGGAGCCCAACCTAAGCAAGTTAGTGACTTAGGGAGACTCTGTCTCAAAATAAAAAAAATAAAAAAAAAATAAAAGAGCTTTGGATGTAGCTTTAGTGCAAAGGCTCTGGGTTCAATCCCAGTACTGAAAAATAATTAAAATAATAAAAAAAGAAGAATGAATCGCTGCATGTATTAAGTGCTGAGAAAATGCTAAGATTGCCTGGGTTTTCTCCTCCAATCCTCCCATTTTATTGACAGAGAAATCGAGGCCCCAGGACGTCAGTGGGCACTTGTGGGAGATGATACAGTGAGTTACATGGCTGAGCTGAACTTGAACCCAGGACTCTGAACCTCAGGCTAAAAGATTTTGAGTTTTGACTTTGAAGAAGCTCTGGGGCTCTTTACCCATGCCTCCTCCCTCATTTCATTCACAGCTTCCTTTTCTCTTTGTTTTCTTTTCCTTTTTCTCCTTCCTCCTTCCCTCCTCCCCTCCCTCCCCGCTACTCCTATCTTTTTAGCACTGGGGTCTGAACCCAGGGGCTCTGCACTGAGCTATATCCCCAATGTCTTCTATTTTTTATTTTGAGACAGGGTCTTGCTAAATCACCCAGGCTGGACTCCAACTTGGGATCCTCCTGCCTCAGCCTCCTGTACTTCTAGGATGACAGGTTTGCCACACACATTCCTGGGGGGCACCTTCCTGCTCTGAGTCAGATCCTTGATGAGGTCCTTGGACTCAGGGCTGTGGCTCCAACAGCTCTCGGGCTGGCGGAGACATCTACTGAGCATGCAACAGTGACGGAATGGCTCGTGTCACGGGGAAGCAGGTTGTGACAGGGACCGGCAGTTTGGGGTGGTCAGGGAGGTTTCTCGGAGGAGGCATCCTGTGGGGCAGCTGGGGCGGGCACGGTGTGAAGGGTGGAGGGAACAGCAGGCACGAGGGCTGGAGGCCACCAGGTGTGGGCGGAGGCGGCTGCAGGCTCACCTTCATCATCAGCACAATGGTGTTGAGGGCAATCATGGCCATGATGGTGTACTCGAACGGGGGGGACACCACGAACTGCCACATGCGGTACTGGAAGCTCTGCTTGTTCTGCGGCATGTGCCGGGTCAGCGGTTTGGCACTGATGGCGAAGTCGATGCAGGCTCTCTGGGGACCGGAGACAATGGTGTGAGGGGCCAGATGCTGGGGCCCCTCTGCTCAACTCTATACAGCTCCCAGGCGCGGCCCCCTGGACGCAGACGCTGGGCTCCCGGCAGCCTGGCCGGCCGCAGAACCACCCCTTCCCTGGGCCACGCCTGCCCCAGAAGCCGCCTCCGGCCAGCCAGCGTGTGAGCAGCAGATCCCTCCCCATCTCAGATGCTCCTCAGCCAGCGTGTGTCTATAGCACACTCTGCAGGTGAGGAAAATGGGCTCAGAGAGGTGGAGCTGCTTGTCTGAGGAGGCACAGGAGCCCAGGGGGCTGAGTCTGGACTCGATAAAAGCCAACTCCAGATCCTGGCCATTCTTTCTTGTTGAATATCCTGCTTCTCCCGCTCCTTTTCTTTTAGGGAGGTGAAGAGGCAGAGATAGAATGTGCTCCAGGTCCCTCCCTGAGCTTGGGGAGACTGCACTTCCTTTGCTCCCAACATCAGACATGGATGCTAAGGACAGTGAGAGTGAAGGGTCATATCACAAACAGGACCATGGTCTGCCACACTTTTTGGCTCTGAAGGACCTCAGAGGAAGGTGGCTGTGGCAGCCTTGGGACAGCATAAAGATGTCACAGAAAAGAGCCAGCCTGCAACGTGAGAGAGAGCTGGCCCCTCTGTGCCCATCTGGGGATGCTTGTTACTAAGGCATACCCTGGTCTGAGCTGACTGATACATGTGCCACGTGACTGATGGGTTTTCCTTTACAGACTTAGGGAGGATCTCTAAAATGAAGCGATACCTCATTTTTCTCCAGGCTGTACTCCTCCATCATCTTGTCCCCTTGCTCCTGGAAGGTGATGATGATCAAGGCCACAAAGATGTTGACGAAGAAAAAGGGAAAAACCACAAAGTAGACGACATAGAAGATGGACATTTCCATGCGGTAGCCAGGGCTGGGGCCCTGGTTCTCAAAGGTGGCGTCCACGGAGTGCTTGAGGACCCTGCAGGGTGCCGGCATGGAGGGGAACACAGAGAGCAGACAGAAGAGAGACGAAAGCCGGTTGGTAACAGTGCCGGGTGCATCTATGGCTACGTGTCATGGTTTATTCTGTGCCGAAAATACTGTCAACAATACATTTGTTTTCCCACCAACCCTCTCAGAGAGGAGACGACCAGCTCTGTTCTTTGCACA
The DNA here is from genome assembly GCF_000276665.1 of Chinchilla lanigera. Lineage (NCBI taxonomy): Eukaryota > Metazoa > Chordata > Mammalia > Rodentia > Chinchillidae > Chinchilla > Chinchilla lanigera. The sequence continues at coordinate 32,221,385 of NW_004955415.1, forward strand.
GGGAAACTGAGGCTCAGCAAGTTAAAGGGAGCTGCTGAAGATGACGCTTTCAGAAGTGGTCCCTTTGGGATTTGAAGCCAGGTTTGTGCTGATGAGTAGGAGTGAGCAGGACTAATGCCAGGAGCTCATCAGCTGCACCCAGGAGGGCTGTATGTGGGAGAGTGTATGTACACAGGGCTCTGTACAGCTGTGCAGGTTGTGCACTGCCCAAGCAAGAGGTCTGTGTTTAATCGGTGCCTTCATGTTGTAACCATGGCAGATTTGTGTATGTGTGATGAGGATTTTTTGGCAGGCTGCCATTAGAGACTTGTTTGGACAAAATCGTTTAGGTGCATAGCAATGGTTTTCTGACAGATAGAAGTGAAGCCCGTTGAATGGGCATCTTAAAAACAATTCACTCAAAGGTGCCTACTTTAGCACTGACTTCATGCGTGTGGGTCCTAGAGCAGGGCATGGGGTGCAGACATGCACATTTGGGCTGTGGGTTTGCTGGGGAGGGAGGGAAGGCACATGCTGCGCTCTCCCAGCTTCTGACCAGGCATCCCCACGACTCGAGGAGCAAGCCCAGGGCAGGACAAGGAGAGGAGGTGCTGTCCTGGGTCCAAATACGAGGGCTCCCGAAACACAAGCAAACACGATAAAAAAAAAGTCACTGTGGTATTTTCAAAAATCAAAACGAATCCTCAAAAGTCCTCAATGAACTAAATATAAAGTTTTTTTTCTGTGGTCCCAGGGATTGAACCCAGGGATGTTCTACCACTCAGCCACACCCCTCAGCTTTTAAAATTTTCTTTTTTCTTTTTTTTTTTTTTTTTGAGACAGGGTCTCGCTATGCAGTTCAGGCTGGCCTTGAGCGCACTTTGCAGCCCAGGCTGGTCTCGAACTTGAAACAATCCTGCCTCAACCTCCCGACTGCTGGAATTACAGGCGTGTGCCCCCACGCCCGGCTTAGCTTTCAGAATCTTTAAAACGGGGTCTGACAGAGTCCTCCAGACAGGCCTCAGGCTTGCTGCCCTTCTGCTTCAGCCTCCTGAGTGCTGGGATCACGGCCGTGGGCCACCTCGCCTGGCTCAAGATCGTCAGTAGGGGCCAGGTCCATTTCCAGGCTTGCGTGGTTCAGCCTCCCAGCCTCACCCTAGGCCACAGCCCCGTGGATCTATGAGGCCCCATCTCGTGAAGCGACAGCTGCCCCTCTTCTCCCAGCCCCTCTTTCTCCTGCTCCCCAGGTCCTGAGCTCCTCCTGCCTCAGCCTCTCCCTGTGTACTCACTGCGGCCATCCTTCTCCTGTGGACACCGTGAAGAGCGTTAGCAGGGCCCAGAGCACGTTGTCGTAATGGAACTCATACTTCTTCCACTCCCGGTCCCGGGCCTTCACCTCGTTTTTCTCATACAGGAGGTACTTGCCGCTGCCGCAGACAGGGCCCCATTAGTCAGCAGGAGCGGGGGACCCTAACCTAGGGCTTTGGGGCTGAGCTACATCTCCTTTTATTTCAGAACAAGGTCTTATTAAGTTGCTAGTTGCCCAAGCTGGGTTTGAACTTATGATCCTCCCGCCTCAGCCTCCCAGAGTTTTGGGATGACAGATATGTGCCATCACATCTGGCTTAGGGGCATTTGGCTTTCGGCACCAGAGAAAGGAGGAGGAGGAAGGGGATGTACCAGCCTCTGCTGCTGTGTCAGCCCGGGAAGTAGTGACACCCTGACCTCTCTGTTTGTTGGGGGAGCCCCCATGCTTCCAGCTGGGGGCCGTGGAAGAGTCTGCTCCGCATGCAGCATCCCTTTGAGACGAAGCCTTCTCATCGCTGCGGTGACAGCCTCAGGCTCGTGTATGTGAGGGATATTTCATTTCTGGGCTCAACAACCAAGGGAGCAGGCTGCTGTTTCCTTTCACCACACTGAAGCAGAACTAGTCCTAGGCCTGACTCCTGTGCTCAAGCAAACCTCCTGCCTCGGCCTCCCGAGCAGCTGGGACTACAGGTGTGCTCCACCGTGCCTGGCGAGGATCCTTCTGATTTCTAAAAACAGCTACCAAAGTTCGGCAGCTACCACTGGCTGCACGGTGACACTTCACAACAGCAGCAGCAGCAGCAGCCGCCATGTGGCCAGGCCTGTCTCCCGCAGCTCTGTCACTGTGGACTCCACCAACCAGGGATTGAAACTGTTCTAAGAAGAAACAGTACATCTACACCAAGCATCTATACTGAACATGTACAGATTTTTTCCTTGTTTTATTCCTCAAATAATATCGTGCAGCAATAATTCACACAGCATTTACATGGCATTAGGTATTTTTGGTCATGGAGAGATGTTTAGAGTCTGCAGAAGGCTATGTGTAGGTTATCAGCCAATACTACACCACTTTGCTTTTCTTTACTTTAGTGTTTTTGAGACAGGGTCTTATTACGTAGTCCAGGCTGAACTTGAACTTGTGGAGATCCTCCTGTCTCAGCCTCCCAGGTGCTGGGATTACAGGTGTGGGCCACTACGCATGGTTATTATGCCATTTTAAGAGCCTAGAGCACCCACTGAATTTGCTATCTAAACAGATTCTGGAATCAATCTGCCCTATACTTGAGAATTAGTCATGATGCTGACTTTGTGATAGGGGAGGGTGCTCTGAGGTTGCAACCCTTCTGCACAGTTCTAAATCCAGGAAGGTCTGAAAGCCAAACCTCTTCCTTCTAATGCAGGGACAGTTACAGCCCACAGGCAGAAACTGGACTACTAACCATTTCTGTGGTGCCCGCATGCTGAGAAGGATGTTTACATTTGAATTAGTTCAAAACAAGTAACACACACTTTCATGACAAGTAAAAAAAAAATCATATAAAATTCAAATTTCTGGGGCTTTTTGTTTGTTTGTTTTTGTGAGATGGGGTCTCAGTATTATCTCACATTTCAGTTTCCAGCCAGGCGTGGTGGCAAATACCCATAGTCTGAGCCACCGTGGAAGCTGAGGCAGGAAGATGCCTTGAGCCCCGGAGTTCTCAACTAGTCTGGGAAACATAATCAGACTCCAGCTTTTTTTTTTTTTTAAAAGTGTGTAGTTGCAGAAATAAAGTTTTATTGGAGTACAACCATGCGTGTTCACTGATCTAACATCTATAGCTACTTTTGAGCTGTCACAGCAAAACTGGGTGACCAGAACAGACACCATGCGGTCTGCAGAGCCAGAATTATTTATCACTCGGCCCTGGGCAGGAAGAATTTGTTAATGATGGATGTAACTCATTTGGCAACAAAGCCAGCCCTGATTGGGGGGACACCCTTTACACGCATTATTACCATATTATTACCATATTATTATCATGTCATTACCATATTTGGGGCAAACAGCTGCACGTTTCTCAACAGAACTATTTTGTCTGATTTCAGGGCTGCTGGGGATGTTCACGCCTTAGGTGGGGCACGCACTGTATAAACTTCTTAAAATCTCAAAATATGACAAAAATTATTTTTTGCAGGGCTGGGGATCAAACCCAGGGCCTCATGCATGCCAGGCAGGCGGTCACCACTGAGCTGTACCCCCAGCCCGATATTCTGAATGCTGAAACACCTCTGCCTGGAAAGGTTTCAAAGAAAGCCTGGTGAACATGTACTAATATCTTGCATGGGACAACTTCTTTTATTTGTGATACGTTTCAGAGGAGAACCTGTGCATGTGTATTAATGTCCCTCGCGTGACAAGCTTCCAAAAAAGACCTACGCACACGTACTTATGTCACCCCTGTGACGAGCTTCAAGGGAGGAACGTGGATGTGCTTTAATGTCCTCCATGACAAGGAGAAAAGGTTATGCCTCTTCCGGCTGCGATGGGGTGGGGTGGGGGGTTCACATTCCCAAACTTTTCTTCTCCGGATCCAGGCTGGCTGCTGTTGATTCCCTACCAGCCCTGGAGGGCTCCTGTCTCCCAGCCCCGGTCTCTGGTGTGTTTGGCAGTGACCCAGCCTGCGCCCACCCCGGGAGTGAGACCCACCGGCAATCCTTCTCAAACTCCTTGGACTCGTCGGTACAGTGGAAAAACTTCCCCTTGAAGAGCTGCACGGCCACCACCGCGAAGATGAACATGAAGAGCATGTAGACGATGAGGATGTTGAAGACGTTCTTGAGTGAATTCACCACACAGTCAAACACAGCCTGGGGACGAGCAAGAAAGAAGATGGGGGAGGGCTTGGGCGGGGCTCCAGCCAACCTGCGCCTGAAGGACAGCTGCCTCCTCCGATCTTGTGGGCTCTAGTTTTTTGAGGTGGTAGGCAGTGGAGGGACAGGATCTCCCTATGTAGCCCCAGCTGGCCTTGAACTCAAGATCTTCCTGCCTCAGCTTCATGAACAAGAGGGATGAGAAGCATGTGCTACCACACTGGGCACCCATGGGTTCTTTTATCTATAGATTTAATCAACCTTGGATGGAAAATATTCAGGGAAAAAAAACTGTATCTGTCCTGAACATGTACATTTTTTTCTAGTCTTGATTCGCTAAGCTGAACAGTATAACGACGACTTCTCCATATTTTCACTGTACCAAATGTTCCAAGTGACCCAGAGATGGCTGAAAGCCCGCAGGACTGCCTCCCTACCCCCCCGACTGCTTCTGTGGGCTCCTTCCTGCCTGCTAAGCAGCTGAAAACTCTCTGGACTTGAGAGATGGCTCTGTACCTGGGATGAGGTAGATAAAGGCCGTGATGTTCCCGGCACCTCCCTCAACACAGTGTTTCGGAGCCTGTACCTGGCAAGCCTGACAGATGGAATCGTCTACCCACTCCCAGAGCAGATGGACGGTCCCAGCTTGGAAGGTCCCCCTCGCTCACCCCAGCTCTTCCCATAGGACTCGGCCTGGGGTTTCTGGATTTGCCCTGGCCTGTTTAGTGTCAGCATGTCTCCCATTATACTCCACGCTTGCACTGGTCCCTCCTAATCACAGTGGTTATCAAGGGTGGCTCAGCAGACAGGGAGTGTGGAGGGAGCGTGGAGTGTGGCCAGCTTTTCCGGGGGAGGAAGGACGGCCCTCCAGCAGGTGTTCAAGGGGGTTGTGAGGGGAAGATGATGAACTCAATACCCCACAGCGTCCATGTGCTTTAAGCTTTCACTTCCAAAGTGCAGCTGTCTCTCTTCTGGTTTAACGTGCATCCCCCAAATGGGACGCTCATCTGATCAGCAGGAACGAGGGGCACTGCCTCCCAAACAGAACATCAGGACATCATTCATTCATTTTATTTTCTTCTCCAGAACTGGGAACTGAACCCAGGGCCTTTGCACTGAACTCCACCCCCAGGCCTTTTTTCCTATTTAGAGTCAGGCTCTTGCTAAGTTGCTAAGTTGCCCAGGCTAGGTTTAAATGTGGGATCCTCCTGCCTCAGCCTCCCAGAGTGCTGGGATGACAGGCATGCGCCATTGGCCCTGCTTGCTCAGAGATACTTTTAGGTGACTCAGGGACCCAGCATGGAATCACATGGTAACAGAGTTGCTCCTCTGTTTCCTTCCATTGCTTTGAGCAAGGGAGAAAGTCCTGTTCTGATGCCTGACGGTGGAACTTTCTGTTTTTATTTTATTTTTAAATTAACTTTTTGCCTCCTGTTCCCTGCCCTGTTGTTTTCTCTTAGCCAAGGCAAAGCAGGTGTCCATGCTCTCAGCCTCTGCCCTGCAGCCTTCTTTGGCTAGCTTTTAGTAACAGTATGTCATTTTCTTCCAAGAAAAGTTTAGTTTTATTCTCTGTTAACAGTGGGTTCTGGATTTTCACTTGGGAGATTTGGCAGAGGCTTTTTAAAAATTTCTTTAGCTGAGCGTGGTTGCACACGCCTGTAATCTCAGCACTTGGGAGGCTGAGGCAGGAAGATCGTTGCAAGTTTGAGACCAGCCTGGGCTACAAAGTGAGCTCAAGGCCAGCCTGAACTGCATAGCGAGACCCTGTTTCAAAAAGACAAAAAAAAAGAAAAAAAAAAAAATCTTTGTTTTTTTGAGGCATGGTTGCCTCGAACTCACTGTTTAGTCCAGGCTGCTCTTGAACTTGCAATCCTCCTGTCTCAGCCTCCCAGGTGCTGGGATCAAATGCATGTACCACCACACCCAGCTGAACCTTTCCTTTTAAAGTAAACTAACTTAAGACAAATTAAGTGACCCAAGTTAAAAAAACATATTAAGTGATACAGGTGGCCCCTAGGTGAACGTAAATTGAAGAAGGTGCTGGAATGCTTGGACCTTCTTTCTCTCCCCTTGCGTCCTCTCTTCCCTTCTTCCTTTCACGGCAAGCTTTTGGGAAATGCTGGCTCAGATACTTTGGGATGGGGGAGTTTGGGGGCCTACACTAGGCAGATAATGAGTTCAGGGTTACATAGGACCAGAAATCTAGTTCCCCGCTTCTCAGATTAGCACGGTGCCCGAATTTTGGAAATGCTGACTCAATACCTTCATATGAATGAAGACGAAGAATCAGACTTGACCTTTTACATAGTGGAAAATTGCTCTAGTATTAAGGGTTGTTAGGTGAGTTCGCTTTACTGCCACCTGCTAGACATCTGTAATCATAAATATACTCTCATTTATGAATCTTGCACAATGTTATCAGCACCTCTTTCAATGTAACATTCTTTTAAAAATTTTTAACAGTACTGGAGATCAAATCCATGAGCTCACATATGCCAGGGAAGCACTCACCACTAATCCACAACCCCTTTTAATTATTATTTTTGCAGTTCTGCGCATTGAACCCAGGGCCTTTGCACTGAGCTACATCCCCAGACCTTTTAAAAAACTTAAAAAAAAATTTTTTTTTTGGTGACAAGGTCTAAGTTGATCAGGCTGGCCTTAAACTTGTGATCCTCCCACCTTAGCCTCCTAAGTAGCTGGAATTACAGGTATGCACCACGTCTACCTGATATGGTATTCTTGAGCAGTGTGCAACCTGTTCAGCTGTATATGGGAATCCTGGAAGCACCCTCTCCACCTCCACATTCCCGAATCTCACCTTGAGCTTCGGCAACCGCTTGATGGTTTTGAGTGGTCGTAGCACCCGGAGGACTCGGAGAGATTTAATTGTGTTGATGTCCTTTCCTTTGCTGTTGCCACTGTGGAGGGCACCAGGGCAGGGAGAAGGGAAGAGAGGAAGCAGTGGTCAGGCTGGGAGGTGGGAGCCCCACAGCTGCCTTGACCCCACCTTCTCAGGTCTGAAGTCTGGTGTGAGCGGGGCGAGCCCTGTCCTTCCTTGAGGCGCACTCTGCTATTTGGGCTGAGGAGGCGGCGGGCAGAGGCTTTGGGGTCCAGGTCTCAGGGTGGGTTTCTCTTTTTCTTGTGAGACAGGGTCTGGCTATGTAGCCCAGGCAGGCCTCAAACTCACAGTGACCCTCCTGCCTCAGGCTCCTTAGCACTGGGCTAACAGGTGTGTGCCACCGCACCCGGCTCAGGGTTAGCTTCTGATGCTGCCTGGCGTGCGGTGGCCCTAATGTCTGCACAGTGACCTCTAGGAAACTTACTGGCCTGGGGGTTGGGGGCTCCTGTGCTTTCTTTAGAACGGCCTTTGACAGTGGGGTCTCCCTCTTTCCATCGGGGCTGAGGACACTGAGCACGGCCCTTCGCACCTATCCTGAGGGGTGGGAAACGTCCCACAGTCCTTTCAGTCGCTGATGTTGGCCACCGGCCGTGGTGAGATTCCTGCCTCAACGCAGACCCCACAGCCCCCAGGCACCCAGGACGTCACTGGGCGTGGCTGGGCAGGGCTGGTGGACACCGGCACCCCACTCTCCACCCGGGACCAAGCCAGTGCCTGTGGCCCCGTCACCGTCCTGCGCTGTACCCCTCCCCAGCCCAGGGAAGCTTCCTGAACACTCCGGGCGCCCGCCCAGCACCGTCTTCCTCCCCACACCTGACTTTCCGTCCTTCCACCTTTTCCGCCCACGGTGGCGGAAGCCAGCGTGCAGAGCAGGCCACAGTCCCTCAAGAGCCCTGGAGACTGGATTCTCCGCAGAGCTCCCAGACTTCGGGACGCAGCGTGTGGCGCCCTCTGAAGTCCAGCCTGACGCCCCTGGCTGTCACCGGCTACTCCACCTTGACTGCCCTGCCTGCGGGCAAAGCTCTCTGCGTCTCCACCGGCTATGCGCAGCCCTGCTCCAAGTTCAAGTTCAAGGCCGCCCTCCGGCCGGCCCTGCCTCCTGCAGCCCCGCCTGGGGTGGCCCTGACGCCCACACTGGACAGAGCTCAGGGCTGACACTATAGTTGCTGCAGGTTTCACTTCCTCTGACCCTGGCTCTTGTCCCAGCTCTGCCCCAAGATCTCGGGACCCTGAGTGGACCCAAGACAGTGTCCCGGGTACAAATTTCTTCCTCTGGTCACCTCGCAGGTCACAACATGGCTGCCCCTGAGACCCTCGCCCCACATGTCTGCAGGGCCATGTGCAAAAATATCAATTTTTGTTTTTAAAACAACGTTTGCCTTTTTCCCAGGTTCCTTTCTGGTATTTTTAGGGAATCAGGAGGAGAACTGGATTTTAGCGGGCTGGAACCAGCAGTCCCAGAATGTTGTTTTTTTGTCTGTTTTTTGAGACAAGGTCTCACTATGTAGTCCAGGCTGGCCTTGTCAATCCTCCTGTCTCAGCCTCTCAAGTGCTGGGATTACAGGTATGCGCCACACTTGGCATCTTTACTACAGCAGAAACTTCAGTGCGTGCTGGTAGTCTTTCATCATGCCCTCCAGATCCCCACTAATTTCCCTCTTTTGTACCCCAGGACCTCTTTCATGCTAGGCAAGTGCTTTACCAGAGCTACATTTCCCAGCCCGTTTTTATTTTGAGACAGGTGTTTGCTAAATCGCTAAGTTACCTAGGACGGTCTTGAACTTGAGACCCTCCTGCCTCCGTCTCCCAAGTAGCTAAAACTAAGGCTCAACTCTCATGTGCCAAATGGGGAACCCATCTGCCTGGCTGCCTGTGCTCCGTCGTCGGAAGTGGACCCAGGAGGAGGAAGGAGGCTGAGTCGTCCTCTGGGAGGAGCCTGGGGAGTGTGGATGCTGTCCCGGAAGCCAGATTTGCAGCAAGGGCGGTAACTGCTCCCTCTGTCCAGAGCCCGCCTCCCGCTTCTCCCATGTGGGGTGCTGGAGGCCCTCCTGACTCTGCTAACTATCCACCCTATCTCCATCGCCTGCTCTGTTTTCTGCCAGGTGAGTCACGGCAGAGGTCACAGCCACGGGCCTTTGGGTTCCCTTGGCCTCCGGGGGAGCAGGTTCTGGTCATCATAAGCGACAGGACAGCTGCGAGGACACAGGGCCACAAAGAAGAGGCCAGAGCCGACGTGACTGCACCAGGCACAGAGGACGAGGGACAGATGAGAGCGAGAGAGAGAGAGAGAGAGAGAGAGAGAGAGAGAGAGAGGACTTTACCGTGTGCTGCTCCTGCAGAGGTGGCGTCGGAGGGAGAGACAAGCCGTGAGCAGCCTCAGAAGAGAGAACACAGGACACGCACAGACAGAGACACGCGACAGTGCGGCCCGAGTCCCCCGGTCCCCGCTGCCCACCCAGGGACCAGGAGGGGGGATCAGGACGGTGGCTCTGGGCCTTTGCCCCACGTCTATCCGGGCACCGGCCGCATCACCCAGGAAGCCACACTGCCAAGGAGCTGCGGGCCACGGAGGGGAAGGAAATGGCTTTTGTTTCCAGAAGTTCCGGCCCAGAAAGATGGAGCTGGTCTGGAAAGGTGTGAGCTTTGGGTTGGGAGAGGACCTGGGTTTGAATCCTGCCTCTGTCTCTCCTGGTACCGTCTGAGAAATGGGTGTGTGGGACTTATACACTGCAAACAGCCATAACCTTGGCTTTAGTACTACTTACTGTATTTTTGTTTTTTTGAGACAGGATCTTGCTATGTAGCCCAGGCTGGCCTCCTGCCTCAGCCTTTTGAGTGCTAGGATTACAAGTGTGTGTACCACAGCTGGCTTAGTTATTTTTTCCAGAGCTGGGAATGGATCCTGGAGCCTGAGCTCCCCCACCAGCCTTACTCAAATATTCCATTTTGAGATTAGGGTCTCCCTAAGTAGCTCAATAGCTTACTTTTGAACTTGCAATCCTCCTGCCTCAGCCTCCAGAGGAGCTAGGATGACAGCCCTGTGCACCATACCCTGGCTAATTGCTTTATGGAGACCGTCTTGCAATGTCGCCCAGGCTGGCCTTGAATCTCTAGACTCCAGCTGCTCCTCCTGTGTAGCTGGGGTTGAGGTATGCACTGCGATGTCCCACACAATTATTTTTTAAAAATGAAGCAGGTCAGATGCCCACACACACACTAGTGTATTCTCCACATCTTCCCAGCCTTTTCCTTTCGTCTGGCTTGGTCATTCTCACAGCTTATCTTTTTTGTTTTTGGTTTTTTGGAGACAGAGCCTTGCTGTACAGTTCAGGCTGGCCTCCTGACTCAGCCTCCTGCGTGCTGGGATTCTAGGCATGCGCCACCTCGCCCCATGCAGAGTTCGTTGTGTCTAAGAATCAGTGCACACAGATTGGACAAATTCTACTTTTCGGACAACTGAAGGAGCTTTCAGCCTGGGCTGCTACTGTGGGTGTAACCCCTAAGTTTCGTGGACGTCACTGCGTCTGACTGTGTGAAGACGGCACCATGACGCCCATTTGCCAGACGAGGAAACTGACGCCCTGAGAGGGAGAAGGATGTCCCCAGGCCACGCGGCCCGGTGGTGGCAGGCTGAGATTCAAACCCAGGTTCTAGGACCCTGCTCGCAGGGAGGACATACCTTTCAGCTGGGGTCTGTTTCAAAATTAAAGTGGCAGAGCAAAGGGCTCCTCCTGAGGCTCCCTGGAAGTGCGGCCCTGGGACCAGCGTCCTCTGCGGCAGGGCCGCCCACGGGGGCAGCAGCCGTGCCCGGCGGTGGCGCGGGGGGGGGGTGGCTCCCGGCAGTGTGGACAGGATTGTGATCCTGTGGGCAGGGTCCGCCACTGCCCCAGGCCTGGGCACAGCGTGTGACATGTGGGTGATGGCTTGTGAAATGGTGCGGATGGAGTCACAGGGACATGGGCGCAGCGGGAGGGGGAGGACGCACACACAGTCTCAGGAGGGTGGGGACGCTCAGGCTGGGGCCACAGTTGGGGCACAGGCAGAGTCCTCGGCCATGGCCGGCACTGGACGCCCGGCAACTCCCGGGACCACCTCAGGCAGGGTCTGGCTGGACCCGCTTCGCTCTGTACCGAGGCTAACGAGAGCACCGCCCTCACACTGTGGACTCAGGTTACACACACGAGGCGGTCACACTTTTTATGTGTGTGTGTGTGGTTTTTTGAGTCAGTCTCGCTGTAGTTTAGGCTGGCTCTGAACTTGCGGTGACCTTCCTGCCTCAGCCTCCCAGAGTGCTGGGATTACAGAGTCCCTCTGGCTGGTGTATACGTGCGTGTGTGTGTGTGTGTGTGTGTGTGTGTGTGTGTCCATCTACTGTATTTATTATGGCCACCTCTACCTTCCTTACTGCTTGGGGAAACCGAGGCACAGGGGGTCTAAGGGACCGGTACATCCAGAGAGAAATCTGACACTTGCTGGGTCTGGCTCCTCGTCTAGGAGCAGACAGGGACTGACAAGCAAAAGACCAGTGGGAAGAAGCACCCTGAGAGCCTCAGGCGGCCTCCCCAAGTCCAGACCTTTGTCTGCTAAGGAGGAAAGACCAGCAGCACAGTCCTCACGGGCCACAGAGACAGAAAACCTGCAAACGAGGAGGGTGGGTTCTCTGACTTTCCTTGGGGACAACAGCAGGTCCCTGGGCCGCTGCACTGGCTTCAGGCAGTTAGCGCTGAGCAGCAGGACTGGCTTGATCCAGGCAGCCAGGCACCTGGGCATTGGCAGCCCTGGCCGGACACTGGCATTGAGGCAGGCCGGGGCCTGGGGGTCCTCGCTGGACCCAGGGCCCTAAACACTTTCAACCCCCAGGGAAGTTTCTGGCACTGGCCACGCTGCCACTGGCAAAACAATCTCCGGCCCCCGCTTCCTGAGCGGGCCCAGAGCCCAGACACGCTCACAGGGGCCGAAAGCCCTGTCCCGCCCCCTTCTACCGGGAAAAACCTTCCAAGTAGGGATGCACAAGCCTGTGGGGTCTCCAAGTCGGGAGCAAAGTCTACAGACTTCACTCCAAAGCAGACTGTCAAGTCCTTATGAACCGTAGATGTAAGAAATTTTTTTGGTGGCACTGGGGATTGAACCCAGGGCTTTCAAGCTGTATCTTCAGTCCTTTCTAAAATATTTTTATTTTGAGACAGGGTCTCTTGCTAAGTTGTTAAGTTGCCCAGCCTGGGCCAGATCTTGTGATCCTCCTGCCTCTGCCTCCTAGAGTGCTAGATTACAGGTGTGCACTGTGATGCCCTGTGGTGGACTACTTTTTGATGCCTCTGGGTAACTTTATACAGTCAAGCACGACAAGAAGATGTTTTGGTCAAGGCATCATTATACGATTGTATCACTTGTAAAGGAAATGTGCTGTTTATATTCAATGGAGTACTACTCTGCTATGAAGAAGGATAAAGCTGAATCATGTGGAGGAAAATGGATGCACCTTGAGACCATTGCTTTAAGTGGAATAAATAAGGCCCAGAAAATTGGGGCTGGGGATTTAGCTCAGTGGCACAGCGCCTGCCTGGCAAG
>NW_004955415.1:32248282-32322981 GCF_000276665.1 Chinchilla lanigera
GCGGGCGCGCGGCTCTTGTTGGTGTTGTTGTTGCGGTTCTCCTGCGGGTCCACCACCAGCGGCCGGTCCAGGTGCGTCTTCACGTCGGGCCGCAGGTGGCGCGCGTACGCGGCCTTCCAGCGCTCGTCGGCGTCCAGCTCGCAGCCGTACAGCGCCTCGCGGCTGGCCAGCAGGTTCTGCTTGCGCATCTCGCTCGTGCGCTGCTCCCACACAGACTTGGCCGGCTTTTGGTTCTTCTGCTGCTCCTTCCTGCAAGGGGTCGGGGTTGGGGCCGCGCTGGGCTAAGGCGCGGCTCGGCCGGGTGACTGCCCGGCCAGGTGGCCCGGCTCACAGGCGCCTCACCTGACCACTGTCTCAGCCCTCCGAGTGTCCGACACTCAGCCTGGCCGGAGGTTGCCCCCTTCCGGGCATCCTGGCCCAGGTAGTGCCTCAGTAGGCCTGGCCAGGCTTCTCGGCTTACAAGCGGTGTCTGTACCTACAGACTCCTCGGCCTGGGCGCTGTCCCTGCTGACCTCCCCACTCTTCAGACGGCCGCGCACGACTCTGGGGTGGCCTTGATGACCTTAGCCTCCACGTGGCCCATGATGGCGGCCAGTGGCCTCCAGCAGGTCCCGGAAGCCCCTGACGCCTGCAGGAGCCTCTAATTTGGATCATGGGCTGCCTAGGGCCCCAGGGAGCACCCAGGGCACCCCAGGTGGGGACTTAGGGATTTGGGGCAGTGGAGAGGCAAACTGACCAGCTCACTGCGGCTGCGGGGTGAGAGTCCCCGGGCTAGGCCTAGACCCCCTAGGTCTTAGGCATTGATCCCCCCCTTTTTTATTTTAAAGAGAGAAAGAAAAAATCCCCCTTTTTTTGGTACTGGAGAACAAACCCAGGGTCTTTGTACTGAGCTGTACACCCAGCTCTTTTTAATTTTCTGTTTTGAGACAAGGTCTTGCTGTTGCTGATGCCCAGGCTAGGCTCAAACTTGGGATCTTCCTGTCTCCAGCCTGGTCTGCTGACCCAGCACCCACCTTCACCCCCACAGCTTGCTCCCCAGCAGTGGACAGAGGGTGCTGTGAGCACTAGAACCAGATCCTGACCCTCCTCTGCTCAAGAACCCTCTGTGGCTCCCCTCTAACCCAGAGCAAAAGCCCAACTCTCCATATCCCACAAGGCTCTGCATGACCTGCCTGTCACCCTTTTGGCCTCCACTTTCCTCCTGTTTTCCCCTTTTGCTCACCTTGGTTTTTGAGACAGTAGTTTTTTAAATTTTGAGACAGTCTCTCACTGTTTCCCAGTCGCACTGGAAAGTCACACTGGCCTGCTGCCATCCCGTCACTGTCTCTGTCTCTCTCTGTCTCTCTCTCTCCCTCTCCCCCTCCCTCCCCCTTTGGCAGTACTAGGGATTGAACCCACAGGCACTCTACCACTGAGCTGCATCCCAGATCTCTCTCCTTTTGAGGCAGGCAGGATCTCACTATATTACTAAGGTGGGACTCAAACTTGTGACCCTCCTGTCTCCTGAGCAGTTGGGATTCAGGCATGGGCCATCACCCCTGGCAGGTCTGTCACCTCATCCTACCCTATCTAATTATATAGCTAATGTCTCACCTCTCTCCCTGACTCAAGCAGCTGTACAAAACCAACCAGGCTGAGCACAGGACTGGGCATGTAGTAGGTGTTCATGAAACATCTGCTGGGTGAAAGTGGATCTATTCCTAAGACTTAGCCATCAGGCCCACTCTCCCCCTTCCGAAACCCTGCCTGGGAGCGGGTAGGGGGCGCCGGGAAACTTACACAGCTATGGACATGTTGGCCGCGGACAGGGGACTCACTTCCGCCACCTCCTTGGCTTTCTGTAGAGCAAGTTTCTGGTTGGCTGCCTCCTCCTCTTCTTGTTCATCCTAGAAGGCACGTAAGGTCCCTGTTCACAAGACGAGGCCTCAGGGTCTCGCTTTGCACCTCCTGCTGACCCTGGGACGCTGAGGTATTTAAAAGCAGGCTAGGCTGGATGTTGACCAATCAGAACCAACATTCAGACTGGACCGAGCAGCCGATGTCAGAGAAGTGTACTTCTAACCCCCTTGTGTACAAGCTCGCTTTCCAGCTCTTTTTATTTTTTTCCAGTACTGGAGACTGAACCCAGGGCTTTGAACTGAGCTGCATCCCTAGATCTTTAAAAAATTTTTAAAAAAATTTTGAAGCCAGGTGTGATGGTGCACGCCTGTCATCCTAGCACTTGGAAGGGTGAGGCAGGATTGCCATGAGCTTGAGGCCAGCCTAAACTACATAGCAACACCCTGTCCCCCAAAAAAACTTTTTAAAATTTTGAGACAGAGTATACTAAGTCACTAAGTTTCCCAAGCTGGGGTCAAACTTGTGATCCTCCTGCCTCAGCCTCCCAGAGTGCTGGGATTATAGGCATGTGCCACCATGCCTGACTTTTGCAGCTTTTTATGACCTCTATTTTAACATGCAGCCAGAAAAAAGAAAGCTTAAGCAAGGCAATTGCCACAGAGCAGGTATCCCTGTACCTGGCTGGGGCCCGCAGAGCTTGTCCTTCGCTTTCAGAGCGGGCTGAACTCCTTGACCTGCCCTCCCCCAAAGGCCAACCAGCACCACGCACAGAAAAGCCTGGAGTCCTTGACTCAGGCTGGGCCGGGTGACCCTGAGCTCTTGGCCCCCACTGGGGCAGGGGAGCCGGGCTCCTGGGCCACAGCTGTGGGTTTCGGGTTGGGGGTGAAGTATAGGACATCCTCACAAAGACGCTTTTGTTTTTGTTTTTGTATTTTTTTGGTACTGGGAATCAAACTCAGGACCTTGTGTTTGCTAGGCAGGCGCTTGTGCCACTGAGCTATATCCCTGGCCCTAATGATGTTGCTTTTTTTTTGTTTGTTTTTGGCGCTGGGAATTGAACTCAGGACCTGCGCTTGCCAGGCAGGTGCCTGTGCTGCTGAGCTATATGCCCGGCCCGATATTTTTGGACTTTACATCCTTCCCCAGCCATCGTGCATGGCCACGTTCATTAAACAGGAAAGTCAACAAACACAAAGCAAAGGATAGAAACAGCAGACACAAACCACCAGCGAGAGAGGCCTGGCAGATTTAAGCCGCTGCGGCTCCCCGCACACAGAGTTCCTGGGGACCCCCGGGGAGGCACATCGGGACCCCCTCAGGCACCGCGCCTGGCTTGCGTAGAACCCCGCACCCTGTGCCTCAGCAACGCTGGCACTGCGGGTTCTCATGCCCCTGAAAGCAGCCACGGAACGAGGGTTCTGCCCAGCGCCCACGTTTTCATCGAGCCCCCAGGTGAGCGTGAAACACTTTCACACATTCAGCAGCAGCTAACGCGCAAGTTCCGGCTGCAGCTGGCCAGAGTTCAAATCCCAGCTCTGCCATTTACTGCTGTGTGGCCTCAGGAATTCTCTTGACGTCTCTGTGCCTTATAATTCTCATCCAAGAGTCCAGTGTCCCCCCCACTTTCCCTGCTTTGCTTCTCTCCTTCGCAACTTTTGCCTTCTGCCGAGCTACGTCTTTTCCCCAATTTGTCTGGGTTTTCCATCTCTCACCCACAGCTTGGATGCCTGTCTCACAAGGGCGGGGCTTTCGGCTGTTTTGTTTTCAGCTTTGCGCCTGGGAGGTGCTTAATCTGTGCTTGGGGGGGAGGTGAAGGATGGGCTGAGGGGGTGGGCTCCTGGAAAGGGGCTGGAGGGGACCCTGCGGTGCCACACGGTGGCCAGGCTGGTGGCTGCGTGCTGGGGGTGGCAGGGACTTCTGTTTCTCTCCGGCCCGCAGGATGCTGGGAAACTCTCCACCCCTGCCTGGGCGAGCAGATGGAGGGCTGGCACTGTTGGCTCGGCTGCCTCGTGATGTCCTGGACACCGTGGGGCACTGGGGACAGGGCTGTGAAGCGGAGTGCTGGGAGGAAGGCCCGCCCCACGTGACGCGTTTGTCCGTTCTGTGCGGCCAACCGAGGCTGGCTTCTAAGATGCCTTTGTTCCGGACACCACCCCACCCCCATAGCAAAATGTGCTCCTTCTGTTACTCCTTCTTCTGGTCTGATTCACCCCACACTGGATTCCAGCCTGCACGGCCCCTCCTCACTGAGGTTCCTCTGTGCAACCATGGTTGGAGCCCTGCTCATGGACTGACTCGGGGCCTGAGCTATGTCCATGAAAGCAGCATTGCTTCCCCTGCACCTGTCTACTCTTAGGGCATCCAAGGCTGCCCTAGGAGGCACACAGTACCAGTTTTTACCCGTATAATTCAACATCATGGATCATGAATAAAAACGGGACCTCACTGCACATAGATGGCTCCTTCTCCCCAGTTTGCTCTGACCACACATCCTTTCCCTTTTCTGCCCCTTGCTGTTCTTTCGGTTCTCAGTTATGTGGACAGTTGCTTCACCTCTCTGGGCCTCGGTCCCCCCTCGGTGATCTGGGGAGAACGGGGCTCCTGCCTCCCTTGCGGTTGCTGATGCCCGACACAGGAGAAAGGCGGTTTTTCTGCAGTTGCAGTTTTGGGTTTTGTTGTTACCTGCTTGGCTGGCGCGCACATCCTGGCTGCCCTCACCACCCAGGGAGAAAAAGGGCTCGGGCCCGAGACCCGACCCGCGTCACTCACAGAGCTGCTGTGACTGGGCACCAGCTGTGAGCGGAAACCGCGCTCTCCAGACGGGGCGGCATTCGGCCCCTGCGGCTTTGCTTCCTGGGCCCCAGTTCCCCCTTCTGCGAATGAAGGACTATTAGCTGGGTGCGGCGGCGCACACCTGTAATCTCAGCGCTTGGGAGGCTGAGGCAGGAGGATCGCTGAGAGTTCAAGGCCAGCTGAGCTACATAGTGAGTTCAAGGCCATCCTGGGCTACACGGTGAGACCCTGTGTCTCAAAAACCCCGGAAGAACAACAAGAAAAGGGCAGCAGGGAGGGGCCCTACAGTAGTGCCAGATACCACGGGGTCCTCTCGCTGCATTTTGCTGCCTTTGGAAGAGGTCAGGGGGCATCTTACGTGGCCCACGTACATGGAGACAGAGGCAGGGCCTCGGTGTCCTGGCCACACTCTCTCTGTCCCCTCGGAGGCTGACCTGTGTGCACTGTGCCCCTGCCCGGCCCCGCAGGTGCTCCGGGACGGAGAGGGTGTGCACTTCTAGGCCACCCCCATCTTGCCTTGCTGCAGCTCTGGGTCCCCTAAGGTCACAGGGTCCGTGTCAGCCCCTTTTCCCTCAGCTCCACATCTGTCTAGGTCCCTGTAACTGCTCTCTGTGCCACCCTTTCGGAGGGTGGCAGTGCTCGCCAGCCTGGGGACAGCGTCATTCCTTGGAATCTCTGCCTAATTCTTTTCCCTGTGTTTCTTCTTCCCCTCCCCCATGTTTCCGTCTCTCCCTTGGAGGACTGAACCCTGGGCCTGTGGAGCTACAGCCCGGCCCTTTTTTATTCTGACAGGATCTTGCTAAGTCTCTAAATTGCTAGGCTGGGTTTGAACTTATGATCCTCCTGCCTCAGCTGCCCAGAGTCCTGGGATGGCAGGCGTGCGCCGCCGGGACAGGCTGTCTGTCCAGTCTCTACACGCCGGCCCTTGGGCAGGGTCCGCCCCGCTTCCCCTCCTGCCCTCTGCGGCAGAACTGAGGGTCTGCGCGAGCCTGGGCGGAGGGAGCAGCACCCCGTGTATGTGTCCAGCTGTCCCTGTCTCCCCCGCCTCTCCATCCTGCTCTGCCACACAGGGTGGCCGTGCCCCGCGGCGCTGAGCTCACCTTGGTGAGCTCCTGGGCGTTGGCCAGGTTGTCCACAGCGATGGCGAGGAACACGTTCAGCAGGGTGTCTGACGCCTCAGTCAGGGAAAGCGGCTGAGGGGGGGCTCCGCTCCCGGAGCCCGGGGACCTGCGTGTCCCGCCCTTCCGCCTCCCCGCCTCCCTGGGGGCCCCAGGAAGGATACAGTTCCCGAAGAGTGTGAGCACGATGAAGTAGATGGAGAACACCATGCCGCCCTGCACACCGCCCTGGGACTTGATCCCGTCGTACATGACCTCGTTCCAGTCCTCGCCCGTCAGGATCTGAGGAGAGAGACGCTTCGCCTCAGCTGCCTCGAGTGGAAGGGGAGCCGCCCAGCCCAGCCGGCCTGCCACTGCCCGCCTTGTCCCCGACCCCACCTGGGGCGGGAAGGGCTGTCCCTACCCTGGGCTGCAGCCTGGCTACTGGGAAAAGGGCACTCTGGTGGGGGGGAGTCACACACCTCCCTGGACCGCTGTCCCCCTGCTGGGGTGATGGGCTTTGCTATCCCCTTCAAGTGGGGGCGGAGACACTGTAACTCCCACGGCCAGGGAACTGGAGACAGTGTCTGGGGAGTGTTTAGGACCACATGGGGTCCAAAGGCAGGGTAGGGTGCTCATGATGAGATTCCTTTTCTTTTTTTTTTTTTCCTTCCAGTACCAGGAATCGAACTCACAACCTTGCGCTTGCCAGGCAGGTGCTTTGCCACTGAGCTAAATCCCCAGCCCCTTATGATGAGATTCCTGACAGCCCTTAGAAGAGGAAGAAAAACCAAGTGTGGTGGTGCACACCTGTGAGCCCAGAACTCTGGGAGGCTGATGCAGGAGGATCTCAAATTTGAGCCAAACCTGGGCAACTTAGTGACTTAGTGAGACCCTGTCTCAAAATAAAAAAATGAAAGAGGGCTGGGGGCAGAGCTCAGCGCCCAAGTCCTAGGTTCCATCTCAAAAACAAACAGAAGAGGAGGAGGAGAGATGAGGGCCTCTCTCCACCATGTTAGGACACCATAAGAAGCCACTGTCCACAGCCACAGAGACCCACCCTTCCTTGACCTTGGGCCTGAGAGACAGGTGTCTGCCCGCCTCGCCTCGCCTCGACTCCTGGCCCTGGCATTGTCCTGAGCTCAGAACGGGCAAGGAACAGACATCAGCGTTCACCTCTGCTCCTCCTGGTCCCTGGAACCGAGTGACCTGGCCTCTGGGTGCCTGGCACTCTTGCCGCCCTGGGGCCGACCTCGACGTCAGGGCTGAGTGCATTGTGGCAGGGTATTCGGAGGGGATGGTGGGAAATACCAGCAGGAGAGGGAAAGCGAGAGGGGAAGGCAGGGCACCAAGGGTGGCATAGAGGCTCCCCTGCTGGGACCAGGGCTGGCCATCCCGCCAAGAGCCGGGCAGCCTGGCTGAGCGCACAAACTCCACCTGGACCCTGGGCTGTGCCTGGGCTGGGTGCTGCTGACTGGAGAAAGCCTCGACAAAGGGATGAGGGGCTGGGCCACCAGGACTTTCGAGGAAGGGCTGGAAAAGGCCTGGGGTATCTGAGTGGCTCCCATGGCTCCTTAGAAGAAAATGGCCCGGAGGACAGGGTTCATGCGACACAGGCCAGACAGACACTCACTCCTATGTGGAAGCTGGAAAAGCTGGGCTCATAGGGGCAGGAGTAGACTCATAGCTACCAGAGGTTAGGATGGGCTGGAATCACGGCATGCACTTGGGAGGCTGAGGCAGGAGGATTGCAAGTTCCAGCCCAGTCTGGGCAAATTATGGACTCAGTGAGACTGTGCCTCAAAATAAAAATTTAAAAAAGGGGCTGGGCATGGAGCTCAGTGAGAAGGTCCTGGCATCAACCCCCAGTACCACACACAGACACAGACACACACACACACACACACACACACACACACACTCACACTCACACACACTCACACTCACACACACTCACAGGAGCTGGAAGGTAATAGATAATACAAATAGATAATAGAGATGAGAATGCTAATTTTCCTGATTTGATCGGTGCACGTCATATGCCTATACTGCACGATCACACTGCAGCCCGTAAATATGCGTATTCTATTATTATTACTATTAACTGGTGCTCAGGCTGGAACCCAGGGCCTCCGGCGTGCTGGGTGGTCCTTCTAGCGCTGAGCAGTCATTCTAGCGCCGAGCCTCACCCCAGTCATTGTGTGGCAAATAAGAAAAAACAAGAAGAAAGTTCCACGATTTCTCTTGTATGACATACTCAAAACAAATAAATTAAAGAGCAAAATGAAAAGTGGATAATAGGGAACGGAGACCGAGCGTTCGCAAATGGCCAGGGGACCGAGAGATGGGGGCGGGAGCGGGAGCGGGGAGGGGCGGGGAGGGGCGGGGAGAAGTTCCCGCCCCAACGCCCAGAAGAGGGCGCGCGCCGCTGGTGCTGCGGACAGGGCCTGATAAAAAATTGAAAAGGAAAGCTCCGCATTTCTTGTTCTGAGCCGGGCTTCCGCCAGGATTAAGTAGGGATGTGCCGAGTGGAAGCAGGCATTGGCCGCGTTTGGGGCGCTGGTTCTCTGGGGCCACGGTCTGTCCGGACACTGCGCGGGGTGCTGAGTAGCACCCCCTGCCTCGCCCACCCCCAGCCCTGTCCTCGCTGTGTCCTGGGGAACAGCTTCGCCGTGTGACTGAGGCCCTGAGCTACAGCGCAGCCACTGCCCCTTGCCACTTGCGAGGGGCTTGGAGCTTGGCTTCACGGGTGCCCCTCTCTGTCCCCTTCCGGGCTCCTGCCTCCGCAGAAGGAGGGATCGCTGCAGAGGTCTGCAGGCCCCGCTGCGCCAGTCCTCAGCCATGACTTTTATCCTTTGTATTCCCACTGGCCGCTTGCTATACACAGCGCTTTCTTTTGCATAAACCTTTTTTGGGCATAGTAATGGGGATTAAACTCAGGGCCTTTGCACTGAGCTACATCCTCAGCACCTCTCCGCTCCTTTTTTATTTTTTATTTTGGAACACAGTCTTGCTAAGTTGCCCGAGCCAGGCTTGAACTTGAGATCCTCCTGCTTCAGCCTCTCAGAATGCTAGGATTCTACGGATGCACGCTTGTGCCTCGGCTACGCTTTTAAAATGCACACCAAGCAACCCGAGCTCAACCTGGTTACCTCCTTCGCTGGGCTCTCATATTCCAGAGCTCACTGAAGTCATAAAAAGGGGCACATCGTGGGCCCACACAGCCTGCCTGTTGCTTGCTGTGGAGACCATAATCCAAGCTTTTGCCCACATTTTCCCTCCTCCTGCCTCAGCATCCCGGAGTACCAGGATTACAGGTACGCGCCACTACGCCCAGTAGAATCTGTGTTTTCAGTGACATTTGTCTCCTGATCTGTTGGTCTCATGTATCTCAGTGATCATGAAATCTGCATTCTAAAACAGTGACGAAAGTCCAAGGCGACACACAGGGTTTCAGGAGAGGGAGCTGCTCCAGAGCGAAGCAGGTGTTTTCGTCCCTGACGCTAAGTGGTGTCGGCTCACCAGCTGTGAAGGTCGTACCTGAAACACTGTCATTATTGCTGCAGGGAAGGTATCAAAGTTGGTAGGAGGAGTCCCTTCATCGAAATTAAACCTGTGGGGATGACACAGACATTCACATGAGCCCTGCCCCGGCTGAGGGTCTGCTGAGCATCCTGTCACCAGGGCAACATCTGCAGCATCTCGGTCTCCAGGACAACATTCTGAGTGGTACCCAGGGCCTTGCCCACCTGGATGACTGCAGCAGGCATCTGGGTCATGAGGAGGGGCCCCGGATGTCCAGAGTGGGGCGTCCTGGGCAGGACCCCAGGGAAACAGAGGTTGGAAATGCTGCCCGGTACTCACTGGCCGCCGAAGAGCTGCATTCCCAGAAGGGCAAAGACGACGATGAAGAGGAAGAGAAGGAACAGCAGGCTGATGATGGATTTCATGGAGTTGAGGAGAGAGACGACCAGGTTTCTGAGAGACGCCCAGTACCTGCCGGCAGAAGCCAGGGGAGGGTGAGGAGGCTGTGAGGCTCTGACCTTCTGGGGGTCACCCCCCCATCCCCCATCCCCACCTGTCTGAAGGCCAAAGGACCCTAAAGACTTACTTTGTGACTTTGAAAATACGCAGTAACCTGAGAGCTCGTAACACACTGATCCCAAAGGAAGTGCCAGGTTTGATGACAGCCCAGATGACTTCGAAGATGCTCCCGATGATAACCTGGAACGGACAGCTAGGTCTCAAGTTCAGGGCCAGCCTCAAGGTCAGCCCTGTGCACATTCACCAGGCCTGAACTCTGCAAGGGCATCACCCAGGCCCCCTCCCAACCTGAACTGGAAGTAGCGGGGAGGGGGAGGCTCCCACTTTCCTCTCATCCTTTCTCTTTTTAAAAACTTTTTATTTTGAGACA
Source organism: Chinchilla lanigera (assembly GCF_000276665.1). NCBI lineage: Eukaryota > Metazoa > Chordata > Mammalia > Rodentia > Chinchillidae > Chinchilla > Chinchilla lanigera. The sequence goes on from NW_004955415.1 coordinate 32,258,426, forward strand.
AGATTTTGCTAAGTTGCCGAGGCTGGGCTTGAACTTGTGATCCTCCTGCCTCAGCCTCCTGAGGACCTGGGATTACAGGCACACACCACCATGCCCATCACTCCTCCTCCTTTTATTTTATAAGGAGCTTGCACAGACCTGAGAATTCCTGAAGCCCTGAACCACAGAAGGAAAGCCCGCAACACACCCTACCCTTCCAGAGACGCTGAGACACAACCATCACCCTGAATTTTGCACTAATCATTTCTCTGTCCTTTAATTAAAAAAAAAGACACAAAATTCACACAACATAAAATTCATCATTTTGAGAAGGCAGCTCAGTGGCCTTCAGTACATTCCTAATGTTGTACAGCCCCCGTCTCTAATTCCAAAACATCTTCATTGTCCCCAAAGGGGACCTCGTCTCATCTGCAGTCCCTCTTCCTCCTGTCCCGGGCCCTGGCAACCACTAATCTACTTCCTGTCTCCATGGACTGCTGCTCTGGCTATCCTTATAAACGGAATTACGCCATCTGTGACCTCTTGTGTCTGGTTTCTTTCACTGAGCAGCACAGTGTAAAGGTCATTGCCTCTGTCTTTTTCTTTTTCTTTTTGCAGCACTGGGGCTCCAACCCAGGAGCACTCTGCCACTGAGCGACATCCCCAGCCCTGTTTAATTTTATCTTTTATCTTCAGGCAGGGTCCTGTTAAGTCACGAGTGTGTCCAGGCTGGGCTGGAACTTGGAATCTTCCTGCCCAGAGTGTCCTGCCATGCCGAGCTTGGAAAGGCACTTGACGTCCCTAACCTACTGCACGCCTTAGTTTAGTGACAATGTGCCGCTGCAGGCCGGGGATGTCTGCTCATGACCCGGGTGCTGCCCGGGAGCTGTGGCTCCCGGCTACCCAGCATTGTGGGAGGGGCTCGGGAAAATGATCGAAGTGCAGAAGTTGCAGTGCTACTTCTGCTGAATGCAGATCATTCGGACATCGTCATTAAGTTGAGAAGTCGTAAGTTGAGCCTTTGTGAATGGGAGATCACCTGTGTGTGTGTGTGCATGTGTGTGTACCACTAACCCTTGTACCGCAGAGGCACACTCGGGTGCCGGGGCCTCTGTGACTATAGTAGGTGAGGCCACTTGGGACTTCTCTCTGTTTTTCTTATTCTTTTTTTTCTTACACAGGATCTCATTGTGTGGCCCAGGCTGGCTTCAAACTCAGAGTGATTCTCCTGCCTCAGCCTTCCAAGTGCTGGGATTACAGGTGTGCACAACCACTCTTGGTCTCTCTCTCTCTCTCTCTCTCTCTTCCTTCCTTCCTCCCTCCCTCCCTCCTTCTTTGTTTCTTTGTTTCTCTCTCCCTCTTTCTCCCCTCCCTCTCTCCCTTTCTCCCATTCTTCTTCCATCAAATGAGTCATTATTTCCTCTAACAAGGCAGAAATTAGTACTCAATTCAGAGTCACAGAGAATCATCAATTCTTTCTGAGACTAACAGGACTGCAGCACATGATTCTGGATGCTCTGTGGGAAGCATTTTCTGCTTCTTATTTGCTAACAATTCTGCTATAATTTGGACCTTAAAGGGCTGTGTATTAAAGGTTTGGTCCTCAGGACTGAGCCCTTGAGAGGAGGTGGTGCCTTTAAGAGGCGGAGCCTAGTGGGGGGGGGCGTCCTTAGGTTACTGGGGGCATGGCCTTGGGAGATCCTGGGACCCAGCTCCTCCCTCCTTGGCCCTGAAGTGAACAGTTTTCCTGCTCCCTCCAAGACAGGTGCCTGACCTGGGCCAGGGATTGTACATCACTCATTGGCTCAGAGCGCCAAAACCAGAGTGTGAACACAGCTTGTCTCTTCATAGGGTGATGACTTGAGTATTTTGTTACAGCAGTGGAAAGCTGACTGACGCAGAGAAACCCTAACTGCATCCTAGCAACAGGGACATTTTTATCTTTATCTCCTGGGCACCTGGGTGAGTTTCTCTGAAAGGTCTCTGGGGGTGGAGTTGGCAGGACCCCCTCTCTGCCCCAAAGATCTGTGGTGCCCTTCCCCGTGGGGGAGGTGAAGCTCAGGGCACCCCTCCATCTGTGCAGCCACTGTGGTCGCTGCCTGCCTGGGGCACCCTGCCTCCCCTGACTGGCTTCGCAGGCACTGGGTCCTAGGTCCTGGTCAGGGGTGGGAGCCACGGACCCTCCGACCCCACACACTTACCCCACAGTCAAAGCAGTTGAAGGAAGAGTGGAAGTAAGGCCGCGTCCCAAGCCCGTACATTTTTATAAACATTTCGGACATAAAGAGTCCTAAGAAAATGAATTCTGCATAGTCTGGAAGGGAGAAGGAAATAGAGAGGAGAAATGATGGTGAAAACTGCAGGGCGCTGCTTTTTCTGTGAAGAGAAAAACTCTGTCCTTAGCCCGGCCTCAAAGGCAGGGATGGAAATGCCTCTGGGGACCTTTTCTTTTTTTTTGGTTTTCTTTGAGACAAGGTCTTGCTCTGTAGTCCAGGCTGGCCTTGAACTCACTGTATAGTTCAGGCTGGCTTCAAACTCATGGTGATCCTCCTGCCTCAGCCTCCAAGTGCTGGGATTGCAGGTGTGCGCCTCTGTGCCTGGCTTCTTTGGGGACCTTTTCTGAAGGTTCTGCAAAACTTTTTTGCCATAGGCCTCAGTTCACCTTTTGCTAAACAAGAGTAACAATTGTCCCCTATCCTTTAATCAGCCAACCACTCTCAGGCCAGTCTTAAATGAGTGAGAAGAAGCGAGGCAGGTCTTTACCTGGTACTCGCTGCCCTGGTTTGAAGAGGTCGAACGTAGGATATCGCTGAGGTCCTAGCTTTTGTGCTGATGGGCAGGTTCCTGGGTGTTCAGAGTATTTAACAAACTAACCAACTGGCTGGGGGTGCAGCTCAGTGGTAAAACACTTGCCCAGTATGTGTGAAGCCTTAGGCTCCATCCCCAGCACCGCAACACCCCCAAAACAAGAGCCAAAAACTCCCCAAAAGCTAACTAACTTGGTAATTAACAGAATAACAGCAGGTCATACAAAGCTTCATAATGCTGGTGTGTCCTTATCGAAGAATGACACTCTGTCTGCTTGCACGAAGCTCCAAAGTGGGTGGGAAGAAACAGAAATCATAATGGCGCCCTCTTCTAGTCCTGTGCTGGGGCCTCTGATGGAGCCCCATGCCCAGCCTATGCAGGACACAGCTTTCCCGATACCCTCCGGAAACCCTGTCTTGCTGGTTGTGTAAAAGTCTGGAGCAAGATAAAGACTTGTTTTCTTGTTTTTGTTTTTTAATGAGAAAGCACAAACATGCAACTGCCTCAGGGAAAAGCAGAAATGTGGATTTTCACTTGCTCTAGCAGAGACATGGTGAATAGGAGGAGGTCCCTTCTGGAGAGAGCCTTCTCGTGTGTGTGGGGTGGGGAAGAGAAGGAATCAGAAAGTACACAGGGCCTGGGGGTGTCCCGTAGTGGCAGAACGTGTGCCCAGCATGCAGAAGGACCTGGGTTCTCACCTACTGGGCAGGAAGGAGAAGTGTGGAGGGTTCTAAAAGGAAGACGAGAGCTCAGAGGGCTTCCAAGAATGTCACAGTGATGGCCGCAAAGGTAATAATTCTGCATGGTGGCCGCTGAGATTTGAATATCTGTGTCCTCTCCAAAATCCATGCTGACACTGGACTCCCAGTGGGACACTATTAGAAGGTGAGGGCTTAGGAGGTGATAACGCAGGGGAGAGAGCCTTCCCGCATGGCTTGATGACTCTTTTCCCTTCAGCTTTCTGCCACATGAGGACACAATGTCGGCCCCTCCAGAGGATGAGAGTTCAAAGTGCCATCCTAGAAACAGACAGCCAACCTCCCACATCCACAAGCAGAATTGCCAGTAGCTTGACTTTTGCCTCTTAGATTCTAGGACTGTGAGAAAATATATTTGTTTGTTTTATTATTTATGTATTTATTTATGTATTTATTTATTTATTTATTTATTTATTTTTGAGAAGGGTCTCATTAGGTAGTTCAGGCTGGCCTGGGCTCACTAGGTAGCTCATGATAGCCTTGACCTCACAGTGATTCTCTTGCCTCAGCCTCCCAAGTGCTGGGATTACAGGTGTGTGCCACCATGCCCGGCTTCTGTTCGTTTTAAATTGCCCAGTCTCAGTTATTTTATTATGGTAGCACAAATGGGCTAAGAAAATGGTCACAAGTATTTTCTATATATATATATATTTTTTGGTGGTAGTGGTACTGGGGATTGAACCCAGGGCCTTTCCTCAGCCCCCATTCCCTTTTTAAAAAGTTTTTATTTTGAGTCAAGTTCTCACTAAGTTGCTAAATTGTCTAAGCTGGTTTCAAACCCACGATCCTGCTAGATTACAGGGGTGCACCGCCATGCACGGCTAGATTTTGCTCTTTTATTTTCTTCCCCTTTTCTGGGACTGGCAATGGAGCCCAAGGCCTTGTGTATGCTAGACCAGAACTCTACCACTGAGCTCATTTCCCAACCCTAGGCTGGACAGACTGACAAGATCCCTCACATTCACTTCTTATTTATGGGGCCCGAAGGAGCTTCTAGCATCTGGGACTAACTGTAGCATCTCTAGAACTGGAATATCAGCAAAAGAACTGCGTCTACAACACCTGGTGGCTTCCAAGACCCACCCAAAGCAACTCTGGGAAGACTGAACAGTTTTCTTTCTTTCTTTCCTTCCTTTCTCTCTCTCTGTTTTGCTTGTTCGTTTTTTTGTCTTTTTGAGACAGGGTCTCACTGTGCAGTTCAGGCTGGCCTTGAGCTCACTTTGTAGTACAGGCTGACCTCGAACTTGCGACGATCCTCCCGCCTCAGCCTCCTGAATGCTGGGATTACAGGTGTGCGCCACCACGCCCAGCTCTTTCTTTTGTTTTTTGAGACAGGGTCTCTCTACGTAGTTAGTTCAGCGTGGCCTTGAACTCACTATGTGGCCCAGGCTGGCCTTGCCCTCGCAAAGATCCTCCTGCCTCAGCCTCCTGAGTTCTGGGATTATAGGCATGTGCCATCACACCTGGTTTGAACAGTTTCTGAGATGTTTATCATGAAAACACAACAGCTCAGTGCTACAGGAGACAAAGAGAGAGAGAGAGAGACAGGCAGACAGAGACGGAGACACAGAGAGAGGCTGACTCATCCCTGGCATCTATGGGTCTGGGGAAACTTTCGGGGCCATCAAATCTAATTTCCAGAGAATTTACTAGGCTTTGCTGATTTTAAGATATACTTTTTTTTTTTTTTTTCTTTTTTGTTTATTTGAAACAGGGTCTCACTATATAGCTCAAGCTGACCTTGAACTCACTATATTATAGCCAGGGCTGGTCTCAAACTTTCGGCAATCTTCCTGCCTCAGCCTGGGGTTACAAGTGTACTCTACTGTGCCCAGCTCAAGACACACATTTTTGTTTCCATTTTGACATCACTGAAATCAATATGTGTCTTAAAATCCGCATGTCCTACTTTTAGATGGCAGCATTGTTTTAGGTGCCTATAGGCGCCTAAAATAAATGGATATCTTTGAACAATGAATGATGGTAATGATGTGCCCAAGGTCACATGGTGAGTTAGGTGCAGGCAGGCACTGAGAATTCAGTCACCTGGTGAACCAGAGTAGGGATCTGTCATCAGACAGTTTGGACTGCAGCCCAAACGTCGGAGGTCAAGTCCTAGCTTCATTACTTACTAGCTGTGTGACCTTAGACAAGTTACTTAACCTCTCTGTGTCTCAGTTTTTTTCAACAGGGAAATGGGGATAACTGTGGACTTCTACAGACACAAAATCCCCAGGTAAGAAGTCTCAGTCCCTTGTTTCTAAACCAGGACATGCTGCAAGGTGATTAGTGGGGAGATTAGAGGTGATTAAAAATAGACTATCAGAGGAGGTTACAGGAAGAAATGAAGAGACCTCGTTTGTACGGCTCCAGAGGGACCCGATGCAATTACTAAGGTTAGAACTAGGTCGGGACGCTCAGAAGGCCTGGCCCCCGAGGGGTGTTCTGGGGGTCAGCCAGCAGGATGGGAACAAGGTGGGTGATGAGGAGACAGTGATCTGGGGTTGGCTCCGGGGCCTTTCTAGGTGGCAGACGTGACTGTCTCTCCTAGCTATCCCAGGTCAGCTCTGAAAGAGGTGGGGAGGGCAGGGAGTAAGTCAGACAGCAGGCAGGTGCAGGAAGAAGGCACAGGGAGGGGAAAGAAATCCCTAGTGAGGGCTCACAAGCCAGATCCAGGCTAAGCACTGCACTTCCCAGCCCAGTCACACCTCTTGTTTATCTTCTAGAGCGCTTTACTTTTCACACTTGGTCAGAGGCCTCCTGTTCACTGCTTCTCTTCCTCTCCACTGGTTCTCAAGTTTGACACTGTCTCATGCTCATCTCTGGAATCTGGGAATAAACCCAGGCAGAGGACAAAGTCTTAAGGGCTCTGGTACCCACTAAGAGAGCAAGATGTGCTCATATTTGTTTGAGAAAATCTAGGAACGAATCTCAGCTGTAGGAAAACCAAAAAGGAAAGAAGAAAAAGTAGGAGAGAAACAAAATGTTTGAATAGGAGGGAAATAGGAGGTCAGAATTGAGTGGAGAAAATGAATACAACATACAGAACCACTTCCTGTTTGTAAGATACCACCATCTTTTGGCCATGGATTATTTTAACACTCTCAGAGGTACACATAAATTAAATGTGGTTTGTTTGTTTGATCGGGTCTCACTGTGTAGCCCAGGATGGCCTCAAACTCAAACAGGTGGCAATCATCCTGCCTCAGCCTCCTGAGTGCTGGGATAACAGGTGTGCACTGCCATACCTGGCCAGAAATTAAATGTGTTCTTCCCCTTCCATCTGGTTGTCTGTGCTCTGTATCTTTCTCTGTCTCTCTTCCAATGCTATCAGAAACTCTTGTCTCTTTCTTAGAAGAGTAGGCTGAATTCCTCTTCCAGCTCTCAAGCCAGAGAAGACAGTTGGTACTATGGGTTAGAAATGGTTTGGGTCCCCCTAAAGATTCATGGATTAAAGGTTTAGTCCCAGGGAGGCGGCATTGAGAAGTGGTGTAGATCTTTAAGAGGTGGGGCCTTGTGGAGGGCCTTAGAGCAAATGGAGTACATATCTTCCAAAGAGACTGTGGTGTCCCAGTCTCTTTCTCTCTGCTGCCTGGCTCAAGATGCGACCAGTTCCAACACGCATTCTCGCCATTACCATTCGCTATTCACCATGAGATCCTCACCAGAACTGACCTGATGTGGACACTATGCCCTTGCACTTCTAAAACTACGAGCTAAATAGACCCTTTCTCTTTGCAAAGTTGACTGCTTTGGGTATTTTGTTGTAGTGACATAAATCTAATACAGGTTCTACTGTGGCAACAGCAACATTGTCTCCAGTAAAGTTTGTAGAAATGGTCAAACGAAGGGGCGGATTCAATGAGGATCAAATGAGTAACATAAGCCACCAGAGGAAGAGAAGTAGAAAAAAGGGTGTGAGGAAGGGATCAGGAATGTGGCCAAAGGTGGGTGCAGGGCGGTACTCACAGAGGAAGTCAGAGAGCCAGTCGGGCTGGTTGTAGTGGACAATAGCAACGCACAGCGTGTTGAGGGCTACCAGACTGAGCACAGTCCAGTAGAAGGCCTGAGTTTTGACCATGCGGCGGATGTAGAAACGCATCCTCCTCTCCTTTTTGTGAAAAAAAGTTGAGTTCTCCAGCTTGGCACTTTTAATGCTGGCTCGGGCAAAGGGAGACCCTGCCAGGGAAAGGATAGAAATGTTAGACTCAGGCTGTTCCTGTGGAGGAAATTCACCAACATGTGCTTGGGGCATGGATTCTGGCCAGGGACCCACGGTTCTCCTAGCAAGGCCTCTGGCCCAAGGGAACTTTCATGACCCAGGGTTCAGCTCTGGAGAGATGGCACTTAGGAGACAGCAATGTCCTTGAAAAATCACAGAATTGGAAGTAACTGATGAGAGCTTTGGATAGCAGTTGAGAGGCTAATGGCTTCCACTGGTGGATCCAATTTTCCATGCCTGTCACTGTGACCACTTTTTTTTTATTTTTTTTATTTTTTTTATTGGTAGTACTGGGGACTGAACCTGAGCTATATCCCTTAACCTTCTTTATTTTTTATTTTGAGACAAGACCTTGGTTAGTTCCCTAGGTTGAGCTGAAATTTGAGATTCTCCTGCCTTAGACTCCCAGAGTGCTGGGAATGTATGCCTGTGCTTAGTGGTGGCTCTGACCTCTTCTGATGCCTTGGGAGTGTGTTGTGTGTGTCACACCATAGGGTAAGATGAAGCAGGACCCCTGTGCATGCCTGGAAGGCCCCCAGAACGAGGTGAGGTGATTCCATTTGCCCATTTTTGCTTTTCTTGCTTATGTTTTTGGGGTATTGTACAAGAAAGCATTACCTGGACCAACGTCACAGCACTTTCCCCCTTTTTCTTTCTTTTCTTGTGTGCATATCAGTATGTGGAATGGTGGGTTTCAGCTTGGCATATTCATGAATGCACACAACACCCTCTGACCAGTGCCGCCTCCATTACCCCTGCCCCTCCCTCTTCGCTTCTTCTTCTCTAATCCTCATCCTTCTCCTTTCACAGCATCTCTCTTCTTCACTAGCGTATATCTGCAGCATGTTATCATCACATTTGCTTTGGGGAGTTGGTACTTGTATGTACCATATCTTGATCATTTTTGATTACTCTATCCTTCCTCCTACCCTCTCTCTCTCATGCCATCTCTTTTTTAAAAATGTAACCCCTAGATTCCTAATATGAAAGAAAACATTTGATAGTTGGCCTCCTGAATCTGACTTATTTTACTTAACATGGAGGACTCCAGTTACATCCATTTCCCTGCAAATAACATGATTTTTTATGGCTGAGTAATATTCCACTCTATCTATCTATCTATCTACCTATCTATCTATCACATGTTAAAAATCCATTTATCTGTGAGGGGCACCCAGGCAGGCTCCAATTACTAGGCTTAGCAATTGTGAATTGTGCTGCAATAGATCTGGTTATGCAGGTATCCCCATAGCATGCTGTCTTTAATTCTTTTAGAAATATAGCAAAGAGTGGATCAGGTAGTGTTTCTATCTTTAGTTTTCTGAGGATCTCCATGTTGATTTCCACAGTGGTTGCACTAATTTACAGTTTCACAGCAGTGTAGTAGAGTTCTCTTCCCTGCATGCTGCCATTCAACAAGTGTAGTATGAAAAAATGTGTATCAATGGATGGGCATGGTGACCCATGCCTGTAATCTCAGCTCCCTTGGAGGCTGAGGCAAGAGGATTGCAATTTTGAACCCAGCCTGGGCAACTTAGTGACTTACTTAGTGAGACCTGTCTCAAAACAAACAAAAAACCCCAAAAAACAAAAGGACTAGGGATGTAATTCACAGTGAAAGCTCCAGTAGCCTTCCATGAACGCAGGTGTGTTTGGTAGATTTATACATGGGTGTCATGGGTTCTGAAACTCAGAAGGGCTGTGTGAATAGTGCGTTGAAAAGCTGTGAATGGCTTTGCTTCTAAAATCACCCCTGAGAAAACACACCCAAAGGACGGGGTGGGGGGTTCATCGCTGTGTACAGCAATGCTCCTCCCGAGGAGAAGACCAGAGTCAAGGCCGGCACCCCAACAGCGCCACACAGCATGAGCCCCGCACACCAGGTGGGCTGTGGCGTCGCAATAGAAACCAGGTCAGAACTCAACAATGGAGTTAAACTGGGGCTGAGGAAAAGAGCAGAGGACAGTATCGTGTGCACTGGGCGTCAGAAACACACACACTCTGCCTGCTCTGCCTTTCCTCCATCTCTTCCTTCTTTCTCCCTCCCCTCTGCATCCTGCCCTCCTTCCTCCAACTTTTCTCCTTCCCCTTCCTTTCTTTCTTCCCTCCTTTCACCTCTCTATCCTCTTGTCCATCTTTTCTTTCCCTACATTGCAGCCACACATTTCCCAAACAGTCTAAACCTCTTTCCCCCGCAATCTCACTCCAGTCTTATTTCCTCTGCCTGGATCCTCTTCCACCCATTCTTTTACAATTGGAATTTTTAAACACTTGTTTCAAAAGCCAAAAGAAAACCCAATACACTGTCAGGTAGAAGGTCAGCACTAACGCCACCTCCGTCCATACATGGCTTTAATAGGAAGGGTCCCCAGAGACCCGTGTGTCAGGGCTGGGTCCCCAGTGCAGCCACGGCCACAGTGTGGCTGGAGAGGTGACTGGGTCACTGACGGTGGCGACCTCAATAGTGGATTCATCCACTGACTGAGTTCACATCTGAATAAGCTGGGAAGAGGCGGGCGCAGCTGGAGAAGCGGGTCACTGAGGCGTGACTTTGGAGAGTATGTCTGGTCCCTGGCCCCTTTCCTTCTGGATCGTTCCCTCTCTGCTTTCTGGCCACCATGAGGTGAGCACTTGGCTCCACCATGCCCTTCCGCCATGTCGTCCTTACCTCACCTCAAGCTCCCAGCAATGGAACCAGTTGACCGTGGATGGAAAACTCTTAAACCCCGAGCCAAAATAAACCTTTCCTCCTCTAAGATTCTTTGGCTTTGCTTCTAAAATCACCCCTGAGGAAACACACCCAAAGGACGGGGTGGGGGGTTCTCAGGTATTTTGTCACAGCAATAAGAAGCTGATCAATATAGAGCATGAGGAGGAAAAGAGTAAGTGTCCCCAAGCCCTTCAAACTCCAGCCTTTGCTTACACCAATGGCATTGGTCTCAGCACCGTCTTCCACACCATTCCCTGTGTGGTCCTCGTCGTGATAAACTCCTATCTGGCCTTTTCTGCTCAGCTAAAAATCACTTCCTCCAGAAAACCTTCCCTGACCATGCCCTACCCTTCCAGAGCTGGCCAAAACTAGGGTGGCTTCTCTTCAGCTCCATCAGCCTTGTAGGTTTGTTGGCATAATTCTCTTTAGTATCCATTTGCAGGCCTGGGCTGTGAACCCTGGGTACAGTTTCTATCTCTGTCTTGTTCACAGGCAGGCACTTAATAGGAGCAGGTCCCGCGCCAAGATTCCTGAAGGAAGGTGGATGGAGTATCCTTAATCTGAAGATCTGAACTCTATATTTTTTTGCCACTGGGAATCAAACTTAGGACCTTGGGCTTGCCAGGCAGGTGCTGTGCCACTGAACTATCTCCCTGGCCCCTAAAATCTGTAATCTAAAATGCTCCAATATCTAAAATGTTTGGAGCACCGACAATATGGTACAAGTGGCAGATTCCACACCACGAAACACTGTACTGCCTCATGTACAACATTATAAAAATACTTTAGAAAGTTACCTTCAGCTAGGTGTATATGGAGCATACATGACTTCTGGGTTTAGCCTTTGGCCCCAACCTCTTTGTCTTAATGAGACAAGATAGTTCATTACACATATGCAGGTGCTCTAAAACTTGAAGAAGTTTGAAATTTGAAGCACTTCTAGGTGCAAGTGGTACAGATAAGGGATTCTCAACCATTACATGTATTAGTCAACACTGGGGCCTTCTCTAAATGCTAGCTGGGTCTTTATAATGATACTACAAGACAGGCACTGTCATTATTTCCATAATCATGTAACCTGCCCTGGGACACATGGGGTGAGAGGCAGAGAGGAGACTCAGATCCAAGTAGCCCAGTTTCCCTCATAGCTTGGGTGGTCAGGGCCTGGGAAGGGACTCACCCACAGAGGCGATGTCGGCCAGCTGATCCTCAGCCTCTTCTGGGTTCAGCAGGTCTGTCTTACTTTTCTTTATAGTGGCTCTCCGCAGAGCTCCAACAATGGAAACATGGCAAGAGAAAAAGACATTACCCTTTTTGCAACAGTGATGATACATGGTCAGAGTGCATCTCTGAGTGTAACCCTCATGACAGTTGGTTTGGTGGGAGTCCATAGCATACCCATTTTACGGATGTGTAACCAAGGTTCAGGGAGGTGATATCACTTTGCTTAACATGTCAAGACAAAAATCTAGATTGGTTCTGTTCCAAAGGCTGGTCTCTCAACTGCTATTTTCACTCTGGCCTATTTTTAAATTCTAAGAAACCTCACTTTCCAGCAATCCCGGGACTTGATACATAGTGAGTGATACACAGGAAAACAGTCCACGCCTTGATTTGCAGCATAGTAGCTGGGCTGGCTGGGATTGTGGATGTTTCCCCCAAAATATGGAGGGGCACCCTGCAAGGACTCTCCAGGTTACAAGAAGTTCATGCATACACAACCAATAAGGAGATTTAAATACCCCTGTGAGTAATCTCTTCTTGTCCCCCAAATACAAGAAGTGGGATTCTTTTTCTTTTTTTTTTAGATGGTGCTGTCACTATGTTACCCAGGCTGGCCTAGCTGGAATCCAGCCAGAATGAATTCCAGATCCTTCATTTCCTTTGACTATCCATGATATTCAATAAAAAGTCTCTGCCCTATCTAACGAGCTTTCTTTCTTTCATTCTTTCTATGGTGCTGGGGATTGAACCCAGGACCTTCACACTGAGCTCTAGCTCCAGCTCTTTTTTTTTTTATTTTAAATTTTGAGACAGGATCTTGCTAAGTTGTCTAGCCTACACTTCAATCTGTGATCCTCCTGCCTCAGCTTCCAGGGGTGCTGGCATTATAGGCATGAGAATATAAGCTGAAGCAATCAAATGAAGTTCAGATGGTCCTGGACTTGATGGCTTCAATTTATGATGTTTTCAGCTTTATGATTGGTTTCTTGGGATGTAATCCCACTGAAGATCAAGGAGCATGTGAACTTATCATAGTTCAGCTTCTGGTCTTTTGACCTTATAGTGGGTTTATTTGATTAATGAATTTTCAATTTATGATAATTTCATCTTATGATAAGTTTATTGGGATGTCACCCCATTATAAGAGGAAGATTATCTTGGCCAGGCATGGTGGTGACATCTATAATCCCAGCACTTGGGAGGCAGAGGCAGGAGGATTGCTACAAGTTCAAGGCCAGCCTGAACTACATAGTGAGTTCAACCCAGCCTGAACTATGCAGCAAGACCCTGTCTCAGAAAACCAGAGCAAAAGGACCATCTGTACTATTCTTATTGTTAATATGATCTTGTAAACATTTCCTTCTTGTCTCTCTCTAAAACTGAAGAATCTCCACCTTCGGGGAGCCCTAAGGTGGATACACTGTGACTTTTACAGTCCACACCTTGACTCCCTGCAGCAAATTGGGTGTACGGGCACTTTTTAATGCTCCCTCCTCCTGTATGCGGGTCTCCCGGGGTCAATGACTTTTTCTACATCCTAGAGACAGTAATTCACACTCCTTGAAAAGAGCCTGGTAATACTGATTTTGTAACTGACTGAAAGGATCCTCAGCTCTTCTATTTTCTTCTAATACACAGTATTGTCAATGAAGCCCTGGCTCTCTCTGGCCAAATTTTTAACATACGGGACAGCAGACCTTAACAATAACTCGATTCTCAATGAGATGATTATTAATATTATTGAAGCTCCAGTGGTGCAGTCGGTTAGTGTATGGTACTTACAGTAATATCATTATTTGTTTAGCAATTATTGTTTATTTGTTTAGAAAGTGAGGTAAGCACAGAATTCTCCCTTATCTGTAGTATCACTTTCTGAGGTTTCAGTTAACCTCAGTCATTTGCATTCTGGTACAGTACATGGAAAATTCTGGAAATAAACAACTGATAAACTGTAGTTAACAGTTTATTGTTATAGTTGTTCCACTCTATCATTAGTTATGGTTGTTAATCCTTTACTGCACCTGGTTTATAAATTAAACTTTATCACCGATCTTTCTGAGATGTCCTGGTCACGTGTGTATTCTTGGAGCCTGAACATTCAGCCCTTGGAAATGCATTAGAACCACATCACTTGTTCTCCCCGCCCCAGTTGCTTCCATCTCCCCAGAGACCCAGCAGTGAGCTGGGTATAGAGCAGTTACCATCAAAGGGATGCCTCTGCTCCACGTCGGTCTCGTCTTCTGCGAGGATCACCTCTTCTGAGGAGGAAGAACACGAAGTTAAGCTCCCATGTCTGGAGGGCTCACTGGGACAGGCTCCCTCAGACAGGGAGGATGGGTCACAAGATGTGCTGCTCACTTGTTTCTGGCTTCCAGCCCCTTCTCCGTAGCCGTACCAATGACCAACTGCTACGGCTTGGATGTGGTTGTCACCCAGTGGTTCATGTGTTGGAGACCATTGTGCGGCAGTACTGAGAGGTGGGCGGACTTCCAGGGGTGGGGCCTAGGGGAGGTCCTTGTGCCACTGGGAGTGTGTCCTCAGCAGGGATTAAAATAGTTTCCATGGGGCCTTGGAGCTCTTGCAAGAGCAAGTTATTTCACGAGTGGATTAGTCCCCAAATCACGCCCCGGCTTCCTGTTTGATGATGTGATCTCTCTCCCTCTTGCACATGCTCTCACCATGACAGCATGAAGTCTTTACCAGGTTGAGGTGACACAGATCCCATGCCCTTGAGTCTCTAGAACCTCTTTTCTCTATAAAGTTAGATGCCTCAGGTATTTTGTTATAGTAATAAAAGATGGACTAATACACCAACATTATCCCTATTGCATCTAAAACCCAGTATTTCCACCTCAGCCTATAAGCCCCTGCTTGATCCAGTCCTTCTCACTTTTCTCTCTTCCTCCTTGTCCTCTTCTTCTTCCTCTTTCCTTTACTCATTTTGCCCCAGCCACTCTGGCTTCTTTGCTGTCTCCCCCACACCCCTACCTCAGGGCCTTTGCACTTGTGTTTCCTCCATCTGGAACTTCCCGCAGCATCCCCAGAGCATCTATTTTCACTTCCTCTAGGTCTCTACTCAGACATCACTTCCTTAGGGAAGAAGCCTTCCCTAATCACTCTGACTCCAACCACTCTCTGATTCCCACAGTAAGTCCCTGATTTACACACATTTGAGTTGTGAACTTTCAAACAGATGAATGGGCCTCATGTTATGAACATTTGTGGATGGGAGCAACTTGTAGAAGTAATTCACATGTCTACCCACCATTTTTTGGTAACTGGAAAAGTAAAAATAGTTTATCTGTAGTATTCTTGTGTGTGTGTGTGTGTGTGTGTGTGTGTGTGTGTGTGTGTGTGTTTGGTACCAGAAGTTGAACTCAGGACCTTGCGCATGCCAGGCAGGCACTGTGCCACTGAGCTATATCCCAAGCTCTGGGTTTTTTAAAAAAATTTTTCATTGTATATTTGTTTCAAAGGTGTATAAGACTCACTTTGTTGGACTTATGAATGAATCTGACTTAATGAAAGTTCTCCCAGAATGGAAATTGTTTGTAGGGTGGGGACTTACTGTGCTTTGCTTTCTTTTTCTTCTTGGCATTTGCAGACACAACACGCAATGTATTTATTTGTTTTGTCTCTCTCAAGAATGTCAGAGCCCTGTGAGCAGGGATTTGGTCTATTTTGTTTGTTACCACATTCGAGGACCTGGAATAGCGCCTGGTACACAGTAGGTGTCCTGTGAGTGTTTGCTGGATGGATGAACAAGTAAATATGTGCCTACTGTGAGTCAGGCATTGCTCTTCCTAAGCGAGCTAACCCGGATCTTACTGAACACACAAACAACTCTGTGAGGTAGGTACCATCAGCCTTTCTTTCCCACAGGCTTTATATCCATGGATTCCACCAATCATGGATTAAAAATATTTGAAAAATGTATTTGCATTAAATGTGCAAACATTTTGGTCATTATTCTACACACAAGTCAGTAGAGCAACTATGCACACAGCTCTTACACTGTGTTAGGTGTTACAAGACATTTAGAGATGATTTCAAATCTGTGAGAGAAGATGCACAAGTTTTATGCTAATACTACTTCATTTACTATATGAGACTTTAACATCCAAAGATTTTGGTATAGCATCTGTGAGGGTCCTGGAACCAACCATCCATGATACCAAGGGCCAATTGTAATTTTTTTTTTTTTTTTTTGGTTTGAGACAGGGTCTCGCTATGTAGTTCAGCCTAGCTTTGAACTTACTATGTAGCCCAGGCTGGCTTTGAACTCATGGCAATCCTCTTGCCTCAGCCTCCCAAGTGCTGGGATTACAGATGTGAGCCACCATACATAGCAAGGGACAACTGTATTAATGTCATCTTCATCTAACAGCTAAGGAGACAGAGGCAGAGAGAGGTAGTATATGTTGACAGGGAGTGTCAGAGTGGGGATGGAAACCAATGTTTGATTTTAGAACTCAACCATGCAAGGTAATATCCTGGCTTAACCTTGGAGTATTAATATCCTATATTTTGGATTCTTTTTTTTTTGGTACCAGGACTCAAACTCAGGACCTTGCGCTTGCCAGACAGGTGCTTGTACTGCTGGGGTATATCCCCAGCCCCTATTTTGGATTCTTATTGCTAAAATTTGGGACTACTGAGTTAGGTCCCCTTTCTCACCCCATCATGACTCTCCCTCTGAGCTTCTCCCGAGGGCACACGTGCTTCTGTGTGCTCCACGGCCTAGGATTTCTGTTACTAGGCCCCAGGATGAAAGGACCCACCTGCTTTTGAGATCCACTCCATGTACCCATTGAGCTCGCGTTCTATCTGTTGTTGCCGCCTCAGCTTCAGAAAAGCCCGTCGGTTTTCTACCCGTTCTCTTTCTTTGGCAAACTCTCTGTAGAAGCACACAAAAAAGACAAGGTCCACTGCTTTGGAATTTGTAAGGAGTCTTGTGCATGCGTGCGTGCATGTGTGTGTATGTGTGTGTGTGTGTGTGTGTGTATCTGGGGGTTCACTGGAGGGCAATGTTGTTCAATAGAATCAGTGTTCCGAGAGAAGAGGAGATACTAGAGGGCTGGGTACCTGCCAGTCTCATACTTCCCAACATCTGCATGCAGCTGGAGGAAAAGAGCACAAAACTATGCCATGTCAGCCACTGATGACTACATACTCCATTTTCCATCTCTCCATATCCCTGGCCAAAAAATATTTTCATCCTTCCCTTAGGTAAGGACAATGAGGCAATGGGATATCAGCTTAAGATTTCTGCAGCAGCCTCGCTTCCTTTTTGTAGGCCCCACCTCTTCCTGTTTTTCCTCTTCCTCTTCCTGTTCAGAACATGTTTCCCTGTGAGGATGAGGCAGCCATCCTGAGACCAGGAGGTATCCCTGAGGCTGGGAGCACCTGTAAGGATGCCTGAGTGGAAAGCTGGAAGAATCTGAGGTTGCTGATGACATTGCGAAGCCACCACACCAGCCCCCAGACTTCTTATGGTGAGAAATACAAAGCTTCTGTACTTGCTCATTTGTGATAATAGGGATGGAACCCCAGGCTTTGTGCATACTAGGCAGTCACTTTACCACTGAGCTGTATCCCCAGTCCTAGAAAGCCCATTTATTTATTTATTTTTTAATTCTATTTTATTTTAAAGAGTAAAAGAAGAATAACATAATAATGGGGGGGGCTTACCAAATTACAGACAAAGTGGTAGGAAATTATCAGTGGTTATTGTTTTACATATTGTTATCTATAAGATAGTTTCTCAGGAAAACAAATAGACAAAAAATAGTGAGTTACAGACAAAAGAGGTAGGAGATTATCAACAGTTGTTGTACTATACTTAGGTATCTTCAAAGTGGCTTCTAAAGAAAATAAATAGAGCTATACATGAGTGACCTATTGAATCATCATTAACTATTCTCAATGGTTGTTGTAGGAAACACATAATAATAAACATGCATCCATTTATGAAATAGGATAGGTAGAAAGCCCATTTAAAATTAAGCCAAAAATAATTGTGGGATTTGTGAGCAATTGGCGTCAGAAAAATAAGTTTTTGGTTACATACTATGGAGAGGAGGAAATCCAAACTGTTTTTTTTTTTTTTTGGTTAAAAAATGTAAATTACAGTAAAGCCCCTAGGAGTCTCCTTCCTGGTTTCCCCTAGCAGTACACAACCTATGCATCTGTCCAGGGTGTGCTAAGGACAGTCTGGCTGCTCCAAAGCAGGGAAAGAGGCCTGATATTTGCCTGATGAGTGAACAGGAAGCTCTGATGGCCTCTTCCTGGGAGGAAGCTGGTGAGGAGGCCTGGGCTGGAGGGAATCACAATGGAGACTTACCCTGATAGCACACCCAGCACGAGGTTCAGCATAAAAAAGGAGCCGATGATGATGAGGGGGATGAAGTACAACCAGTTCCAAGTGTTCCCTGAGGCATCGTTGCTCTGTGGGTGCAAAGAAGGACAGCAGATGAGGGACTGGAATGGGGTCAGGGAGGACCTGACAGGCAGGAAAAGGAGGAGCTTTGGTTCTCCCGAGGTTGTGTTGCAAACCTTCCTGTAGAGTCCTGGAACTGCGGAGTTCCAGAGAGGGAAATGGGAGGATGCAGCCCAACCAGTGGGGAAAATCCAGAAGAACCATCAGAAGGCGAGAGCTCTGTCTTATCATGCCATGATCTTCAGAGGACTTGGGAACTGGCCCAAAATGAGAGAGGACTTTCCAGACACAGAAGGAAATAAACATCTCATTTGACCCAGCTATTCCCCTTCTGGGTATCTTCCCCAAAGAGAGAAAGACATCATATTACAGTGATCCATGCGTACTCATGTTTATAGCGGCACAGCTCATAATAGCTAAATCTTGGAAGCAGCCTGTATGCCCATCAACAGGTGCATAGATAAAGAAATGTGGTGTATATACACAGTGGAGGACTATTTTGTCATCAGGAAGGAAAAGCTTGCGTCATTTGTAGGAAAACGGATGCACTTTGAGATCATAATGCTGAATGAAGTAAGCCAGACACTGAAGGTAAGATATCACATGGTTTCTCTTATATGAGAAACCCAAAGTACAGATGATTTAAAGAGCAAAATAAAAAAGAGATGACAGAAACAGGGAGACAGACTCTGCGGAGACAGGAAGGGCATGTGGGGATTAGGGGAGATGGGAGAGAGGGCTGGGGATGGGGAAGTAAATAAGGATCAAAATGCAGTACATATCCGTACCAATTCCCCAAGACGAATGTATTATGCATTGCAGACTCATGCTAATAAAAAAATTTAAAAAATAAAACACGGCAGTTTCTTAAAAAAGAGAAAGAAAAAAACATACTGAAAAAGGGAAATGAATCCCAGTTTTCCTCTCTTCTCCCTACACTGTCAGAGTGTCCTCCTTGGTGGCGGTACACGGCCACATGCCCTGACAGCCTCATGAAGCCACCAACCCAGACCATGGGGCTGGGAGTCCTTTCCTGAGGTGTCTCCTCTGCATTCCCTGAAGCCTTAGTGCCAACCACGAAAAGCTCCCAGAGGAGCCCAGCTCAATTCTCAAAGGAGAATTCTACAAATAGGACATTCTCTGAAACAGAGAACAGGACCCTACAGTAAGAAGGAACTAAGAGGAGGAGAGGGAAGAGGAGGAGAGGGAGGGAGAGGAGTGAGAGGCTATAAGAATGACAAAAACCAGCACTAATAGGGTATTTACTATGTGCTGGATATTCTACGAACATCATATGTGACGTGTGCTCACAAAACACGGTGAATACTTAAATTTTAAAAATTATTACAGTAAAAGACACACTGCCACCACTGTCCCTCAAAATACCTCGCCTCCCTTGCATGGAGCACACACATACCCGTCGTTCTTGTCACTTTCAAAAGCGGGTGTGGGGGCTGGGGGTTTAGCTTAGCAGCAAAAGCGCCTGCCTGGCAAGCGCAAGGTCATGAGTTTGGTTCCCGGTACCGGAGAAAAACCAAAAAATAAAAAATAAAATAAAAAATAAAGCGGGTGTGGAAGTCTTGTTTTGTGAGTGTCTGTAGTTGTGTTGCTGCGGCTGTCTTGATGTCCTCAGCAGATTCAAAGTATTGCCCCTTCATGGTCATTTTGACTTTGAGGAAGATCCAGAAGTCATACAGTGCCAGATTCAGCAAATAAGGTGGATGAAAACACACTATAATATTTTTATTTGATAGAAATTGCCGTATACACTTTGGATCAACTCTCGACATCAAGGAAAGACACTCATGAAAAATGACTTGCAGAAATGCTTTGGAAACTGGCTAAAAAGGTAGGGTAAAGTGTGTTCAAAGTGAAGGGGAAATTTTTTGGGGGTGGGTGGTTAATAGCATTGTGTCTTACTGTAATATATTTTTAAACATTCACTATATTTTTGCTCTCATATTATATATTAATTCACTTACTATTTTTGTTACTTTTCTCTCATTGCTGAGACAAACGCAACACCCAAAGTTAAAGGGAGAAAGGTTTATTTAGCTCACAGTTTGTGGAGGTTTCAGTCTATAATCGGCCAGCTCTAAGACAGGATGGCACACGGCAGAGGGGCAATAGTTCATGGTGGCAAAACACAGCAAAAGCAACAAGAGCAAAAAGTGAGCAGCAAGCCTCTTTTCCTCCCTTATATTGTATGCAGGCTACCTGCCCTACGGCAGGTGCAGTACTCAGCCGCACCATCCCAGCACTAAACAATAAGTCAATCACAAACTCTAGATTTAGTTGCTTCCAAAAAGCCCACCTGCATGACTGCATGAGGCTTTGGTGGGGACATGCAGAAACAAATCATAACACTCCACCCCTGGCCTCTCAAAGACTCATGCACATCCCTTTATGCAAAAGAGATTTAGATTTAGTCCATCTCTAAGAGTTTCCAAAGTCCTAACAGTTTCAGCATTGCTGAAAAGTCTAGGACCCAAGACTCCTCCAAGATGTAAGTAAATTCTTAGCTGTGTGTCCCTGTACCAATGAAAAGAAAGTTAAACACTTCCAATATTCATGGCACAAGGTACACATTTCCATTCCAAAAGTTACAAATGGGGTATACAAAGGAATGGGACAAAAATAAGTCCAAAATCTAGCAGGGCAAATTTAAGTCCTGTAGTTCCATACACAGCACATGAGGCAATCTTTGGCAAGTTGTGAGTTCCAAAGGGCTTGGGTGGCTCTGCCTCTATGGCACTTCTGGTGGAAGTAGCTGCTAGGGCTTCTCTCTTAGGTTTGCTTTGCTCCCTCCTTGCAGCTTTCCTTAGACAATCCACGTTCCTGGCATTTCCAAACTTCTGGGGTCTTCACTGCACCTTTGGCTTCATACTCACAGCTTCACACATTGCCCTCTCAGCGGGGCACACTACCTGGCCTCCTAGGCCTTCCGAAATCTTGGTGGAAGTCTTCCTGACCCCACAACTCCTGCGTTCTGCATGCATCTAAAACCAGTAGATGATGCCAAGGTCTGCTGCCAGTTGGAGCAGTAGTCAGCCTTCCTTCTATCTTGGCTGTAGGGGTCAAATGCCTGGATCGCTGAGCACTCTGAATTAAATTCTGAGGAACAAATTCTCTATCCTGCCACCATTCTGGAACATGGTGCTCTGGGGCTTTCTCCTCAAAGCAAAGTCTTTCACTTTTGCAGTTTTGAGGCTGCAAAGGGTAGAGACTTGCTGCTTCTTGTGATGCCCTCAGGCCATCTTTTATATTCTCCTTTTCCTTCTCAGCAATCAAGAGCTCCTCTGCTTTATTTTTGCAGTACACAGCTTTACTGGAGCTTCCTTTCTGGTCAGACTCACAACATTTTAAATCATTCTGCTGGGCTCTTGATTCTCAACACAGATCTGGCTAAAAGCCCCCAACAGTAGCCATGCCACTGCCTCAACATTCAACTGCCTTGAAATTTCTTCTACAAGATTCATTAGTCTGCCACCTTTAACTTTAGTCTCAGGCAAAGTCTCTGGACATGAGAAAAATGTGACAAATGATTTGCCAATCCATAAAACAAACACACATCATCTGGACTCCAAGAGCCAACGCAGTCTTTCGTCTCAGCAGAAACTTCTCAAGCTTGGTCCTTACTGGCAGGATTTCTATCAGCCTTCTGAGCTCTGGCCAGAATCTCCCACACAGAACAGCCTAAGGTGTTGCAGCTCTATTTTTCAGCCAGCATCTCCGAACCTTTCCAGTATCTTCCTACAAGCCCTTCCCAAAGGTTCTTGAACCACATAGTACAGTCACAGCAATGACCCCACTTCTCTGATGCCAAATTCTCAGTTACTTTTCTCTCTTTGCTGAGACAAAATACCCAACACCCAAAGTTAAAGGGGAAAGGTTTATTTAGCCCACATGTCCCTTTATAAGGACACCAACTATGTTGGATCAGAGTCCACTGAACGACCACATGTTTTTCTTTTTGCAGAGCTGGGATGGAACCCAGTACCTTGAATGTGCTTGGTAAGTGCTCTACCAATGCACTGCACCTCCAAACCAACATATTAGGTTTTTTTTTTTTTTTTCAATTTTTATCATCATCAGTACATGTTTGCAGTGCATGATGACTGCATTCTGCAAGAGGGCTGGCACATGCACACCACACGTCTTAATTCCTTTTCCATCCCCTTCCCCTCCTCTCTTCCCTCTTCCTCCATCTCTTGGTCCCTTTCCTTTTGGAAATTTCCTTTTCCAAATGGCCCGTCTCCCTGTTTCCTATCATCTATCTTTTATTTTGCTCTTTAAGTTTACTTTTTGTTTCTCATATAAGAGAAGCCATGCAGTATTTCAGCTTGTGAGTCTTTCTTTTCACTTAGCATTATGGCTTCAAGGTGCACCCATTTTCCTGCAAGTGACTCGAGTTTATCCCTCCTTACAGCAGAGTGGTTCTCCATTGTGTGTGAACACCACATTATCCGTTCACATGTTGATGGGCACACAGGCCATTTCCAAGATTTACCTCTTTCTCTGAAAACAAGACCTAGCTGAAAAATAATCAGCCTTCAAAACTAGAGATCAAAAGCACCAGCCCCACCAGCCCGTCCTCACCTTACCCACCATCACTTTCTCTTGCTCACAGCTACTCTGTAAGGCAGGCATGTACTGCAAATGTGTACCAAGAAAAAGAAAAATTAAAAGAGAAATAACAAAAATAGTGAAGGTGGTGCTGAGGTGGAGCCGGTGGTGAGCATTTGCCTAGCAGGTGTGAGGCCCTGGTTCCACCTCCAGCCCCACAAGGAACGGGTAAGGTGGTAATTTCATGTGACAGGCATTTTATCACGCAGAAAAGAAAACAGACACGGGAGCCAGCTTTCAGCATGGACACAGGCTATGGCTGGAACAGCGCGTTCCCACCGCAGTCCGCAGGGCACTCTGGGAGGCCCCAAGCGCGTTCCCACCACAGTCCGCAGGGCACTCTGGGAGGCCCCAAGGGCCCCTGGGATAGGGAGGATGAAGTCCCGCAACCGGCTCTGCTCTGTGCCTCTTCACTGCGCCCCGGCGGCTCAGGTTTCTTGTTCCCATTTCTCAGGGCTAAATATAGCCCAGGAGCAAACGCAGGCAGCAGCTAGCAAGAAGGAAGACGTTAGCTGCAGGGGAGAAGCCACGGTGGCCGCTCTGTCTCGGGTGCTGCCAACAAGACCTGTGCTGCCCGCGTCCAGGTCCCCGACGGTCTCAGGGCCTCTGGGCATGTGACGTGCTGCCCAGCACGGCGAGTGACACAAAGAAACTTGGCCCCAAAGAAACTGTTTGACCCCATGTCACCCTCTCAGGAATCCTACTAGGTGGCATGTAGTCATTCCCATCTTCCCACGTGGGGAAACTGAGGCACATTTAGGTGAAAATAGTATGTTCATTGCCCTGTTGTAGAATGCATGGAGTCCGCCCCCCCCAAATATGTAAAAGTCCTGCCAGGTGTGCATCACCTCCTAACAAAAGAGCATGCCTATATACGGTGAAGTATGCTTGTCATCGCAGCACTTGGGAGGCTGAGGCAGGAAGACTGCTGCAAGTTTAAGGCCAACCTAGACTACACAGCAAGCTCTTGTGTCAAAAAACCAAAATAGTTGAAGCCCTAAGCCCAGGTACCTTTGAAGAGCAGGGGCCATCTGATTAAGAAGGCCCTACCTCAGGACCTTTGCATGGCTGTCTTCCTGCCTGGAAATCTTCCCTGAGATTGTTATGTGGTTCCTTCCTCACCTGCTTCAGGTCTTCGCTTCTTCCCAGGGAGGCCTCCCCAGATGGCCCACTGCTTAGCTTTTACAGTTCCATACTTTAGCTTTGATCCCCCCTCTTTCCTGTTTTTATTTTCATTTGTTTGTCCTTGGCACTTTATTACCTGGAATATACTTTACTTATTTCTCTTGTTCTGTTTCTGCAGTTGGATTAGTAGTTCCACATAGGCCAAGGGCTTTGCCCTTGCTGTTCACTACTGTATTACCAGCCCTGTGCACAATGTTTGGTATGTAACCAGTGATCCATAAAGGTTTGTTGAATGACTGAATGAGAGGTGGGTCTGAGTTTCTAGCATAGCCTGCACCCTCAACCCCAGGCCAAGCTCCCTGCTGAGCTCCTCTGTTCATCTCCATGCCCAGGCCTGGGGCTCAGCTGCTTGACAGGAGGGAGATTTTTGCTGACATTAGAGATACTTTTCCACACTCCAGATTCAGCAACCACAGGGAAGATGGTGACTAGGTTTGGGGCAGGTTTGGATTAGGAGAGGGAGGTGGCCCAGCCGTGTCTTGTGATTTCTGGGCACCGCTGCAGGGTGTGGACCTCTCAGCTTGGTTCTCAGTGCCTTTGGGGATTCAAGTTAAGGGCAGGTGTGTGCTGAGCCTGGGTTCCGGGAGGAGCCTGGGAAGACACCTTGCTTACAAAACCCACTGACAACCACCGGGAAGTCTGTCACACCCTCCAGCTGGCTTGTCTTCAGGCAAACTCAAGAAGGACATGATTCTGCATCCAATACTTCTGGCACCAGGGTGAGCTGGCCTGTCCTGGTTCCCACATGGCCAGCGGAGAGCCCTAGGACAAGTGTGGCCAGTGAGGACCGAGTGGACACGATAGCATTCTAGGAGGTGGCTGCTCTGTTAGTGAGCTCCCAAGTGACTGCTGCACTCAGCATGGCCCCTTCTTGCCCTGGGTTCGAGTGTGAGCAGGAAGTGCATGCACTGGTAAAGCCAAGGGGGATGCTTGTTACTGCTACAAGATCTAGCTGCCTGACTGATACACCCCGTTCTCACAGCTTGCTCATTCACTTTTCAGTTTTTCTTAAAGACACATTTTTTTTTTTTTTTTTCCGGTACCGGGAACCGAGCTCACGACCTTGCGCTTGCCAGGCAGGCACTTTGCCGCTGAGCTAAATCCCCAGCCCCAAAGACACATTATTATTAACCTTTATATAAGTCTCGAAAGGTAGGTGGGGAGAAGATAATCTGTTTTTTAGACTGAAAAAATGGACACCCATCTGGAAAGGTCAAATTCAAATGCACCAGTTGTTTTCACTCTGAGGCTCTGCCTTGATATCTTAGTTACTTTTCTTGTTGCTGAGACAAAATACCCAACACTCAAAGTTAAAGGAGGACAGGTTTATTTTGGGCCACAGTTTGTAGAGGTTTCAGTTCAAAATCAGCTGGCTCCAAGTCAGAAGGACATCACAGAGGAGAAACAGTTCATGGCAGGCAGAAGGCAGCAAGCAAGTGACAAATGACAAGCCATGACCACAGCAACCCTCTCTGTCTCTTATTTTTATCCAGCTTATCACCTTTAAAGCAGGTAGCACTCATACCCTTAATGCTAGTGTTGTACCACGAATCAATCCCAGCATACCCTTAATCCTAGTGTCACGCACTAGATCCAGCCACCACTGAAAGGCTCCACCTATGACTACATGAGGCTTTGGGGGACATCTAGATACAAGCCATAACACTTGACCTTTCCCTTGGGTCTTCCCCTGCCCCTAATACTGGGGATGGAGCCCAGGACCTCCAAGAGCCTGAGTCACATTCTCCCTTTTAAAAAAATTTTTATTTTGAGACACTCAAACTCATTAAGTCAGTAAGTTGCCCAGGTTGGGCTTGAACTTGGGATTGTCCTGCCTCAGCCTCCTGGAGGTTTATGAGTTTACCTTGGCTTGACTTTTTCTCATCACTTGGCCTTGTCCCCTTGGGGTCCTCCTCAGAGAAAAGCTCTGGTAAAAGAATTTGTCCTTTCCCACAGTCCAGCTCTGAATCATATTGTGAATATATTTTAAGATCACATGAACAACAGCTCCCCAAGGGCAGGCATTTTTTTTCTACCTTAGTCCCCCGTGCCCAGAATAAGAACCAGCACATAGTAGGTATATGCTACACATTAGTTGAATGGTGACCACACATAATCCTGAGATCCTGCTTGTGGATTGTTTAAATGATATTAACAACAAAAATGGATTTATCTTGCTAAATTTGATATATTAGATAAGTTAGTTGGCAAAAATGGCATTGACAACAAGAAACAAACACAAAGTGTGGACAGCATGGCTAAGGCCAGACCCAGCATTCCCACAGGTGACCTACTGATTCTTTCCTGTTTTGCCCTTTGCTGCACGTGGGTAGTATTTTGTGTTTGTCACAATAGGCCTGCGGTAGTGGCAGGGTAAGGGAAGGCACTGATTCACTCTGGCATCACTGCGCCTAGCATGGCACCTGACACTTAAGAAGCCCACAATAAATACTTGGCAAGTGTTACAGCTCCTGTCTAGATGTCCTCCCAAAGCCTCGTACAGTCACACGTGGAGCTTTTACAGAAGTGGCTGGATCTAGAGTGTGTGATGCTGGAATTGATTCATGGTGCAATGCTGGGGTTAAGGGTGTGAGTGCTTCCCGCCCAGATAAAATAAGAAGGGCAGAAAGACGCCGTTAAGGTCCCTTGTTGCTTTGCTACTTTCTGCCTGCCATGAAGTGTTTCTCCACTGTGAAGCCTGTCTGCCATCCACCCTGCCTTGGAGCCAGCTGATTATGGACTGAAACCTCTGCAAACTGTGAGCTAAATAAACTTTTCCTCCTTTAACTCTGGGTGTATTTTGTCTCAGCAATGAGAAAAGTGACTAAGGCAACAAGCAAAGTAATAGCTCAATGCCAGCGAATTCCTTAAGTGCCTTTTATTTTATGATTTATTTCCCCCTATCTTTTTTTTAAAAGTATGGCTCACTCAGAAAAAAGTACAGTGGATTAAACATATAAAGAAAAACTCACTTCAGAACACCCGACTCCTTAGTAAATGAGGGAAAAGTGGAGTTATTGAAAAAGCCAGAGCCTGACAATGGCCTTGAGGGTGACCGTCGTGGTTTACACCTGTTACAGATCATGTCATCACTATTGATTATTTTTTCAGTTCTCTTTCCCCCATTCACTCTCAGAGCTGTGCTGGTTTGGATGGTAAGTGATACAGGCTTCCCGGCTGTGAAACTTCCTGTTGTCTCCCTGGCCTCTCAGGCTGGCTTGTCTACCTTCACTCACTTCCTACCGGCTGCAGGCAGCCTCTGTGAACCTCACAGCATCAGTGCAGCCTACCTCATGCGCCACCCACTTGGGCTGCCCTTCCCCAAACTTCCCACGTGGCTCCCTCACCTCCTCCACAGCTTATTAGGGAGACTTATCCATCCTCTATCACCATCTCTAATGCACAGTTGACAAACTCCAGCCCGTGGGCTGGCCACCTGTTTTGGTAAATTAAAGTCTGACTGGCACACAGCTGATCACTCACATGTTTTGTCTATGACTGCTTTTGCCCTATAGCGTGGACTGAGTAGTTGCAACAGAGCCTGTATGTCCCATACAAGCCTAAAATACTTTCTGTTTACTATTTCCCCTTTGTTGCCCAGATCACCTGCTTCCCCCATTAGCATATCAACTTCTTGGTGCCTGGAAGAGTGACTGAATACAGCAGACCCTGAGAGTGTACTTGTATACAGCAAGCACTCAGTGAATAAGATAGTCCCCCCAAGCCAACCATTTTGCTATTGGACAAGATAAACATCTATGAATAAGGAAAGGCTGCAGCCAAAGATGAGTTCCAATTGTTAGTGACTATTTGCCAGGGGATATGCATTTGTGAACATCAGTTACACATAGTTTTGCTGTTTCTTGCATTGCTAATAACCAAGGGAAAGAAATAGAGTAAAGGAAACTCACAGAGAAAAGCACAGAGAGGTAAGGAGAGAAAGGAGGAAGAAGTAGAAGAAGAGGAGGAGGAGGGAGAGGAGTAGGGAGACAGACAGACAGACAGATAGACACAGGGAGTGTAATCAATAGTGCCCAGGGCTGGGTTTGGATCTTGACTTTGCCACTACTCTCTAGGGGACCTCAGAAGGTCACTTCACCTCTGTGAGCCCCCATTTCCTCATCTGGAAGATGAGGAAAACATTTAAAAACAACTCCCCTCACAAGGTTGGTTTTTAGATCAATATTGACATTTGGGCTGTGTAAGTGATTGCAGTAAGGGCTGGGTCAAACACAGACGGTGAGAATTCCAGTTACTTGCTAAACTGTCACTTCTGAGAATTATGTTGCCTGCTACACTATCACCTTCAAGAATTTCAGTTACCTGCTGAACTATCACCCTTGGGATTTCTATTGACAGCACCTGCTCAAGCCACTTGTGAAAGTCCCTCAGTCTCAGAAGGAGATGGGGTATTGTTGGAGGCCCAAGGATAGAATTCACTGGGGCCCGTGGATTTGTGTAGAAAATGGTGACCTCTTTAATATTTCTTCATTTCCACCAGAAGTGGGGTATTTTCTTCCATTATGAAAGGAGGCAGCAAGTGATAGTAGCATGGGCAGAACCAGGGATAATACCACCAACAGAAAACACACATAATGCAAAGATATCATGCAAGGTCTTTTAAGGTCAACACTGCCATGAAGTTATGAGACTTATCTGACCTGTCATTAGGTCTGGTTATCGATGTATTATTAATGAGCACATCTCTTGAACTACACAATAAATCTTTTTTTCTTTGTAGTACTAGGGAATGAACCCAAGGAGTGCTGAACTTTATGTCCAGCCCTTTAATAAATTTTTAAGATTTTGAGACAAAGTCTTATCTTACTAAGTTGCCCAGGCTGGCCTTGAACTTTCAATCTTCCTGCTTCAGCCTCCATAGTAGCTGGGATTATAGGTATGTACTACCACACCCAGCACTAATCTGTTTGTATTTTTTAAAATATTTTGATAACAATTGCAATTTGGCTTCCTCTTTCATCTCATGTCTTTTATTTAGACCTTTAAAATCATGGGACAACAGGTTTCTACCCCAGACTTTGGAGAGCATTTAAAGAAATTGTTTCTTGAAAAAGCAAGCCTTAAAAAAAAAAAAAAAAAAAAAAGCAAGCCTTCGCACTCTGTCTCTGTCTTTCTGTCTGTCTGTCTCTCTCCCTCGGTCCTTCTTCTCTTTTTTCCATTTCTATATCTGTCTCCCTGGGAGCAACTCAGGACACAGGGAAGAGGAAACTGCAGAGTTCCCATCCAGGTACTTCCACTCCCTAGCTGGGTGATTTCAGGGTGGCCACTCAACTTCCCTGAATCTTATTTATAACACAGGGGCTAATAATCTTTCCCTCACAGTTTTTATTTTCTTAAAAAATTGCAGTCCTGGAAATTGAACCTAGGGGAAATTCTACACTGAACTACATCTCCAACTCTTTTAATTTTTTGTTTTGAGACAGGGTCTGACTATGTCTCCCAGGCTGGCCTTGAACTTGTGGCTTTTCTACCTCAGCCTCCCAAGTAGCTGTGATTACAGGCTACCACATTTTGTTGCCTTAGAATTTTTAAATAAGTGAAACTCTGGCCAGGGATGTAGCTTAGTGGGAAGGCCCTGGGTTCAATTACAACTACTACAAAACCAACCAACCAACCAACCATCCAAACAACTCCTCTATCGTCAGATCTCATCAGTTCTTCCATCAGTGTCCCCTTCCCATCCTGGCCCCCACACACTGCACTTGATGGCTGTGTCTCCTTAGCACCCTCTGTACTTCAACAGTTTCTCATCTCCTTTGCATATCAGGACCTCAACCACCTCACAGAAGGCTGCCAGGTGTCTAGCGAAATGTCCTCTCATCTGGGTTTGTCTGATGCTTTGATTATGACTCAACTGGGGTTACAGGTTTTTGGGAAGAAGAGGACCACAGAGGGGAGGCAACTTCCTTGTCATCAAATCTGGGGCCATGAGACACACACATCTATGGGAGATGCTAAGCTACGTTATTTTATCCATCAGCTTCCCACTGGAAGATGGCTGTTTTCCCTTTTCCTTATTCTATCCTTTGTAAGGGCTTTTGGATGCGAAGCCCAATCCAAAAGAAGGGAAGACTGGGTTCCATCTCTATGGAGAGAGAGTGTGTGTGTGTGCATACGTGCTATGGTTTGGATATGGTTTGGGGATCCCCAAGAGGTCTATGTAATTATAGGCTTGGTCATCAGCGCGCTGGTATTGGAAGACGATGGGACCCTTAAAAGGGGAGGAGCTCAGTCATTGGGGGCGTGGGCTCAGAAGGGATTCCAGTGGTCCTGTGGAGTCACGGAGGGAGCCAGCCTGGGCCTCCCTGTCCTCACTTCTTGGATGGAGAAGCCTGCCTCTGACACCTGCTCCCACCATGCCATCCACCACAGGGCCCTCGCCAGTGCTGAGCAGGTGCAGGCATCATGCCCTGGAGCTTCTAGCCGAGCTAAAGAAACCTCCTGTCCCACTGTAAGTAGCTTCTGTCAAGTATTTCGCTATAGTGAAGAAAAGTGACAAATGCGGGGTAGTGGTTTATATTAAATGGAATTCTTCCATTAGGGGAATTTGTTCCTTCTTTTACTGTGTGTATTTCATAATAAAAATGATATTTATTATTGCCATATCCATGTATCAAGGATTAATTTATTTCATGTGGGCTCTTCAGATGGGTTATGTCAAAGATTGTCCAGAAGGCTGGATGCCTAAGAAATGATTGATTTTTGCCCCTTTTCCTCCTTCTTCTCTGTTTCCCATCTAGGAATAACCAAAAATCTCCATTTTTTTAATGCCTCAAGGTTTGCAAGGAAGTTTAAACATTTTCTATATTATAAACATAAACTGTGGTGCACGCCTGTAACTCCGGCTGAGGCAGGAGGATCACAAGTTCAAGGCCACCCTGGGGCATGTAGGGAGACCACTTCAAAAACGATCAAAACTTAAAAGCAAACCAAAGCAAAGCGGAAGTAAACGTGCCCATTGTAGAAAAACTGGAAAAGACAGAGAAGTTCGGAGAAAATAAAAGTTCCCAAGTCCCAACACCTTGGTGCTACCTGGGTAGAGTCTTCCAGGTTCTGGCTGTTTACTTATATTTGCATATTTACGCCCTTTCAATCATAATGTTTACCTCACCTCCATTCCTTTATTTTATTTTATTTTATTTTATTTTATTTTATTTTATGTATTTATTTATTTATTGGTACTGGGAATCAAACTCAGGACCTTGCGCTTGCCAGGCAGGCGCTTGTGCCGCTGAGCTATATCCCTGGCCCTCAGCTGGGGATATAAATTAATCTCCCCGCTCATTATGTGGTGAACATGTCCCTGCGTCCTTAACATTCTCCCAGCAGATGACTTTTAATGCCGCCACAGCGTCCCCTCACGTGGAGGGGACACGCGGTGTTTAACCATTTCCCTATTGTCAGGCTTTTCACCGCTTCCCGTTTTGTTCCAGTTTTATAAATAACTCCAGGATGCACATCCTGATTTAAACCTTCGACAGCGCCGCCGTTGAGTTGGGACCAGGATTTCTTCAAAAGGCATTTTAACAGGAAGCCAAGAGAGGAAGGGAAGAAACAAACTAAAAACCTGGAAGGGGACCAAGAAGCCATGTGGAGGAGCTGCCACCATCCTTGGGTGGAAACGCTCTCTCCCCAACATCTGCCTAGCTCCCTCTTTCTCTGCTCAAATGTTGCTGCCTCCGGTGCCCTCCCTGACAGTCTGACCTGGAATCGCCCCCACCACCCGTCCCTGTCCTCCAGAGCTGCTTCATCCCACACCATGCATGTGCTCACTGCCCCTCGCCCACGTTCGGGTGTAATTTATTATTTATCATCATTACTGTGTCTGTGTTTTGCCTACCAAGGTGGGCATTTTAGTCTCTTCTTCCCTCCAGTACTGGGCATTGAACTACGGACCTTCACACTGAGGTCTATCCCTAGCCCTTTAAAAAAAATATATATATATATATATATTTTTTTTTTAAATTTTGAGACAGGACCTCGCTAAATTGCTAAATTGCCCAACTTGCAATCCTCTTGCCTCAGCCTCCTGAGTAGCTGGAATGGCAGCTGCATGCCGCCACACCCGGCCACATTCCTGCTGTTCTGCCGTCCCTGTTTCGTGGTGCTCGATATACTAGTCCCTGGAAATGAACAAAACAGTGACCCCAAGAAACCCCAAGAAGGAGGAAGCTGGCAAGTGGAAGGTGTGACAGTGAGCAAGTTCTGCCGCGGGCATCAGGAGGGTGATCCCTGGGTGTCTCTGGAGAGTGGGGCACAGCCCCCAGGGGACAGAGCTGATCCCGCAGCCCCGTGGGCAATTGTGGGGCTGTCCCTGGCCCCAGAGAGCATAGACGG
The DNA here is from genome assembly GCF_000276665.1 of Chinchilla lanigera. Taxonomy (NCBI): domain Eukaryota; kingdom Metazoa; phylum Chordata; class Mammalia; order Rodentia; family Chinchillidae; genus Chinchilla; species Chinchilla lanigera. The sequence goes on from NW_004955415.1 coordinate 32,290,735, forward strand.
GGTGCAGGTACCAGGGAGAACCTGTACCCTCAGGAGAAAGTCTCTGAGTGTTTGGGGCTAAGCTTTCTCCAGGGTGCAGGGAGAGCCCATGTTGCAGGGTATGGAGCAGCGCCCTTGGCCTCCACCCACTAGGTGGCAGTAGCGTCTGCCTGCTCACTCAGGTGTGAGGACCTAAAAAGTCTGCAGTTGCCCCATGCAGGAAGGCACACCTCTCCTCCCAGCACTCTGGGAGGCTGAGGCAGGAGGATCACAAGATTGAGCCCAGCTTGGGCAACTTAAACCCTGTCTCAAAATGAAAAATTAAAAAAACAGCTGGGGATATAGTTCAGTGTGAAGGTTCTGGGATCAACCTCCAGTACCACAGAACACAACACAAGAAAACAAAATGAAATGAAGCAAGCTGCAGACGTGGCTGGTTGCCCCCCCCCCCCAGTGAGGCAGAAACCGTCCTGGGTGAGATGCTCTGCCTTATATTCCTGTGACACCAAAATCACCATTTGGGCTCCTACCCCGAGGATGACACCGGGACACGAGGGCCTGGGATGTCCTGGGAGACCACGCTGGGTTAGTGGCAGCTGCTGGCAGGGTTGGATCGGGAAGCAGGTGAGACCCTCAGCTCATGGAGATCAAGATTTCACGGTTTCCAAAAGGAGCACTTCCGGGTGGGGCGTGGGGCTGACCCTACGCTGCCCCAGGGCTGGGCCCCATGCTTAAGGCTTCCTGTGCATCCACCTTATGCCCTCGAATGTAAGATCGTGTTTCTCACCATTTTGCACTTGGAGAGGCCACGGCAAGCTTTGGTCAACTGCGTGGAACTCCCTTCGCCCGCAGAACACCATGTTCCTTCCCACATCATGTATGTCTATTGATAAGTTACCACAATAGCAGCAGAAATCTAAATTGTCTAGGATACACACAGTGCTCTTGAGATGAAATGACTTGTGCAGCGCCTGACATGCACAACTGCCCGTGGTGGTTCTTTCTGCTGCCTACTTCCAAGCAGCAGCCTAAAACGGGCCACTGGTCAAAAGTATGGATTCTTGTCAATCTGCCTCCACTCCTGAAGAAGGAACTCCCCTCAGGAATGAGCCCTGAGACCAGAGGGAGAATTCAGCACCTCCCTGAGCAGGGGGAAGCCAGGCATTGCTCTCTCAGAGCACACACTGTGGCCCAAGGGGCAAGGCCCGAACTGGTTTCAGCCCTAGGGCGGGTGCAGAGGAGGCAGTGTGTGAGGGGCTGCCACGCAGAAGGCAGAGGGGTTTGAAATCCACACCCCTGAACACCTACCGGTGTTCTAGCATTTCCTGGTTGTTGAGGTCCCAATGATGGTCATTCTTTCTGGAGTAAGGTGGGAATCCCAGAGTTTTGATTTGCTAGGAAGCCTTGTACACTGTTGGGAATGTAAACTGGTACAAGCACTGTATGGGTTGTAAACCGGTTTCACCAGTATAGAAATCAGTATGGAGATTCCTCAAAAAACTAAAATGAGAAATTCCACTTGACTCAGCCATATACCTCTACTCTTTCTTCCTGAAAAAGTTAGGATCATAGTACAGTGATCCGTGCACACCCATGTTTATGGCAGAGTGACTGATAAATAGCTCAGTCTTGGAAGCAGCCTACACGTCCATCAGTAGACGAATGGATGAAGAAAATGTATTTACACACAATGGAGTACTACTTTGCCATAAAGAAGGATACACTTGAGTCATCTGTGGGAAAACGGATGCATCTTGAGACTATAATGTTAGGTGAAATAAATCTGACACAGAAGCTTAAATAGCACATCGTTCGCACCATGAGCAATCCCACAGCAGGCGCGGCCCTCTGCAGAGCTCCTCCTAGTGGGCAGAGATTCAAGGTGAGCCCCGCCCACTTCCCCGTGTCCCTGCGCGTCCAGGCGCCACTCACATTGTAGAGGAGATCGGTCCAGCCTTCCATGGTGATGCACTGAAAGACGGTCAGCACGGCGAACAGGATGTTGTCGAACTGAGTGATCCCGTTGTTGGGCCCTTCCCAGTACGGCTGGCATTTGGTCCCATTGGGACAGGTGCGGGCGGGTTCCTCTGTCCCGCACGGAGCCGGGGACTCACCCTGGATGTCATCTACGGAAGGGAAGGGGAGAGAAGTCAGCGGAAGCAGCGGAGAAACAGCGACCCGTGGGCACCTAAGGCTGGTGGGAAAAGATGACTGCGTGGATCAGTTCATCCAGCTTTCTTCACAAATTATTTATTTACTTGAGACAGGGTCTCACTGTGCAGTTCAGGCTGGTCTTGAACTCACTGTGTAGCCCAGGCTGGCCTCGAACTTGCAATGATCCTCCAACCTGGCTTTTTTTTTTTTTTTTTTAAATGACCAGTGCCTGCTTTTGTTGACCTAGTCATTGTTTTCTATGTCAATCATTTCTTCCCAGGCTTGATGACTCATCTCTTTTTGTTCTCTGAGGGTTATTTTGCTGTTCTTTTTCTTAAACTGTTGAGTTAATTTTAAGGCTATAAATTGCCCTTCCAGCATAGCTTCAGCCATATCTCATACATGTCATTATGTGTCATTACCATTTTTGTTAAAATATTTTCCAATTCCCATTGCTATTGTTTCTCTGACCTACGAGTATTTTTTTTTTTTCTACCAGGAATTGAACTCAGGACCTTGTGCTTGGCAAGAAACAATTAAGAAATGTTTCTTTTAGGAAACTTGTCATGTATACAAGGTGGTGATGGGGAGACAGAGAACAATAAATTCCTATGTACCTATCACCAATGTCAACGCTTAGCAACCCAGAGCCAATCTTATTTCACCCATTTCCCTTCTGTACACTTTGCTTTGTCCATTAGAATTTTTCTTTTCTTTTCTTTTTTTTTTTTTTTTTTTTGAGACACAGTCCTTCCAAGTCACCAAGTTGCAATCCTCCTGCCTCAGCCTCCCGGACTGCTGGAACAGGATGACAGGCGTGAACCACCACATCCAGCTTCACTACAATCCTTTTAACGTGAGTCGTGGAGAGCACATCGTTTCATCCACACCCAAGAGTCATGGCTCTTAACTTCCAAATGCTCTCTGAGTCTTCTTTTTGCCCCTGCTTGTCAACCTCCTTGCGTTGTGACCAGAAACACACTTTGCATTTTCCTGTTCTTTGAACTCCGAGGAGTGGAGCTGGGGGCCTGCAGTGCAGCCACCCCTGGGGCATGTGCGGAGTGCGCTCTGTGGTCCTTGGGCACAAGGCCTTTCCTGGGGCGGGCTGGCTGGCTGAGCTGCTGATTCTCCTCCAGCCTCACTGCCGTCCCTCTTCCTGACTCACGGCTCAGGGAGCTGTCCCGGGGGCGGGGCGGGGGCCACCAGTACACGCAGTCCCTACCCTCGCCCAAGACTCAGGAGCAGGAGCTGAGCCTTCTCAAATAGAAGGAGGCAGATTGTGCAAATGCCAGAGGAGAGAGGAACGTGCCAGTGGACGCCCCTTTCGCTGGAAGCCAAAGCCAGCTTCCTGGAGAGGCAGCAGTTGGGCTGAGCATGAAAGGTCAGCTCCCAGGCCAAGGGGGGCACATCGAGCTCTCCCAGCCGGCCAGATCCTGCTCAGCAGCATCAGATGGAACAGGGCTCTAAGCAGCGCATGACCTTTTCTTTTTTCTTTTCTCTTTCCCTTCCTTTCCTTTCTTTTCCCTCCCTCCTTCCTCTGATCCTCCTTCCCTTTCATAGTAGGGAGAACTGAACCCAGGGCTTTTACACCCCCAACCTTTATTATTATTATTATTATTATTATTGGTATGGGGAATCAAACTCAAGACCTTGCACTTGCCAGGCGGGCGCTGTGCCACTCAGCTATATCCCCTACCCTATTATTATTATTATTTTGAGACAGGGTCTCCCTAAGTCATCAAAGTTGCCCAGGCTGAGCTCCAACTTCCACTCCTCCTGCCTCAGCCTCCCGTAACGCTGGGATGACAGGCCTATGCTGTGACGCTGGCTGTGACACTTCGGAAGGTTTAAAAAAGAAAAGACAAAAACCAGAGTGACATGTCCAACAAGAACACAAACTGCTGAATGTGAAAATCAAGCTTCCTGCTCAACAAAAGTATATCCCCACGTCTGTGCGAGACTTTCACAGGCAGGTCCCAGCTCAGCTGCCGCCCGGCGGAGGGAGACTCGGCCCCAGCCAGAGGGGGGAGTCTTGCTGGTGTAAACCGCGGAGAGCACCTTCCCTGTGGACGGCGGGCTTCCGCTAACACACACAGGCAGGAAGCAAAAGCCTGCAAACCTGGGGCTCAGAGCAGGTCACCAAGTAACCCATGCTCCTGCTCTGACACTGTTGGCCACAAGGCTGCTCTGTCTGGACCTTCTCTGTCTCCGCCCGGTTGGTTGGCCCTGTCCCCTGCGCCTGTGTAGCCATCCCACGTGGCCGTTACCGAGTCTCTCGGTGCTATGAGGGGGCAGGGTGTGGATTCCAGACAGCTGCCAGGGAGGCAGGGGGTCTCTTTCCTCTAGGGCTGGAAGCTCCTGGAGCACAGGAAGCTTCCTACTTGTCTTGGCATTCCTGGCTGTTTAGGACGGCTTTGGGCACACAGGAACCGGCCCGACGCGAGCAGCAAAGCTGCGAATAGAGCTATCTTTAGCCGAGTGGCCCAGCGGTGTTCTCGACTGATGCCTCGCGCCGGCCCCCCGGCTCCCAGCCCCGCAGCACAAGTGCTCCCGAGGTGGCTTCTAGAAGCACAGCCATCCAGAAAGTCAGAGGAATTTGGTTATAAATACATTTTAAAATTAACCTGCTGCCGGGGTGTCTGTATATATCTGTCTCTTACTCACACGTCTTGTATTTTTAATTGTGAGCGCTTCAGTCATCCTCCTAAATTGAGGTTTCCTACCCTCCACCGACGACGCCCACGTCTGGCCCCGCAACCCCATTCAGACCCAGGCCAGCCTGGCTTTCTCCTGCATCGAATCTTAGATGAAAAAACAACATAAAACAAGAAAACTTCACACAAGGCTACAAGCCAGGAGTCCTGGTTTTTCCACGTGAGCCTGATACTTCTGAGGGTCGGTGCCTGTCCCTGTCCCTGTCTCTCTCCCTCTCATTTCCATCTGAGTGATGAGACCAGGTGCAGGAATAGATCTGCCTCAATTAACACCTTCTTCATTGGGAAAAGAAATAATTAGGACATACCATATTGAGCACACGTCACAGGCCCAAGAGAGGAGAAGGAGGAGCCAGAGAAGAGGATAGAAAGAAGGAAGGAAGGAAAGAACCAGTACTCCAGCCTTCTGGAATAAACCTTACCCATGGGCTTTCCTTCTTGGGATGTATGGGGACCGGTCTTCATGGCATTTTTTTAAAAAGTGGTGCTTGGATTGAACCCAGGGCCTTTTCCATTGAGCTACATCCCCAGCCCTTTTTTTTTTTTTATTTTTTTATTTTAAGACAGGGTCTCTCCAAGTTGCCCAGGTTGGCCTTGAGCTTGAGACCCTCCTGCCTCAGCCTCCCACAGGGTAGCTGGGAAGAACAGGCCCAACACACTCTCTCGGGGGGGGCGGGTCTCCTCTCCCTTCGGTCTGCTCCCTGGGTCACAGCTCTCTAGGTCAAAGGGTCAGGACCAGCATGGTCTTCAGCCACCACCTGCGGAAGGCCAGCCGTCTGAACACGGTGTCGCCTCTTCTCTCTTCTCTGTCCAGTTTAGGGCTCTGGGCAGCAGGCAGCTGGAGGTTGGAGAGCCAGGGACTGAACTGGCAATGCCTCCACAAGGAGCGTGGTCCCCGAGCACGGACAGCGGGCACACCAGACCTTCTAACTTCGGGCCCAGGTGTCTTCTGCCGGCCCAGCCCTGCAGGGAGCTGGCTCTGCTTGGCTGGGCCAGGCCAGCTGGAGGCCTGCAGGCTCCTGGGCCTGCTCTTCTACAGGAAAACACAGCCACCCACAAAGCGGCAGGCGGGAGCCCCTCCCCCTGTAGGACAGACTGAGGTCCCCAGAGGGACTCCTGTCCCCATCCCGTGATCGCCCGGCCCCTGCATCACCCGAGACACCTGGGCATCCCTGCCCGCCCAGGAGTGGTCACATGAAGGTCAGAGAGGTCGCGGGGGCACCCAGCTCCCTTGCACTGTCACCCACTGTGCCTGCCTTCCTCTCTTACCTCCACCCCATCCTTCCAGTCAATGTGGCTCATTTCCAAGCAGCACTCGCCCCAGCCTTGGGAAGAGGGCAACTGGACCCTGTAGCAGCCACCAAGATCTGGGGGGCAATGCTACTTGCTGCTTTTCCTGAAGGTTTTTTGTTTGGTTTTGTTTTTTATTATTTTGAGGTAGGGTCTCGCTATATGGCCCACACTGGCCTTGGACTTGGCAGTCCTCCTGCCTCAGCCTCTGGAGAGCTGGGATTACAGGTGTGCACCATCAGGCATGGCTGAAGGCTTTATTCCTCCCTGGGAACCCAGGGCGTTGTGCCTGCTAGCCATGCGTGCATCCCCCGAGCTGTACCCCAGGGCAAGTCCCGCACACCACGAGGAGGAAGACAGCCCCTGCCTGTGCCTTCCAGGCCTGTGTTCCCAGAGGAAGAACAAGGGAAAAAGACGTATCATGCTGCTTCGACCTACCTGTCCCCTCTTCAAAGCAGGTGGTATGAAATTTTCCCATATAAAATTCTAACCCTATGATTGCAAAAATAAGGATTGCAAAAAATAGGAGGAGGCCGATCTGCAGCAGAGGGATCATCGCCTTCATGATCGACTTCAGGACGACTTGTAAACCTAGGGAGACACACAGAGAGAGAGAGAGAGAGAGAGAGAGGTCCCACGCCCTCGTGAGATGCGCCCCGAACCTAGCCACCGAGGAGGGGGCCGGGGCTGGGGGGACAGGGAAGGAAGGTGACGGAAGGGCTCCTTAGAGGCTGGTCTTCATAACAAGAGAACAGTCATTCCTAGTTTTTAGCAAGTCCTTTTCATTCATTCATTCATTTGTGGTGCTGGGGGGTGGAACTGGGGCCTCTGCGTGCTAGGCAGGTGCTGTACTCTGAGCTGCATCCCCAGCTGATAAAGCTTTTTTTTTTTTTTTTTCCGGTACCGGGGATCGAACTCATGACCTTGTGCTTGCCGGGCAGGCGCTGTGTCGCTCAGCTAAACCCCAGCCCTGATCAAGTTCTCTTAATTTTAAAGCACTTTAGAAAGGCACTCTCAGATGCTGCTCCCTTTGATCACCTTACAGGCAGGCCGGGGCAGATACCCAGTGCTTTTAGAACTATTTTTCAAAGTGCTGTGTCACCTGTGCCCAGGAGGGGGCGCTGTTTCCTATTTATTTTCTCTCGCAGGAGGGGACATCTTTTTCTAATCCTACAAAAATGCCCTCTAGCCTGGCTGCAGCCTGTAGAGAACAGCGGCGGAGGTCCCGGCCATCCACCCTGAAGAACCAGAGCCCACATCATTTCAGAGGCTTTGCGGCAGCACCAGCAGAGGTGGCTGCAGGTGGCTGATCACTCCCGTTGTACAGAAGCAAGAAAACAAGGCTCAGACAGGGCCTGGCTCTGCCCAGGACCCAAGTAAAGGCAGGGCCGGGATATTTTGGTTTTTTTGAGACAGAGCATCGATATGTAGTCTAGGTTGGCCTTGAACTGGCTTCATCAAACTCTAGACCCTCCTGTCTCAGCCTCTCTGGTGTTGGGATTGTAGATGTGTACTATCGCTCCCAGCTAAAGGGCAGGGTTCGAACCCCATTCCACTTGACCTGAAGCCTGATGTTCTCCCAGCTGTGGATGCTGACTTCTCTCTCCTGAGCAAAAAAGATGGTGGTGAAGGAGAAGCCAGAGGGCCGTGGTGGTGGGACAGTCTGGTGTAGGGGGAGCTTGGTCACCAGTGAGGTCCGGGAGCCCAGGCAACCCCTCATCCTAGCCCCGTGCAGCACCCAGCACCTCCCACACCTCCACGGTGCATCCCCACCGGCGGGCAGTGGTTAAACCACAGAGCTTCGATTTCTTTTGGGAGAGGACGGGCTTTCAATGGACAACAGTGAAGTTCTCACTCTGCTCGAAAAGTCACCTGTTCTAAACCTCCAGCAGTGCTCATAAAAACCACAGCTACTTTTTTCTTTTTTGCAACCTACAAGGAGACGGAATGAGACTTCCAGCTCCCTTTGCAATGAGGTCAAGTCCTGCTAGTTTGACCGCTGTGCTGTATCCAGCCGTTCCTTGGGACCTGCGGGAGACCCTTCCTGGGGTGCGCAAATCTGCGGATGCTCACATCCCTTATATAAAATGGCCCAGGATGTATGCACAGAGCCAGGGCGCCTCCTCCTGTGGTCTTTAAATCATCTCTAGATGGCTTGAGGCACCTGAGACAATGTAAGTTCCATGTACGCAGCTCCGATACTGCACTGTTGAGGGAGTAACACAGGCGAAAAGTCTGCATGCACTCAGTGCAGATGCAGTTGCTTTTCCAAGACTTTGTCTTTGTTTTTTTTTTTTTCGTTTGTTTTGAGACAGGATCTTACGATGTAGTTCAGGATGGCCTTAAACTGGTTATGTAGCCCAGACTGGCCTTGAACTCTTGGTGACCCTCTTGCCTCAGCCTCCCAAGTGCTGGGATTACTGGCATGCACCACCACGCTTGGCCTTTGACCACTTCTTGGCCATTCGACCCTGCCGCAATGTTCCAGTCACTCTGAGCCTCAGTTTCTCCTTCGTAAAATGGAGGTATCTGCGCAAGGAGCCGCCTCACAGGGCCGCGGGTGCTGCATGGGGGGTGTGGGGTGTGGGGTGTGGGGCTTGGCCGTGATGAACAGGAGCGCTGCTAAATGGGGGAGTCTCCTGTGTGGCTTTCAGGAGCTCACCTAGCTCCGCAGCCAGGTTCCTGGGGGACCTCAGAGGCCGTCCCGGAAGAGGAGCGGCCTTGACACAGGCTGGGGGCTGCGGAGGGGCCCTCGAGCACAGCCTGTACAGGGCTGGCGGAAACTCACGCACTTGGGATTCCCGACACCAGCTTGAGCGGCCGCAGCACCCGAACCGCTCGCAGCGTCCGCAGGTCAAACTCCGTCCCGACCGTCGCCAAGATGCTGGAAGAGAAGCGGCAGAACGGGCAACTGAGGACGGGCGTCAGTGTCACGCAGGCAGGTGGGAGGGCCCCATGTGTCCTCTCCTGGCCAGGTGACCACAGGCAGGTGACTCAGCAGCTCCGGGCCTCTTTTGCTTGGTCACCTGCCAAGTGGTCTTCGCAGCTCCTGCTGCATGGGATAGAAAATGATTTACAAAGATTCAAAACAGACGGGTGATTGACGCCCTTCAATGTCGCAAAGAGAGGAACGCAAGAGTCCCTGGGATGAGTGGGTGGGTGATATCCAATGTGTGTCCCGATCAGGGTGGACCAGACCCTTGTAAGGCTCTTTTCTACCTGCAGGAAAACAGGTCAGTGCTAAGAGTTTGAATCCCAGCTCCGTCACTCCCAGCTGGGTGACCCTGGCCAAGGCCCTGCTCAGCTCCATATCTCAGTTTCCCCTTTTGCACACGATGACACCAACAGCACTAAAACTCAAATGCTTCTCATCAGGGTCACTACTTGTGATGCACTTTGAATATCCTGTGCCAGGCACACAAGCAGTGTGTCCACTACTCTGAGATAAATGATTAAACAAACCACTAGTGTGAGCCAGCTCCAAGGACCAGCTGGCCTGGGAGGGGGCTACAGACCCCAAGCTTTGGGTCAAAAAGAACCTTTTTCATAAAAGTAATGAGTAAAAATCAATGCACCCAGGTGTTGTGGAGCATGCCTGTCATCCCAGCACTGAGGAGGCTGAGGCAGGAGGATAGCCAAGTGCAAGGCCAGACTGAGCTACATAGCAAGACCTTGTCTTAAAACAGACAGTCAGACAGACAGAATGATGCCAAGAGGTGAGAGGGCCTCCTATGGTAACCTTCTCTCCCCAGGAACATCAGGCCTGGTCTGTCCAAGAGCTTCTGGGGGTCAAGGGCTCCCCCAACACCTGCTCCCTGTCCGTCTCAGAGCTGGGACGTGGACAGGGAGCAATGGAGGCAGAGAGCACGGGGAGGGGCTCCCGCCAGAGCATTCTGGGGTGAGTGAGACGAGCAGCAAAGCACAGGGCTCTGCGGTGCAGGCTCGGGGCATAGAACAGCACTGAGCGTTTTCGATGTGGCCAGGAGCTAGACCTCCCTCTGAGGCTGGCCCAGCGGACAGCGGGAGCAGGAGCAGCCCATGACCGAGACGCCTGAGAGTGGTGCCTCTTGCCCCTCCCTTTACAGCTCTCAAACTCCCGGGAGCCTGAGCTCATCCTCCTGGGGGTAACCTGCCTGTAACTCCCCTGCCTCGCCTTCCCTCTCCCGCCAGTATCTCTGGGGATCGCCTGCTGTTTCGGGGTATTCTGGGTGACCCCAGACTACAACGAGGGCCATTCCCAATTCTCCTATGAATGATTACTCCTGCAGCAGAGAAGGGCACAGCAGGTTGGAGGGACCCACTTTCCCGCCACCAAAGGTGCGTCTCATCTGAGCAGCCCTGTGTGCTGGGTGCAGAGACACATTAGATGGTCCTGCTCATGCCGAAATGTTTAAAAGAACATGCACATGAGAAATGAATCTGTTGCAAATGGGATGTATTCTCAAGGGGGAAGAACCCTCCCGGTTCCTTCCCTGGGCTTTTGCACTGAGTTATAACTGCATTTCCTCTTTTTAATTTTTTATTTGTGGACAAGGTCTTGCTGAGTTGCTAGGTTGCCCAGAAGGTTGGGCTCCAACTTGTGATCCTCCTGCCTCAGCCTCCCAGAGTCCTGCAATCACAGGTGTGTGCCACCTCGCACAACAAGACAGCTTTGAGGGGTGCAAGACAGGCCATGCTAACAGCCTGGGGTCCCAGGAGGCCTCACCTCAAGCTGAGACCTCTCAGAGGAGGAGGAACCGATCAGCGAGGAAGAACCTCTCCACGCTCGGACAGTGGATGCAACAGAGCTGAGGTGGGAGCTGCGCACAAATGCAGGGAATCAGGCAGGGCTGTGAGGGTGACAGGAAGTGGGGCCAGGCCAGCCGGCACTGTTCCTGCTGAGTACACGAGCTGTGTGCACCGGGGGCTTCATCTGCGCATGTGTGTACATGACGGAACTTACTGGGTCCTTCTCTTCCCCCTTTCTTTCCCTGTTTCTCTAACAGTCTCCTTGCTATTTTTCTGCTCTTGCTCCCTCTGCCTCTCTCTCTCTCCCTATGAGAGAAAGCACGCGATACTTGTCCTTCGGAGTCTGGCTTACCTCACTCTACCTCCACCATTTTCCTACAGAGGCTATCGTTGCAGTCAGCATCTCACTCTGTGTATCTATCGTGTTTCCATTATCTGTGCATCTGTTCATGAGCATCTGGCTGCTTCCACGGCTTATCCGTTGTGAACTGCCAGCTTTGCACTGGACCGCTGTCTCTCTCTCAGACATTGATTAGCAATTCCTCCAATTCCATCTCGTCCAGCGCCGTCCTATTCCTGGGTTCTAGTCAGCTTTCCTGGCAGGAAGGGGTGTTGGCCAGGGTGTGCACGACACCCCCTACACACTGTTGGCCCTTTACTTACTTACTTCACAAACATAACTGACACCAACAGCGTGTGAGACTCCATCCAGGTCCTGGGACACAAGTCCTAGGAATCCCCATCTGTATCGGGGAGACTGACAGGAACCCCAGTAAGCAGGCAGATGTCAGAGGGACGAGCGCTGAGGAGGGACAGGGGAGGAGCCCCTTGGAGACATGCGAGGGGGGTCAGGGGACATGGTGACATTTATATGGACAAAGGCTCCTGCTCTCCCCCGCCCGGCAGTCAGAGCAGCCCAGCCAAGTAGGAATCCAGGGAGAGCTGAGTATGAGATTTTAAATTTTCAAGTAGCTACATTAAAAAAAGTAAAAGAAAGAGGTGATATGCATGTGAGTAGCACAGCTTACTGGGCCTAGCCTGCCCAAGGTACAGCGTCTCCTTAGTTCCCCCGGGGAGCTGGCTCCGGGACCTCGAGGGGTGCCCACCCCGCGTGCTCCAGCCCCTTACACAGATGGCATAACACACGCACAGAGCGCTCGCAGTCTCCTGTGCGCGCCAGCTCCGGAGACACCTGTGCGCCGGAAATGCCGCGAGACGAGCTCCCGTACTGCGCTGCTTAGCGCAGAACGCCGCGGGAGGAGTCAGACATGTTCGGCACAGAAGCAGTGCTTTGTGTGAATGTCCTTGGTCTCAGCTGGTCTGTCCCCATGGAATGGGGAGCCCGCTGTGCTGGCCACCAACGTGGACCCACACGACACTTTACCCATTTGCCTCTCTGTGCGAACGCTAAAGGGAACGTGTGGCTGGAGCCTGGAAGAGAGCAAGAGAGGAGCCACACAGAAAACTAGCAGGGGAAAGCTGGGCAGGGGACGGCCTGGGCAAAGGTCCTGTGGCTGGACCATGCCCAGGGAGCTTAAGGAGCACAATGAAGTTGGGGAGAGCAGAGTTCAGGGGTGCAGGACACAAGGGCAGGAGGTGATGGCGCAGCGGGTGCCGAGTGCTTCGGGTCCCCATGAGGGAAGGGAGGAGCCCTGGGGGCTCTGAGTAGGGAAGGGACTGCTCTGCTGTGCATGAAAGTCCAGTCCCTCTGCGGGCTGGGCCGGAAGCTGGAAGACCGCGGAGGAGGGGAGCAGCCGCGGGCTCGGTGTGGGGAGGTCACACGCGGGGCAAGGGTGAGGCCGCAACTCCAAGTCCTTCGCCCTCAGGGTGTTGAGGGCAGGAGGAGAAAGAAGTGAACAGAGGCGCGGACAGCAGCGCTGCGGAGCTCAAATCCGGGGCACGGTCAGAAACTCTCAGAGCTCACTGTGCGTCTTCTCATCATGTGACCTCGGCCTTGACCTGCCCAGGCCTGATGCAAGGCCTGTGACCTCTCACCGCAGCAGGAGCGGCGGAAGCGCCCCGCCCGCCGTGCTGCGCGGTGGGACGGAACTGGTGCGGAGCGGAGGAGCAGTGCGCTGTCCTGCGGACAGCGGGAGTCGCGTCAGGTCTCGAGCAGAGGAGGGCTGTGATTAGGGTTGGCGTTGGGAAGACAGCCTGACAGCTGAAAGGACAGATTGGTAGTGACGAGGCAGCCGCGAGAGCAGGCCAGCGTAATGAGGACTGCAACTAGGACAGAGGCGGTGGGAGTACAAAGGAGGCCCCGGTTTATATATAGATGCATCGATTGCTGTGCACCGGGGAGCTTGCCTGGGCGCCCCACATCCGTCCTGCAGCGTCACCTGCGCCGCTCCGGTCCCATTTTACAGAGCAGGCAACTAAAGCCTGCAGCAGTTACCGATGCATATAGTACCACTGAGTTGGAACTCGAACTTGGGACCACAGGACCTCAGAATCCCAGGTCTTTGCTGCAACATGCTCATGGCCTCCTCATGCGACTGCACAGATGGGGTGGAGGAGAAAGGTTCCTGTTTGCCTGGTGCTAAAGGAGCTGCTGAGCAAAGTCTTTTCATTGAGCATAGATTAAGTGAGCAACTATTAGGTGTCCAGTGTACACTGGGCCTTAGGACGTCATGTGAACAAATGCAGCTGGAGATAATGGCGCACACCTAACATCCCAGCACTCTGGGAGGCTGAGGCAAGAGGACAGCAAGTTTGAGCCCAGCCTGGGCAACTTAGTGATTTAGGGACAGCCTGTCTCAAAATAAAAAATAAAAAGGGCGGGCTGGGGATTTAGCTCAGCGACACAGCGCCTGCCTGGCAAGCGCAAGATCGTGAGTTCGATTCCCCATATCGGAACAAACAAACAAACAAACAAACCAAACAAACAAAAAAATAAAAAGGGCTCAGGATGGAGCTCAGTGTGACAGCCCTGGGTTCAACTCCCAGTACTGAAAAAAAACAGCAAAACAAAACAAAACAAAAAATCCAAGACAATGGGAGATATAATTAATATGTAGGATGTCACACGGTAGGGGGCGCTATGGAGAGCAAGATGGTGGCCCCAGGGTTTAAAGATGGAGTAGCCGTCAACAGAGGTGGGGACAGACAGGACAGAGCAGGTTCGGAGGACAAGCAGGAGCTGAGCTGTGGACATGCCCAGTCTGAGACGCTGATCTTCTGTCACTCCCTCCTTGAAACTTGGCTTCTCTCACGCTCAGAATAAAATCCAGATGCCACCAGGACCACAGATCTCACATGACTTGAGCCCTGCCAAGCAGCCCGCCCCACCACAACCCCCAACTTTTTCTTTTGCCAACAGGACGGCTCCTCCCACACCGGAAGTGCTGTGCTGACCTCCCTATTGCAAACGTTCCTTCCCATCCATCCAATTCTCTCCTTCTTGGCCTCGCTGGCTTCTTCACAGCCTCAGGCCAAAGCTTGGATTTCATCTCCTTAGAGAGGGCTTTTAGGCTCCCCTGGGCTAAGAGGCCCTGCCCATCTGCTCTCTGGAAACACAGTGCTTATGAAGTTGTGCTCATCTTTCATTCCCTCCAGAATGTCAGCCCCACGAGGGAAAAGTGCGTGCGCACGCGTGTGTGTATGCGTGTGTGTGTTTATACCCATGGCACCTTTCAAACCTACCAGGTACTCAAGAAATATTCTTTGAGTGAATATCAGAGCAGATGAGGTTGTGGTAGACCAGATATCCCCAAATGGGGGAAAAGCAACTCTTTAAGAGCCAAGTAGAAGAAGATGCATAAAACAGAGAGCAAGCAAGAGAGAGTGCAGACCAGAAGTGGGAGGAGACCTAGCAGAGAATAGCATCCTTGAGGGTCAAGTTCAAAAGCGTTTTAAGAAAAGATAGGTCGTTGGTCTCTCGGGCAGCCCAGAGAGGAGAAGATGCGAGGGATGGAGAGGATCCCTTTCTCTCTGTGTGCCATCTGGTCCCTAGGCGGTCGCTGTGACTGGTGGTTGCCAGAAAACCAGAGGGGAGGAACTGAGAATGTGAGTCTGGGAATGAGAAGGGAAGATTTTCAGGGTGGGAGAGCATTAGCTATATTTGTATGTCAAGGCAGAGAAGTCAGAGCCATGCTGCCCAATATGGTAACCGCTGGCCACACATAGCTTTTAAATATACATTTAATTTAATTTAAATCAAATGAAAAATTCAGTTGTACCAGTTGCATTTCAAGTGCTCCATAGCCTGACAGGGACAGTGTATATGTGGAATACTTCCATTGCCACAGAAAATTCCATGGGATGGTGCTGACCTAGTATGGAGACTGCAAGAGGGCAGGGGTTTTTTTCTCCATTGGCTAGGAGTCAGGTAATGGTAATAAACATTTGCAATTACCATGTGCTACATAGATGGGAACATGTACAAAGGTCCTGGGGTTGGAGAGGGCTCACTGTCAGCAGTGAGGGTACCAGCCAGCCAGACAAGATAGGAGAGTGAGGAGGAGATTGCAGCATAGTTGGGAAGCCTGGGAGGTGATGGGGATGCTTGTGGCCACTTACCTCCAGGTGGGACAAACTTTTTCCCTCTTAGAGATTCTGGTCAAATATTCCTGAGATGGGAACCCAGGAACAAACCGCTTCCCACATGGTCTATCTTTGCCACTCCTAGCCTGCAAAATTCCTCTTCTAGTCCATCCTTCAACAACTATCACCTGATGCTGCGGTTTGACTACATGTATCCTCCAGGGTTCCTGCTGAAACTCAGACCCTAATGCAATCCTATGAAGAAGCGGGGCTCCAGGAGGTGACTCAATCCTGAAGGCAGAGCGCTCCTGGATGAGATTAACCTGGCTCGACGCAGCAGGGGGTGCTCTCTTGCCTTCCACCAAGGCCACGCCAGGACGCACAAACCAGGGCGCCATCTTGGAAGCAGAGAGCAGCCTTTGCCAGACGCCAACACAGCTGCCTTGAACCCTGGATTGTTCAGGGGCAGAATGTTCTGTTTTATATCTGGATGTGTTCCCAAAGCTTCATGCGCTCATAAGTGGGTTACTGGAGCAGGAGGCGCACATCTAAATGTGATGCTAGGAGGTGGGGTGTGGTTGGAAGAGGCATCCCTGGCAGCATGACCCGGAAGGGTGGGTCTCCCTCCTTCCCACTTCCCGGCCACCATGAGCCAAGCAGATTTCCTCTGCCAGCACCTTCTACCACACTGCTGACCACGCACGGACTGATCCTCAAATGTGAGCTAAAATAAAGCCCTCCTTTAAGCTGCAGGTGTTGGGCATTTTGTCCCAGCAAGAAAAGTAACTAAGACATCATTCCCAGCACTGAAACAAACAAAACAACACATTAAACACTAAACTCAAACTAAACAAAGACACACACACAGACACACACGCACATACACATGCACACACCCAGGTACCTAGAGATACTCACTGTATTTATTTCCATCTTCCTGATCACAGAGGACCTGAGTGCCACACTACAGGCTGACTGTTGTTTCCTCCTCACTTTCCTAATGTGCCTGGGGACATTTTGGGGCTGATTCCGTACAGAGGTTGCCATGGTCTGAGAATGTGCGGAATCCCCTTGGCTGGGCTGGGTCCGGGCCCGTAGCACTCCACACGAAGGCCCTGTCTGCTGTCTGGACCACCCAGCATGGAGTCACTGACCATGTGGACCTACACGGCACCTGAAGTGTGGCCACCACGAGTGAGACACTGAGCTTGAAGTTGTATCTATTCATTTATTTTTCAGTACTGGGGACTGAACTCAGACCCTCCTTCCTGTGGGCTAGGCAAGGGCTCTACCACTGAGCTACACCCCTAGCCCTTTCTTTTTCTAATGGCTCTTAACACCTTTCTTATTAGTATGTGTTTGCGATGCGTAAAACTTACAGTCATCTTGGGGGATGATGAATGTGCACATCGCACCACCATCATTTTACTTCTTCCCCTCTGTGACCTCCTGTTTTCCTCATCCCCAGATTCCCTTTCTGTCTTCCCAAAATCTCCCTCCCTGTTTCTTACAGTTAGTCTTTTATTTTGTTCTCCTAATTATTCACATGTTGTGTTCTCATAGGAGAGAACGACGTGATATTTAACCTTCTGTGTCTGATTTACTTAATTTAGTATTACGGTCTTAAGTTCCCAGCCCTTTGCTGAACTACTTAAAAATGTTCCATTTTAAAATGTAACATGCACTAAGAAAGGGCAGGAGTTAAATTTTCATAGGCTGAATCCCCCTGTGCCAACACAATCCTGTTTTCTGTCATCAGCAAGCCCTCCCTACTTCCAGTTACTGCTGCCCTTAAAGGCAATGATTGATATGCGTTCTATTCCAACAGACTGATTAATTATGCCTGTCCTAGAACTTTCTGGGAAAAGCATCTGGCCCCTTTTTTGTGGTATAGGAACTGAACCTGGGACGGTGTGCATGTTAGGCATGTGTTATACTACCAGCACTTTTTATTTTGGAGACCAGATCTCAGTTGTCCGAGCTGGCCTCAAATTTGCAATTCTTTTGCCTCAGTCTCCTGAGTACTAAGTAATTATAAGCCTGATGCCACTGTTCCTGTTTTATTTACTTTTAATTCGTTTAAATTTAAAATAGCTGCATGGGACGAAAGACGACATAACAAGCAGCAGTGGAATATTAGCCATTTCTCTACCACTCTATCCACCATTTATGTGTTTCATTGTCCCCTATACCAACTGCTGTCCTAAATGATTTATAAATATTAAGTCATTCACAACCTGTAATACCATCATAAGTAGACACTACTCTCTCCATTTAACTGATGGAAAAACTGGGGCCCAGAGAGGCTGATAACTCTCCCAAAGACACAACCAGGACAGAGATCCACGCTGTTTGATTCCTAAACCACCCCGCTGTGTTTACCTGGACAGAGGATAGAGGATTTCCCACCTCGGCGTTTCCCACCTTGTGCCCGTGAAGTTCTGTGCCCCTCTCCCCAGCCCGGCTCAGTGATTCCCCTGCAAGTTCTCCCTTTGTGCGAGGTTATTACCACCTCCACCAGGGCTTCCTAAGCCCCTCAGCCTTCTGCTTAGAGCACTTCCTCCTTTTATTTGCCTTTTAAAGCAAAGGATTGAACAAAAGGACATGCTGCTATTTTCGGTGGCTCCTGAAGCCCTCTTAAAGTGCAGTGTTTTCTTAAATAAAAAGGATCAAGAACAGAGAGGCCCAGGTCCCAGAAGGCGGGAGAAGCGTGTGAACGTGGAAACAAGCAGCGAAGGGCGATTGCTCCCGGGATCCCAGGAAGGGGACCCAGGAGGCCAGGGGAGCCAGAGACTGGTAGGTCAAGGCCGTCACCGTATGACCCTGTCCATGACCAGGGCTGAAGGGGAAGGCAGAAAAGCAACCTCTCTTTGACATCATGGTGTAATTTGGGGCAGGTGGGGACTGGCGTGTTCCAAATAGAGGAGAGATTGAAGTGTTAAGAGAGGCTGAAAACCCGAGTGAAACTCTGCATGGAGCACAGCCCTGGAGGGACTGGGCTACCGCGTTTGCAACCAAGTTCCCACACACTTAGGTTAAAGAATTTGGAGGTTCCCGCCACACAGACCTGATGAATGTGTGAGGAGGTGGAAAGGCTGCACACCTTACACGTGGCTTGAATCCACATCCTGCATCCCGGAAGTATACGTATCAAGGCCCGTTACATATGAAGACAGGGCTGGAGTGTAGCTCAGTGGCACAGCCCTTGTAGGTCATGCACAAGGTCCTGCGTTCCATCCCCAACAACACAATAAATTAATACAAACAAAAATGAACAACAAAACAAAACAAAAGCTGACTAACTCTCAGCTGGTGGGAGTTGAAGCTGGTCCAACCCCTTGAGAAAAGTGTTAGGCAGTTTCTGCCAAAGCTAAACAGATTCCTCACTTCGGACACGTGCATCTGACTTCTAGGAATGTCTCCTGGAGGAGCATGGCCAGGGTCGCCCAAAGAAGGGTATGACACATGCACAGCAGCTTTCTCTGTGACGGCCCTGAGCTGGGGAAGTACCTGGATGTCCACTGTGGGTGAGTGGATGCCGTCCCGTGTGGTACACAGCAATACAATGAGTGCTCCACAACTAGGACAGTGACACAGGTGACCTCACACGTGCCACAGTGGATGGGAGCTGTCTGACTCCATGTGGTTCACATGCAAAAACACACAAACCTCACGCATGGCTGTCCAATGGCAGGATGGTATCACTGTGAAAGCAAGGGCACGAGGGGATTTCCGGAAGCCAAGGATGTTTTATTTCTTGCTCTAGGCCCTGGTTACACAGGTACATTCAGCTTTTGAAAACTACTCAAGGTGTACCTGTGAGATATGTGCGCTTTTCTATGTGCGTGCTATATTCCAATATAAAGTTCAAAGAAAACTTAAAAAGCAGCTAACATTTAACAGATTGTGGGCAGTGGGCCAAGCCACATACACTGTCTTATTCAGTCTCTTTCATGACCTGCAGGGTGGGTACAACAATTCCCTCGGCTTTCTAGATCAGAGAGGTTGGGTCCCTTCCCCCGGCCCACACAACTGGTGTGCCACGCAGATGGGTTTTGATCCAATGTCTCATTGCCTGCCAAGTACAATCATGCCTCAATATCCAAAGGGGGTTGGTGCCAGGACATCCCTCAGACACCAAACTCCCCGATGCTCAGGACCCTGATAGAGACGGCGTGATGTTTCCATAGAATCTATGCATTTCCTCCTGACTTACAGACTTTATTTTCCAGCCGTGGATGGTTGAATCCAGGATGCTGACCCAGAGGATGCAGAGGGCCAACTGTATGCTGCAGTGCTTTCCAGGCTTGGAAAAGTGAAGGGACATAGATTTGTGAGACAGAGGATTAAAAAAAGGAGATAATTTAGGTCCTGAGGAAATTTAAAGGGAGATGGTCCATAAACACGCTCTCTGATTTCTTAAGAAAAAGTTGGCAAGGTCCCAAGGAACCAGGTGAAGAGCTGAAGCAGACGTGTGGTGAATTTAACAGAGCGCTGGCTAAAGATGAAGGCAACGCTGAAGGACACCGAGGATCAAGCTAAGGGGACGCGGTGCATGGGAGGAAGCAGTTTGACCTATGGGTTCTCCCACACCATTTTGGCCTCAATGACCATTTCCCAACATGGGACAACAGCTCACAGTCTCATTCTTTAAAACTCTGTGCATGCCTCCCATGGTTTTGATATGGTCCACCTCCCAAAGGCTCCTGTGCTGGAAGGTTGATCCCCGGGGTGGGGATATTGGGGAGCAGTGTCACTTTTAAGAGGAGGGGTCTGGTGGTGGGTCCTGAGGTCAGCTGGGGCCTCACCACCAGAAGGGATTAAAGAGCTTCTCGTGGGACCCTGGTGAGCTCTTGTGATGGTTGGTGTAAGAGAACAGAAGGAATCCCTTCCCACTCTCTGGCTTCCCGTCTCCCCATGTGACCACTCCTCATAAATGCTCTCACCATGATGCCACCTGCCGTGTGACACAGCCACGGGGACCCTCACCAGAGACTAAGTGATGCTGGTCCCATCAATTGAAATTCCCAAACTTTGAGCTAAGTAAACCTCTTTTCCTTATAAAATAACCCATCTCAGGTATTTCACTATAGCAACAGAAAGTGGACTACTCCCTGTCATGTGCTGTGTAGCCCTGTAGTTATAGAGTGCATTACACAATTGAGGGCACGCAGTTGGTCCGCTGATGCTCCCCGGGAGCTAAAAATGATGATTTCACAGAAACAGCGAGTAGAACAGTGGTGAGTAATATCCTCCAGTAGTGGGAGGGACAGGGAAAAGGGATAGAGGGTGGCTGCACAATGGGGACCGAGGTCCAGTTAGGCAGGGGGAGTAAGTCCTAGTGCTCTATGGCACAAGAGGCGACCACAGTTTGGTTTGGTTTTTTTGTTTGTTTGTTTGTTTTTCGTTTTTCTTCCGGTACCGGGAATTGAACTCATGACTTTGCACTTGCCAGGCAGGTGCTTTGCTGCTGAGCTAAATCCCCAGCCCCTGCGACCACAGTTTGTACAGCAACATGTATTTCATTAGGAACTAGGAGTTGTGAACTTCCCAACACAAAAGAAATAATGAAAATTGAAACAGATGGAAATGCTGATTATCTGGATTTCACCATTGTAGATTATGTACATGTATGAAATTCTCATACATTATATACATGTATGAAGCCATAAAATATGTTGAATTATAATGTTTCAGTTAAAAAAATACCCCTTTTGTATCTTTTATGTGCAAAATAAACTAGGGTTGGCATGTAGCTCAGTGGTATAGCACCTGCCTAGATTGCACGAGGCCCTGGGTTCCATCCCCAAAATCACACACACACATTAAATTTCCAGTGTATACACACCATTATTCATGTTGAGGGTTCTTTGTTGTAGCAGCAAGCATATCTAATACACTTAAAAACGAGCATAGCTTATTTAATACACAACAACTAACAATAACAAATACACTCTAGTGGCTGAAATGTCAGCCCCCCGGGGCCACTAATTCACCCCTGATTTACTGATGGACTCCAGTGGCTAGAACGGAGCCCAGGACACAGCAAGCTCATCAAGAATTTGTTCAGTGAGCTGTCAGTTTCAGTTTTTCTTTTCAGCTGAATGAAAGGCAGGGAAATGTAGTAGATGCAAGCTCTGGCTTCTGGGTGAGCAGGGGTTGGGTTTCCATCCTGCCTGATGGCTTTCTGGTTGTCTACACAGGGCAAACTGCCAAGCCTCAGTTTCCTCACTGATAGCGGGGAGGATGATATAAAAAGTCTCTCTTCAAGGGGACGGGAGAGGACTCAACTCGATCATTCACGGAAAGTGCTGAGCATGCGCGGCCTGACGCGTAGTAAGCGCTCAGGAAGTGGCCGGGTCATTATGAGCCGCGCTCTTCTCATTCCCTGGGCAAACAGAATGCATAGAAGCTGCCCTGGATTGGGCTCTGACAAATTTCAGGCCCCACGGGAAGGAGGCCAGGTTTGAATCTGGGATCACAGCCAAAGACCAGCTCAGGAAGCGATACTGCATTCCCATGATCCTTCTGCGGTCCCAGGGGGGCTCAGGCCTCTATTTCTTGTTCTGACCTCAGACTAACTCTGCAAAAATGCTGCTCAGGACTCAGACTGGCTTGATCTGGTTCAGAGAGTCCTCTGGGGACCCAGAATTTGGAGGGCTTGGTGGCAGCCTCAGCCCTCACAGAGGGGACAAGGCACAGTTTAATTCAGGGCACCCAGTTTTTTCAGGTATTATTTTATAACCAGTCTGGAGTTCTGCGTGGTTGGATGGATGCCGTAGGACCCATCAGGCTTCCCCTCCATTAATTAAAATGTGAATCACAGCTGAGTCACTAAAGAAAGAAAACGGTCAATGAGCAATTTTGACTTCCTCCCTCCTGCGTTGCTCAGAGAGATGAATCAGCAGAAGTCCAGATCCTAAAATGAGATGGGGGAGAGAGGGAGAGAGGCGCAGCTTGGGGTGGCAGAAGCAACGGGAACTTGAGCCACTTTATTCCCTGTCCTGCAAAAAACAGTCCCAAGGTCCATCAGTCCAACCCTCTAATGAGCACAGTTTACATTTCTGCACACACAGGCAACCACAGGTGCATCCAAATTCCCAAATCCTTCTTTCTTGCTTATTCTAAGTAACAGCTGGCTCCCTACCATGCTAACAACCTCAAATCTCCACCCATCTCTTTCTGCTTTCTTTCCCCCTACAAAACTGAAGCTCTTCCTTTGAGAATCCACATACCATAGCCATGTTTTCTAAGATCACGGAAGAGTGAGGTGCCATGTTGCCTCTGGTCACTGGGAGTGGAGGATGGGGAGAAATAGAAGATTCCAGAGCAGGGGGCCTCAAATATCAGGACAATCGTGAAGCTTACTGAGCCAGGCAGGGTCTGCATCCTGACTCTGCCACTTTGGAAGAGCTAGCCAATCTTTTTGTGTCTCTGTTTTCGCTAAAATAGGGAGAGTTAGACGAGCATGGTGGTACACGCCTATAATCCTAGTTCTTAGGAGGATGAGGCAGGAGGGTCACCATGAGTTTGAGACCAGCCTGGGCTACACAGTGAGACTGTCTGAAAACATAAAATAAAATATAAAGTAAGGAGAGTGGAAAGCTTACTCACAAAGTTGCAAAGAAAATAAGCAAGCACCCACCAGCAATGATAACATTTGCTAGAAAAAAAAATCTAAGTCTAGAATGTAGTTCACTGGCCCAGCACGTGTGAGGACCCGGGTTCCATCCCCAACACCACACACACGCACACAAACTCACACACAAATTCAAGAATTCTCACTTTGCCCCTAGGATGACCTCAGAGAAGCGGACCACACTGCTTGGAGAGGCAGCTGTCACTGAGTCCTGGAGGATCATAGAGGTGGCAGGCAGATTTGCACAGGCATGTGCGCGTGTGTGCGCACGTGCGTGTGTGTGTGCGCGTGTGTGCATGTGTGTCTGTGTGTGTTGCATCTGTGCACACACGTGTGCAGCTTTCCCACAAAACCCACTGATGACACCAAACATTGTCCACTTCAAATTGGACTTCTATTGTGTGAATTTTCAAAAGGATTGTATTAATTTCCAAATTCCCAGGGGCTTTGGCCCATGACTCTTGTCTTGGCTTTGCATTTCAAACGATCTTTTTTCTCTGTCCTTTCCTTTCTTATTAGCATATGTTTACAATACAAGGTCAGTGCATTCCCTGTGGGCTCCTATCGCATCTCGATCCTTCTTCCTGCCCCTCCCCCTCCCGGCTCCTCCTATCCCCGGATCCCCTTCATCTCCACAGGGCCTATCTCCCTGTTTCCCACCATCGATCTTTAAGTTTGCTTTTTATTTGTACTTTGGGTTTCTCATGTAAGAGAAACTATGTGATATTTAACCTTCTGTGTCTGATTTATTTCACTTAGCATTATAGTTTCAAGGTGCATCCTATCCCCCCCACCACAGACTAGGGGATGGAACCCACCGCCTCACATGTGCTAGGCAAGAGCTCTTGTCCATCCCAGCCCTTCTTATGTTTTATTTTGAGACAGGGTCTTGCTAAGTCGCCCAAGCTGGGTTCAAACATGTAATCTTCCTGCCTCAGTCTCCTGAGTGGTTGGGATTACACCTGTTTGCCATTTTGCCTGGCTTCCAAACCATTTTTTTGTGAAGATTCTGGAATGTCCCTGTCCTTGTCCATTTGTAGCTCAATGAACCCTGTCTAGCACTCACTGTTGGACCCCTGGGCCCTGTTGTCATTGTCTTAGGGTGTGATTTCAGTCCCTACCACCATCTTGCTCACCGATGAGGAAATTCTGCGTTTCTTGAAAGGTTAACTTTGAAGTCAGTTTGAGTTGAACTTGAACATTAGTGCAGGAGAATATTGAATAATCAGTAGGTTTAAATCAAAAGCCATTTCTCCTGCCATTGGGAGACGCATGGAACGCTGCTGACAGGACTACGGGTGCCCGCGAGGGATGGAGCCAGGGCTGCTGCTCGACATCTTCCACTGCTGCCGCCACAGACAAAGCCCGGCCCCAAATGCCGACAGTCTGCCCCCGAGGAGCTCTGACCTAGAACCCAGATAAGATCCACAGGGCCTCCAGCACCCCTGAGGAGGGGCAGCTTTTCCAAGAGGTTAAGTCCCTAATGACTATAAAGCAGATTATGTCAACTTTTGGGGCTTCTGACCTCCAGCTCACTACAATGAATTTATACGAAGCCTGGGGCTCTTTAGCCTGATCTCCTGGATTTGAATTCCAACTCTGCTGCTTCTTAGCTGTGTGGCCATGAACAGCAGGCTTTGCTCTGGCCTCCCATTATTTCACCTGTAAATGTGGCCAATACCGGTGCCCGCCAAGTAAGGCTGCTGCATTAGGTGGGTTAATTAGATTTGCAAGGCAAGGACTGGTTCCAAGAACAGTCCCCCCAACCCCAATACAGATACCAAATCTGACCCTGCTCAAATCTCCACAGGAAATGACAGTATTTGCATGTAATCTACGGCACATCCTCTTGCAGACTTTAAAACACCCCTAGATGACTTATAATACCTGATATGTGTACATGCTGTAGAAATAGTTGTTGCATTCTATTGTTTAGGGAATAAGCACAAGGAAAAAAGTATGTCCATATTCACTACAGGTACAGTTTTGTTTTCCTGTATATGTTCATTCCATGGTTGGTTGAATTTTTAGGTGCAGTACCCATGGATCCAGAGAGCTAACCACACAGAGAACATTGCCTGGTGGAGGGTGGGTGCACTACAGGTTGAATTCCTGATGTAAACACAGTGAGCTTCCTACCAAAGATGCATATACTCTTTTCATGGGAAGGAAGGGACTGTCAGAGACTACATTTCCAAGCCTCCCTTGCAGCTAGGTCAAGTTGACTAAGTTGAGGTCACGTGACTAAATTCTGGCCAACAGAATGTAAACAGAAGTGCCGTTCCTCATTTCCTGACCCAACCATAAGCCCCTCCCACTCTACTCTCCCTTTCCTTTGCAAGCTGGCTGGGTGCAGCTCTTACAGCACACATGGGAGCCACATGTTGAGGAATGCAGAGCCTCCACCAGCCTGGCTTCCTCAGCCACTATGCAGAGCAGAGCCACACTTATGCCACTCATCCTTTCACCCCACCCCACCCTCACCAATACTACTGTAGGAAGCTGATTTCTAGCTCTGTGCTAGAAATCCCAGTTACTGGGGAGGCTAAGGTAGGAGCACTACCAAATTTGAGGGCATCCTGGGAAACTTAGAGAGTCACAGTGTTGTGGCTTGTATCTAGTTGTCCCTCCAAAGCCTCATGTGGTCATAGATGGGGCTTTTCAGAGGTGGCTGGATCTACAGTGTGAGGCTGGGATTAAGGGTATGATGCTGGGATTAAGGACAGGTGATTATTAAATTAGGTCATTGCTTGGTGTAGCACAGTTCTAGGTGTGGGTAATGGGAAGCTCCACCCTGGGTGTCGTGGCCCCACACAAAAGACAGATAGCCTGGAAGGGATAAAAGGAAGAGGCAGGCTGCTGTTGTTGCTTCACGGCTGCTCACTGCTTGCTCCCTTCCTGCCTTCCATGCCATGAATTATTTCTCCTCTGTCACGCCACCCTGCCTTGGAGCCAGCCAACCACAGAGAGACCAAAATCTCTACAAACTGTTAGCTGGAATAAACCTTTCTTCCTTTAATTTTGGCTGTTGGGTATATTGTCTCAGCAACAAGAAAGGTAACTAAGACACCATGTCTCAAAACAAAAAATAAAAAGAGGTGGAGATGTAGTTCTGTGGTATAGTACCCTAGGTTCCATCCCTAGTATTAGGAATGAGGTTATTGATTTCTTATTCATGTTTATATTCTTAAGCCAGAGCTTTGCTTTACCTGTTATCACAGCTGGTATTCACTAACCAGTTTCTTTCCTCAGCACTTGTTTAAAATGTTTTAATCGACACACAGTAATGATGCATAATGTAATAACATGCATAATGATGCCTATTATCATTACTTCTTTCTTGAGCGGCAAATATTTCCTTAGCTTCAGGGTGACTCTGGAACCCTCTTCTTTATAATTCCTCTGTGACCCAGGAAATCAGGTAGGGAGGAAGCCGCCTCACCCCTTGGCAGAGAGGAAAGGCAATGCATTCCTCAGGCCAGGACTTTAGCAAAAATCTTTTGGGAAACTCAGGAATCTTGGGCCCAGAATGGGGGTGAGTGCAACTTGCTCCAAGTAACATCAAACTCCTATCAAGGCGCCAGATCTCAGCAAGGCATGCCACCAGCTAGGCAGTCTGGTTAAGTGTCACTGCCTGGACGACCCCTCTTATTACTGTCCTGCCTCTGCCCTACATGCCCAGCCCCTTCACCCAGTTTGCTGCTTTCCCCTCATACTCTCTACCCTCCAGCATACCACAGTTACCGTTAAGAGTCCCCACCTGCCGGATCAGAGGGTTCACAAGGTCCCTCCACCATCCAGGACAGTCACCAACACAAAGCAAATACTCATTTTTAAATTTTGAGATGAGGTCTCACTAAGTTACTAGGTTGCCCAAGCTGGCCTCAAACTTGTGATGCTCCTGCCTCAGCCTGCTGGGTAGCTGGGATGACAACAGTGTAGTATGGCACCTGGCTCCCAGCACATCATTTAGAGGGGATATGTTCTGAGCAAAGTGTTGTGCTGCAATTTCATCATTGTGGGACATCCTGGAGATGACATGCTGAAACCTAGATGTTGTGGGTCAACCACTTGACGTGGCCTCTAGCTGCCACCACAGATGTGTAAACACAGCTGTATGAAGTCTCTGCTGGTTTAGCAAGCCTACTGTTGCACAGAAAATGTGTTTCTAATAAATAGAAGGAGAATGCTCTAAAATAATAATGAAAAAGTATAGTATGGAGCTACAGTGCGGATCTTAAGTGTCTTCTGCAAGGCCCATGTGTTAAAGACTTGGTGAGTCCCTTAATAATGGTGATGGAGATGAGGTGAGCTTTAGCCAGGTGCTGCATTCGTCAGCTTTCCTGTCAAGGGGAGAAAATACTTGACATCCACAACTTAAAGGAGGAGAGGTTTAATTTGGCTTATCACTCAGGGGGTCCAGTCCATGGTCAGCTGGCTCCATGGGAGGAACGCCATGGTGGAAGGGCCTGGCAGAGGACAGCTGCTTACAGAGACAGAGACAGAGAAGAAGCTGGGGACAGGAATGTATCCTTCGAGGTCACACCACAGTGAGCAACTCTGACCAGCTCTACCTCCTAAGACCTTCGTCAGCCTTGAACTCATCTATGCATGAATCACCTGATGACTATAGTACTCCATGATCCAGTCACTTTCCACACACATGAGACTCGGGGGGGGGGCCTTCTAGATCTAAACCATAACATGTATTGTTATCAACCATCTCTAATATTGATTGAACATTTACAAGGCACCAGACTATGCTCCTAGATCTTTATGAGGATTATTTCTATTGATTCTCTCCATAATGCTATGAAGTTGGAATACTGTGATCCCCATGGAACAGATGAAACAAAGGAGGCCCAGAGAGGTTGAGGAACTGGCCCCACATCACACAGCGTGCAGGAATGGGAGCCGGTTTGCACGCAGAGGGTTGGTTAACACAGCACCTCACATTAGAATGATACCTGGTGTATTTCACTGCACAGTCACTGGAGGCGGTTATGCTGACCCCATTGCAAATGAGAAAAACGAGGCACAGCAACTGCTAGCCCAGTTGGGAGGAGCTACAGTCAGGATCCATCCACCCAACCTCCCAGCCTCTCCATCCACACCAGCACCCACGGGTCCCCAGAGATGCGCACACAGACTCTCCTTCCTCCCACAAGCCAGCTCGATGAGGGCGGAAGGGGACAGTTACAATTCACAGTGAGAGTGGGACATGGGGCAAGAGGCTGGTGACCCTGGCGTAGGGACACCCAGCTTGGTGAGCACTCTCTGCACTCAGTCAGCCCCTCGATGCTGGGCAGGACAGTAGGTGGGTGGGCAGGACAGCCCTTCATCTACACCTGAGCCCAAGCCCCATCCCTCAGCCAGAGGAATCCTGCTAAGTAAAAAGCTGATCACAACCAACCTCTGGATAGAACTGCCCATGGCTCCCGTGTTCCTTCAGGACAGAGTCTACGCTATACCCCAGTCTCTGCTGACTTTGGGGAGATTCTTTTGCTGCTTTCCTCTCCCAATACACGAACACATGCACATACAGACACAGTGCACACTGCCATGCACACGCGAACACACACATACAGGCATGTGCTTGTGCGTGCACACACAGCTGCCATCACGGTGTCTCACGTAAATCCTGGATCCAGATGGCCTAGTGTGGAATTCCAGGTGTCCTCTAACTTGGCTGTGTCTCAAATTCTTCACCAGGAAAATATGTTTCTTGCCATATTCAGAATCCAGGGGTGCCGGGCACATGATACGCACAGAACGGCCATTTTGTCTGGCTTTGTGGAAGAGAATACACGGGGATGGTGCATAATTCAGAGAAAGACCTGAAGTGCTTGCCTTGCAGACTGTGTTTGCTCTCTACACTAATTCCAGGTCTTGGTGGAGGCAAATACAAAGATAGGGTTTACAGACCTTTCTAGAAAGGTCAACTGCTTGTGAGGCAGCCAGTAGCCCTACTCTAACACTTGCTTTTTTGCACCTGACAATTTATCTATTTTTCCAGTCCTGGGGATTAAACCTAGGGCTGCTCTCTTGTGGGGCTCATTCTTAGCTCTTTTTATTTTGTACTTTAAGAGAGTCTTGCTAAATTACTGAATTTCCCAGGCTAGCCTCGAATGCACAATCCTCCTGCCTCAGTCTCCCAGCTAGGTGGGATTGCACATATGTCCCACTGCACCTGGCCCCTCCTTTTCTAACACCCTCAAGCATCCAAAGGAACAACACACCACAGTTTACTTAACAGTGCGATGGTGGCCACTGCAGTTATTTCTAGCCCTTTGCTATGAACAGTGCTTAATAAACATAGTTGGACAAGCAAAAGAACCAGTGAATGAACAAAGAAATGTAGAAATGTTGAGCAGGATCAGGAACTCTGGTAAATTTCAGAGATTCAAAGTTCTTCAAAGATACTTTCAAAGGCGCTAAGCTCTCTGGGCTTTCCTGACTTCCTCCCACAAGGTCCTAATCTAAAAGTCCAACATCACCAGGGTGACAGGATGAGACCACCATATGGGGGTGTGACGTCATTTCTTGGTGGAGAACTGGTCTACCCAAGAGGTGCCTGGAGCAGGTACAGATGGAACTGTGCCACCCTAAACAAGTTAATACTGTTCCCACCAGCTCATGGCTTTTGAGGGTACTGCTGAGAAAGAGAAGATGTTTGTCCAACAAGTATCACCTGAGCTCAGGGAGGGAGGCATGGATAGAAGATGAGCCCTCAAGGTGTCCTTGAGGCATCCAAAGGATGCCCAGGCAGCCAAGGTTGAGTTGTAGGAAGATGGGTCAGGAATAGGGTGGTAGGGGGGAGGAGGATGGAGATGGATTGTGAGCTTTATGAAAATGTATTTTTGTAACACTGGGTTGAAAATAGATATTCTGACTTGATGCTGACTGTACCATCTCTGTGACGTGTCCCTGCTAGTTGGGGCTTTTCCATTCAGCACATCTCCGTGGCAACGGGCCACCTCTCATTCACGCCATCTCCAGGGTTACCTTGCTTGGCTCATTCATGGCTGTTGCCATGGAGACTGGGTCCATTGATAGAATCTTGACTCCTCTGGAACTTTGCTTTTCTGAATGACGGAGTGTTGGTCGTGGGTTAGGGACGGGATCATGGTGAGAAATGGGGGTGAAGAGAGTTCTTGGGTGAGCTGGACTCTAATGACTTAAAATTCAGCAAGAAGAAAATGAGATGGTTGAGGGAACATGGCCAAGCAGCAGACATCATTCTTGATTTTTTTTTTTTTTATTTAGTTCTGGGGATTGAACCTAGGGCCTTCACACTGAGCTCCATCCCCACCCGTTTTTATTTTATTTCAAGACAGCATCTCCCTCAGTCATCAAGTTGCCCAAGCTGGGTGTGAACTTGAAATCCTCCTGGCTCAGCCTCCCAGAGTGCTGGGATAAGAGGTATTTGCCACCATGCATGGCCTCACACTTGCTTTTGATTAATACCGGAGGTAGCTGGTCCTTCAACAAGTGTGTGTGTGTGTGTGTGTGTGTGTGTGTGTGTGTACACGCATGTTTGTTGTCTTCTAATGGACTCAAAAACAGAGCAGGCATTTGTCCCTGTCCCCGTTGGTGTCTAAATCCCCAGCAACTAGCACAGTGCCTGAGCCAGAGTAAAACCCTGCAGGTAATTACTGAATAAATTACAGTTTGCTGTTCTTGAGTCTGAACTTAAAACCCCTTGAGAATGCAGAAGGACTGGAACAGAACGTATGTTGGTGCTGTGTCCGCTCCCTGCCCCGCCATGTATGCCCGTGGAGTACTGCCTCTCTTGTGTCTGTCTGTGACGTGCTTGTGTCCCTACTAAGATAAAACCTACCTGTTACGGTCCCAGAGGCTCACGTGTTAGACACTTACTCCCCAAACCCGTCACTGATGGTATTTGGAGGCTGGGTCTCAGGAGTAGATGAGGCCACGGGCTGGACCCCCACGGTGACATTAGTGGCTTTATGAGAAGAGGGAGAGAGACTGAAGCTGGCACTCATCATGACTGTCCTCTGCTGCACTGTGATACAGCAGGGAAGCCTCACCCATGCTAGCACCATCTTGAATTCCCTAATCTCCAAAATCATAGTCTCAGTAAACCTCCATTCTTTACAAAGCATGTGGCCTCAGGTATTTTGCTACAACAGAAAACAGACTAAGGAACATTTGTACACAAAATGGCATTCTCTCTTGTCTACTGAGATGTCCTTCCTGGTCACCCTCTCCTCTTTCTTGGGGACTGGCAATGGGTTATTCCTATGAGGATGAAATCTGCCATTAGCAAACTCACCTTTAAAAAGAAAAACAGCTGGGGATGTAGCTCAGTGGCACAAGTGCCTGCCTGGCAAGCACGAGGTCCTGAGTTCAATTCTTAGTACAAAAATTAAATAAATAAATAAAAAGCAAAACAAACTTCAGAATTCCACTCACCAGTTCACTAACACCCAATCTTTCTCCCTCTATCCCCCTCAGCAGGACTTTTGAAAGAGCTGTGGGGAGTCTTTCCACCTCTTCATCTAAGCTGCTCTGACCGGACTCCCCTCCACGCTGCTGAACCCAGCCGCCAGCCCCCTGACTGAGCCAGTGGACACGAAAGCTCCCCACCTGGTACTTCTGCCTTCTGAGCACGTTCCCTGCAGGAGCCCCAGGACCCTCTGCATCCTAGTTTTCTTTCCCCAGTCTCTTTAATGGTGGAGAACCAGCCCTAGGCTTAGCCCTGGGAGCTTTTTAAAGTATCCATTCCCTTCTCCAGTTTCACGGCTTTAAATAACATCTACAGACTGATGACGCCTGCACTTGTATCTGCAGCTCCGCATTCTCGTCCCTGAACTTCCGGCTCCGGGGACTCGGGTGCACGAGCAGTCAGGTCCAGCCACGCTCCTCTTCGCACCCTGTGTGGACCCCTTCCTCACTTCTGTCCACAGCAAACCTGTTCAAACCCAGCCAGCTTCGCAGCTCTGGAAAGTTACTGTCTGCTTCCAAGCTCTGTTTTGATTGCTGTCCCCCACGCTGAGACCAAGCAGATTCAGAGTTCGTAACAACAACACAGTCGTGTCAGTGTCTTAGGCTCGACAGTTTTCCTGTCACAAGACGTTAACCACCGGGGACACTGAAGGTGCGTGGAAACTCTCCACCCTACTTTTGCAAACCTTTTGGGAAGCCTAAAGTCTAAAATAAATGCTGAAGAATAAGGTTTGTTTGATAGAAAGGGTTCCACTAGGCTAAAAGGGTTTGAAGGTCACTTTTCTAGTTCTA
>NW_004955415.1:32323201-32330075 GCF_000276665.1 Chinchilla lanigera
CCTCTCCCTCTCTGTCCTCCTCCCCCTCTCCCTCTCCCTCTTTCTCTCTCTGAGACATGGTCTTGCTAAGTTGCACAAATTGCTGGCCTCAAACTTGCAATCCTCCTGCCTCAGCCTCTCCAACTATGGGATGACAGGCCACCACACACATACATCAGATGTTTTTCTTGGCATAAAGAATGGAGATATAAACAGACATGACAATGTGGCCCGTTTCCCTTCAAAACACCACTAAATATTATGCCCACACTACCCTACATATCGGGTCTCCTAGTTTTCAAATAAACTTTGAGGTGGTACAGTTGTAGATCCCAAGTCCAAAAATCTGACATCCGAAAAGGTCAGAAATCTGAAACACCTGTGATCCCAAACGTTTCAGAAAAGAGAGATGAAGCTGGTGCCATCATGGAGCTTTAGTTACGGATGAGGCTGGAGGGGGTTCTCAACTGTTCAGAGATGCACAGCCAGGAAATGGCAGAGCTGGGATTTGAACCCAGGCAGGTCAGCTTCAGTGAGAGCTTCACACTTCCGTCCTGTGTAGGAACCACTGGCTCTGAGCACACAAGTGAAGGGAACAGCGGGCCCACTTGGGGGTGGGAAGAGATGGCTCTTAACTGAAGAAGCCAGAAGGGGGCTGCTAAGCGTGGGCAGAGGTGTGGGTGAGTGCATGGGGCTCCAGCAGAGAGCCCAGGCATGAGTAAGGAACGAGCGGAGGAAGCAGCACCGAGGAGCAGGAAGAACAGAGAAGGCCTGTGTGTCACCCTTAGGACTTGGAAGGGGTCTTGAGTCTATGTCCTCAGAACTTAGCAATGACCTGGGAATCTCGTGGTCCTGGGATGGAAGCCAGGACTCACGCCAGGCAAGCATTCTGCCACTAAACCGCTGTCCCATGGCGTGTGACACAAGGAGAACACCCGTAGGCTAGAGTAGACCCTTGTATCAGTCAGCTTTCTATTGCTGGACAAAACAGTTGCCACTTAAAGCAACTTAAAGCAGGAGAGATTGAACTGGCCTTGTGGTTTCAGAGGGTTCAGTCCATGGTAACCGTCTCCAAGGCAGGAACATCACAGGGGAGGGCGTGGTGGAGCGAAATTGCTGAAGTCATGGTAGCTAAGAAGCAGAGAGCAGGGGAAGAGGCCAAGAGGAAGGGGACAGGGACCAAATGGACGCCCCAAATTTGGGGAATATGGGAACAGAGGCTGCTGGAGTGAGGAGTGGAAAGGAGGTGGTCACATGCTTGGAAGCTGAAGAGAGATGGGACAGTAGGTAGGGAGGTGGGAATAAGGGCAGAAGAGATTTGGAGATTTGGGGAAAGATGTTATGGTCTGTCCCCCAGGACACATGTGCAGAAACTTGAGCCCCATTGTGGTGCAGGATATATAGGAATGTAAGAGGCAGGGCCTGTGGGGAAGGTATTAACCCCTGAGGCCTCTGCATAATGAATGGGTTAGGAACCCTAATAAAAGGGCTTGACAGAGGGAGAGCATGGTTTCCTGCCTTTCTGCTCCCACCAGGTGCGGGCACTGCCATCATGCCCTGTGGAGGATGATGAAGGAATAGGGCGCCATCTTGGATCCAAGCAAGCAGCCCTTGCCCACATGCTGAGCCTGTTGGAGGCTTGACTTGGACTTCCCACCCTTCAGCTGGTGAAAAATAAATTTCATGCATTCATTCATTCATTCATTTGCAGTACTGGAGACTGAACCCAGGGCCTTTGAATGAGCTACATCCTCAGTCCCCTTTGAAATATGTTTTTGTTTTGAGACAGGGTCTCCTTTAGTCACTAACTTCCTCAGGCTGGGCTGGAATTTGCAGTCCTCCTGTGTCAGCCTCCCAGGATGCTGGGATGACAGGTGTGCGCCACCATGCCCAGCTTCTTTTATTTATACACTACCTTGTCTGTGGTATTTCATCCCAGCAGCACACATTGAGCAAGACAATGGAAAGTCTGGTCTTCCTGAGACTGAGAGAGGGCTGGTGTATGTGAGGCGTGGAAGGGGACCGGAGTGTGGACATGAAGAAGTGTGTGGGGAAGGGAGCCAGACACAACCCTGGAGCCCCCACCTCTGCCCACTCTGCATGCCCAACACGCCAGCCTCTATCAGCCGTGGAGAAGGTGGGCAATGTCTTTGTGTCAGAGCTGGACCAACACAACCCTGTTTCCAGATGCTCTGAACTGGGCAGTCGCCACATGTGGAGTGAACAGGGCCCTGGGACTCTGAGGCCAGTCTCCCGCCTTTATCAGTGAGGAAAAAGCCCAGCAGGCTTGAGGGAGCTGTCCAAAGTCCCAGTGAGGGAGAGATAGATCTTGGACCAGAAGACGAACCCATCACCAGCCCAACCCTCATCTTTCCATTGCACTGTTCTGGTTCCCAGTGGACTCAGGCAGTGTCTCTGATGAGCTTCCTACAAAAGCAAAAATCAAAGTGTGGTGTATACACACAATAGAAGATTACTCAGCCCTGAAAAGAAAAGCGATTCTGACACAGACACATGAATGTAGTTCTGAGCAATATGCTAAATAAAATAATCCAGAAATAAAAGGACAGATGTTATAGGATTCCACTTATAGGTAAGTCCCAGAGAAATTACGTCCAGAGACAGAAAGTACAGTCATGGGTGCCTAGGGCTAGCAAGAGAGGAAACTGGGAGTTAGTGTTTACTAGGGACAGAATTTCAGTAGATAGGCAGAGGCAGTGGCTGCACAACCATGTGAATGTGTGTAATGCCACAGAGCTACACATCTGAAAGTAGACAAAACCAGTGCAGTAGTGCACACTGGTAGTCCCAGTACTCTGGGAGGCTGAGGAATTCAAGCCCATACCCTTTCAAAATAAAATACAAAACAAGGCTAGGGGTATGGCTTGGTGCAAAGGCCCTGAGTTCAATCGCCAGTAACACACACACACAGAGGCCAATTCTATGTGATGTATATTTTACCACAGTAAAAAAAAAAAAGCAAAATGTAATTGACACATGTCGATGTCACAGTGACTGAACTGCACGCTGTAGCTGCAGGAATGGACCCCACAGTGACTTGGACAGCCCCCTCACTGCACACAGCCTTTCAAGAGAGCTCGCCCCCCCCACCGCCCCGGGGGGCAGCCTGATGTTCCAGGAAGTGGCAGCCGCTTGTCCAGGTCAGGAAGCAAGGGCTGAGCATTCGTGGGGCCCTGGCAAGCAGCCAGCTGCCAATCTGTCACCTCACACCCGCGGGCGGGTGGAGCAGGGTTGAGCCGGCCCTGCAGCCCTGTGTGGCCACACGCACTCTGAGCCAGCCCAGAGTTTCCACGCCCCTGGCAGCTGTGGTGACAGCAGGAGGAGGTTGCTGAGGGCTGGCTTCCCGAATTGGACAGACATCCGTCCACCCGGACAGCTTCTCCTTCCCAGGTGGATCTGCATGCGAGCCTGGCTTTCTTGGAGACAGGGGCGCTACAGAGGGCCTCTCCAATGACCCCACATAAGGCGTTAAAAGGGCCCCGCAGCATCTGATCAAGGCGTAGGCAGGACCCCTCCCTGGGACTCTGTCATACCCTCTCCTGATCCTCTTTTTTTTTTTGCTTTCATGTTTGTTGTTTTTGAGGCAAAGTCTAACTACGGTGCTTAGGCTGGCTTTGAACTTGTGATTTTCCTGCCTCAGCCTCCCAGATTGCTAGGATTTCAGGCATGCACCACTATACCCAGTTTCTTCCTTTCCTTCTTAATTACAGTACTGAGGACCAAATCCAAGGAGGACTAGCCCTTTTGAAAAAATTTTATTGTGAGGCCGGGTCTCACTAAATTGCCCAGGCTAGGCTTGAACTTGCAATCTTCCTGTCTCAGCCTCCAGAGTAACTGGGGTTACAGGCGTATGTCACCCTGCCTGCAGCAGCCTCTTTTCTTAAGTGAAGTCATTAGTGGGTTGGGCACTGTCTCCCCAAAATGCATGACCAGCAGCAACCTCGGCTGCAGCATTGTTTAGAAGCAGGGTCATTGCAGGTGTAATCAGTTGAAGATCTAGAGATGAAATCACCCTGGATTTAAGAGGAGCCCTAAATCCGATGACTCTGGCCTCTATGTCTACTGACAGATGAATGGACAAAGAAAATGTGGTGTTTATACAAGACGGAGTACCACCTGCCATGGGAAAGATAAACTGAGTCAGCTGTAGGAAAATGGTCGCACCTCGATACCGAAATGTGAAGTAAATCAGACACACACGCCTAAATATCACATGGTTTCTCGTATATGAGAAACCTAAAGTATAAATAAAGAGCAAAATAAAAGTTGGGTGATAGAAAACCAGGAAAGTAGACTTTTGGGGAGGGGGAGGGAAGAAGAAAGGATGGAGCTGTGATGCGTATCTGCACTGATTCCCAGGAGGAGTGCAATTATTATGGATTGCAATAATGTACTAATAAAAATAAATCTAAAAAAAGGATGAGGAGAGGGCACAGAGGGATGTGGATAAAAGAGATCTGTGCAGATACTGCTGGCGGAGACCCACAGGCCAAGGCGCCCTGGGAGCCACCTGCAGCTGGAGTAACCAAGGAAAATCTCAGGGAAGCTGAGACTTTGACTTAACCTTCATCTTACACTTAAACTTTTTGTTGGTTTAAGCGCTTTGTTGTAACAGCAACGCTGGAAACCAACGCAGATAGAGAAGGGTGAGGTGGGGTGCTTTTGCCCCAGTTCTACCACCCAATTAATTCTGAAGAAGCCCCACATCAGAGAGGTCCTGTTTGAAAATTTCACACAATAAACAGTAGCAACCACTGGATGTCCACCCAGCCATCTGCTACAGGAGTGGAATTTCAGCCGCGTCCTCACTCTCCTCAAAAAACTGCATTTCCCAGCATTCCCAGAAGCTGGGTGTGGTCACATGACCAGGGTCAGGGTGGAAGGAACAAAGGTGAAGGCTGAGTCAGAGACTTAGAGACTGGGGCTGCCCTCTCCACCCTATCTTCCCTCTTAGTAGCGTGAGCAGCCCTGATTGTGCAAATGATGCTAAACACCCTCCATGGTGGTAAGGCAAGAAGAGGGCAAGAACCTGAATCTCTGAGTGCATTTTCGGAAGTGAGATTCCCGATCAAAGTGTTGGGTGTTTTAAGCCACTCTTCTCTTGGGGTCTCTCTGCAGAGCAGTGTACTTTGATCACGTAGTTTATAATTCATATTGACAATGAACCAGGGATTTCTAGGCACAGGAGTTGTGAGAATGGACGGAAAAGGTAGGGTCCTCTCTCAAGGAGTTTACAGTCTACTGGGAGAAAGGCAGGCAATGAGAACCATGGCTGTAATACAATGGGACAGGAAATCTGGCTGCAAGAGTGTTGCCACGGCTTGCATGTTGGCATCACCCAAATCCATGCTGAAATCTAATCACCAGTGTGATGCTGTTGGAAGGTGGGTACTTTGGGAGAGAATTAGGCCATAAAGGAAGACCCTGCTGCATGGGATTAGTGTTCTGGGAGTGACCCAGAGAGCTGCCTCACCTC
The DNA here is from genome assembly GCF_000276665.1 of Chinchilla lanigera. Lineage (NCBI taxonomy): Eukaryota > Metazoa > Chordata > Mammalia > Rodentia > Chinchillidae > Chinchilla > Chinchilla lanigera. The sequence continues at coordinate 32,328,678 of NW_004955415.1, forward strand.
CCTACCCTAAGAAGCAGCAGCACAAAGACAGCTTCCAGTGAGTGCAGCACGGGAGTAGAGCCCATGCCTTGATTTTTTGTGGACTTCCCAGAACAGTGAGCAGTGAATTTCCACTCTTTATAAGTCAATTTATGGTATTTTTTTGATAGCCACCTGAAAGGATTCAAACAGGTTCTCTCAGGGCAAAGGGAACTGGGAGGGTGAGCGGAGGGTTTCTGAAGAAAGTAGTAATTATTCTGAGGACTGAAGGAAAGGGAGGACAGGGAGGAGTATCTCAAGAAGGAAGACTGCAGTCAGGCATGGGGTGCACATCGGCAATCTCAGCCCTCTGGGAGGCTGAGGCAGGGGGACTGCAAGTTCCAGTCCAGCTTGGGCAACGCAGCAACTGTCTCACAACAAAAATTTTTAAAAAGGGTTGGGGCTGTAGCTCAGTCCCAGTACCATAAAAGGAGAAAATAAGGAGGGGAAAGGCGGTGGAGAAAGAGGAAGACTATTTCCACGGGCGCTCATTGGGAGGAAGCAGGGGATGCTGGAGGGTCTTTAAACAGTTCAATGTAGGCAGCGAGAGGCAACACGGGTGACACAGACAAAGGTCAGCTGATCCCAAAGACCCCGTGAAGCCCTTCCGACCAGACTTCTGGTCCCACTGTATTATAATTGAGGCTGAATCATCTGCTTTTCTCCCACTAGGCTAAACGCCTTGGGAGCAGAGCCCTACCTTTCCCGTCCATTGTTACATCTCTAACGTGTGGAAATTCCTACACACCTGCTTGTGAAGAGTGATGGTCATCCTGGGAGGACTTTGCGAGAGAAATCACACGGCAAGATTCATATGCTATGCAGCACAGAGTTAATTCAGTGAGTGCTGCGAATGCCAAGGGACCGAGGAGCCCTGCCCAGGCCCTGGGCGCAGCGGCTTGGGTTCGTCCAACATCTCTGTGCACCAAGCCAGGGAGCTCCTGCAGGGACCCAGACTGATGGTAACTGCCAGCGGGTGGTCACCTGGGACCCTGGGCCACGGAGCTGTGCAGACGCCCCACGCCTGTGACTGAACCCCAACAGAAGCCCTGGACGCCCAGGCTCAGGTGTGCTTCCTGGCTGGCACGGTGTCACACGCTGCCCACAACACTCCTCTGGGAGAGGACAGCTTGACGCTCACACCTGGCTTCTGCCCTGCCGGGTAGCTTTCACTTTGAGATTTTAACCCCTGTCCTTTCACCACAAGAAACCATATCGTATTTCATGGGTCATCTAGATCCTATGAACCTCTTTTAGAAAATCTTCAAATTTGATAGTGGTCTTGGACCCTGACCACATGGTCCTACAACCTTCAATTCTCTCCCTCCCTCCCTCCCTCCCTCCCTCTCTCTCTCTCTCTCTCTCTCTCTCTCTCTCTCT
>NW_004955415.1:32330835-32350898 GCF_000276665.1 Chinchilla lanigera
AAGAGCCTGGAGATTTAATAGGCAATTATCTGCCCCAAATAAATAAGCGAAGTCAGGAGCTTCCAGGAGGCAACTGGAACATCAAAAGCACCTCGCCCTGGGTTAAGCATCTGCTTAACCCAGAAAACTGCTATTTTGATTTTTATGGCCTCTGGGGGAGCCAGGGTGGGAGGCCAAATCCAGAGCTCACCTGTCACAGAGCGTCTAAAAGGAGACTCCTCAAATTCAGGTGGGACCCCAATAGGCTACAGCTTTAAGGTGAAAGTGTGGAGTAAATTTATCCCCTTCCTTCTACCTCCAGAGGTTTGGTGGAAAGTCTCTTTGGCTCTGGGCAGAGCAAGGGGAAACTAAAACCATTGAGACGTTATCTTTGCAGAGGCGGATGGTCTAAATTCTCAACACACGGGTGGTCCAGAAGTTGAAAGTGGCCATAGAAGGGAGAGCCCTAGATACCGGGAAGAAGTAAACATACATCATCCACAGAGGCTGTGCCTTTCTCTTCGGCCACCCCACACACAGTGGCCACTACACACACCACTCCCACAGAGTGGCTGAAGAATGACTGTCACACAACCGAGAATAATAAAACACAGAAGGAAACAAGATACCACAATGAAGAACCAGAGGAAACAAGAGACGGTGAAACAGAGCCATGAGGACATTAGATATTTACTTTATAAACACGGGTTGTAGAATAATTGCTTGCAAATAATAATTAAGCAATAGCAATACACTTGGAAATATCTATAGAGCAGTTCTCAATCAGGGTAACTCGGCACCCCCCCAAACCCCCAAGGGGACATCTGGCAATGTTTAGAGCCATTTTTGGTTGCCATAACTGGGAAAGGGTAGTTATTAGCGTGAAATGAGCACATGCTAGGATGATGTTAAATATCCTAAACCGCCCAAGAATGCACCTTGCAACTAAGGATTAATTATCCAGCCCCAAATCTCAACAGTGCCATGGTTGAAATATCTCACTGCAAGAAATAGAACTACCAAAGAGGAAGCAGGAATGAAAAGGATCAGACTGAACTTGAAAAATTTAATAACTGGAATTGAAAATTTCATGAGCATGGTTAACAGTGGGTTAGACACAGCTAGAGAGGAAACTCGGAAACTGGAAAGACACAGATACTGTGATTCTCCTCATCTGACAAACAAGTAAACTGAGGCGTATGGAGAGCCAGCATCTTGCCAGCTGGGAAATAATTTACAGATTGCCATCCACCTACCCAGAGCCCTGTACTCCTAGCCAAGCTGCCTTTCTTCTAAAGCCCGAGGGAATTGTTTTCTTTCTGCACCAGAGTCTCTGAATTTCTCTTCCACTTGCTATTTTCTTTGGCAAAATATTTTGGAGAAAATCGAATTTGTCTAAAATGCCTGACAGAAGAAAGACACAATGCATTGCATTAGCATGCAGGCAACAATGCCTAGGGAGAAAGCACAAGGCAATTTCCATCTCTAAAACATTTACCTTCCATTAACTAATTATGTCCCACAGTTCCCAGTGGCAGAGGGGCTTGCGGGTGTTTATCGCTACACAGAAAAGAGAAAAAGCAGAAGCGCATCTGACAAAACCCCCTCTCCAGGAGCCACCAGAAGCTGCACAACAGGTCCAAGATGACCCCGAATGTGCAACCCCGGAGGCCTCTGCTGCCGCAAGTTACTTAAGCCCCGTCTCCCTCTCCCACAAATGGGGTCATCGAGAGGCAGCCCCAGAGGCTGGCAAAGGCCCACAGAGGTGTGTGTTCAGGCACGGCCCATTGCAGCTACTCAGTGTGACGGGCAGTGACTTCTACCCTAGCGGCAGGAGGTGCAGAGGTAAATCAGCCTCGCCAGGCATGGTGGCACCCGCCTGTCATCCCAGCACTCTCAGAGGCTGAGGCAGGAACATCACAAGTTCCAGCCCAATCTGGACAGCTTAGATTTTATCTCAAAATAAGAAAGAATATTTTTTAAAAGGCTGGAGGCGCAGCTCAGTGGGAAGGCACTGGGCTCAATCACTAGTTCCAGGGTGGGGTGGGGGACACCCAGACTCTGAGATGAGCTCCCAGCTCCACCACTCACTAGCTGTGTGAACCTGGGCAAGTTACTAAGCCTCTCTGTGTACTCATTTCCTCATGGGTAAACGAGCAATAACAGCTCTTTCCCTACTGGTTCTCTGTGAACACGAAGTGCTTAGTATCTGTGGCCAGCCGGGACAGGGTCTGCAATGTGGAGAGTGTTCCCCATCACAGACTAAGCGGATGTGTTAAGGCTCAGCCGTAAGGGCCGTCTCCAGGGCAGGCACTGGTCTGTCTTGCTGACACTGTATCCTCAGGGCCAGGCACACAGTAGGAATCCATGGGCAATGCTTTTTTTGGTTCCTGATTTTATCCTGTCATTATTTTTAAATCGGTACAGAGCTGGACATGCATATGGGGTGTAATGTGATGTTCTGGCCTATGTGTAACATGTTATGATCGCATCAGAATGATCAACACATCCACCACTCAAATGTTTTGTCATTTCTTTGTGTTGGGACACAAAGCAGTTGGTTTGTTTTTTGAGACAGGGTCTCACTATGTAACCCTCAAACTCCTGGAGCTCCTCCTGCCTTAGCCTCCTGAGTGCTGGGATTACAGGTGTGCACCACCACGCCTGGCTTCTTTTTTTTCTTATTTTATGTACTGGGGATTGAACCCAGGGCTGCCCTACCACTGAGCTACACTATACTCCGTCATTTATTTATTTTTTCTTTGGAGACAGAGTCTCCTTAGGTTGCCCTGGCTGGGATCATACTCGTGATTCTCCTGCCTCAGCCTCCACCTAGCTGGGGACTGTGTGCCACTGTGCCCTGGCATGAAGAATTTCTTTACCTTCCAGTGTTATCCCCAAATATCACCAAAATCTCAAGACCCCCATTTACTGAAACCCAGTCTGAGCAGGCACCCCGGGAGGCATCTCTTGTGGACGATCTCTTGGCATCATTGTACAACTCCGGGAGGTGGAAGCATCACAGCGTTTTACAGAGAAGGACACAGAGGGCCAGAGAGGCCCACGGCCAGTGAGCGAGGCAGCAGAATCTTCACCACGTCCACCCCGGTCCTCAAACCTGAGCACTCGGCTCTCTCTACGTCTGGGTTCCCCTGCACCCTGACGGCCACACCGACCTCCCCGCCGCACTGCACCCTGGGAGCCCCAGGCTTGCTTTCTGCTCTACCCCATGACCCAGCCTTGCACGGCGCATTCCCTGCTTTCTACTGGGAAGGGCTCAGTCCCAGTGCCTCAGCTGCCCCGCTCACAAGCGGAGGGCAAGAACGCAGCCTCTCTGATAGAATGGCCAGGAGGAAGGTGAGGGTGACGGTACATGTACCATCGGCTGCCACTGGGAATCCTCTCCCTCTCCCTCTCTGTCTCTCTTGCAGTGCTGGGATTGGAACTCAGAGCCTTACAAATGCCACATAAGTGCCCTACTTGGGAGCTACACCCTCAGCCCTTGAAACATCTTTAGACAAGGTCTTGCTAACTTGCCTAAGCTGACCTCAAACTTGTAAACCTCCTGCCTCAGCCTTCTAAGTAGGCTGGAATGAGAGGTGTGCACCACCACGTCTGCCTGTGGCTCAGCCTACCACGCTCTGCTGGGTCTGATTCACTTGACTTCCCCTGAGCTGACACACACGCCCTCTCTTCTCACTGCCTCTTCAGCCACTAAAATTAGCTGTCTCCGGTCCCTGTCCCCAGCACGCCTGCCCTGGTTTCTCTGGGCTCCTGGCCACTTGTGATCTGTGTCTCAGGTGCCACACGGCACTGCCCAGCACCTCCGCTGTTCTCTACCACAAGAGGCGTCGTGAGGTTCCAGAAGGCGCGGGGTTGGGGGCCGGGCTTTCACCCCCTTCCCGGGTATCACCACGCGGACCCAGAGCCGCTGCCCCGCCACATGCTCACCCCGTTTCTAGTTTCAGTGTTCAAGAAGCACCTCAGTGGAGGCCTCCAGGGGTCAGATCTGGATTTTTCTCCTCTTTCGGGTGTAAACTGTGAAGAATCACAAGCAGGGCTTCAAACACGCACACAGCCCTGCTCATGGGAGCATGATTCACCGCGGCGGCTGAGAGGACGGCTGCAACGCGGTCCTGCCACACCGCGGCTGTCACTCAGCCTCCTCAGGGCCTCAGACCCGCGCGACATCAGCACCAGCTTAGCACTGTGGGTGGGAGCGGCCGGACACTGACAGGGTGCTGTGTGACGCCGTATGTGTGAAGCACCTAGTGCTGACAGATCACAGGGACAGGAAGCAGAGCGGTGGCTGCCTAGGCCCGGGGAGGAGGGGCAAGGAGGGAACGCTTCACTGCACAGAGGGTCAGCTTTGCAAGATGACAGCGCTCCGGAGACCACCATGGTTCTGGCTGTGAGACGGTGCAAATGCACTCCCTGTCCTCAGTCTGCACGCCGGAAAATGGGTGAGATGCAGGACGAGCGGGTGCACCCCTGTCATCCCTGCTCTCTGGGAGGCTGAGGCAGAAGGATCACAAGTTTGAGCCTGGGCAATTTAGCCATTTAGTGAGACCCTGTCTCAGGATAAAAAATAAAAAAGGGCTGGAGTCATGTGGCTCGGTGTGAAAGCCCGGGGTTCAGTCCCCAGTACCTAAATAAATAAAGTAAAACTTAAAAATCAAAAAGAACAATGAGGCAATTGGTGAGGAGAAGACAAAAAGGGGGCCCAGCAGGGGAAGGTAGAGTCACCCAACTCGAGCAGATGGCAGATGGCCTTAGGTGATGTCCTGCAGTTATTCACTCTACGAACTATTTACCGAGCAACTTACCATGTGCCAGACTCTGCTAGGCTCTGCACAAACGAAAGACAAAAGCCCTTTCCTCCCTGGGGCTGGCGTTCTGGCAGAGGAGACAGAGGATAACCAAGAACATAAAAAACAAACATGGCTGGCCCTGGTGGCACACGCCTGTAATCCCAGCACTCAGGAGGCTGAGGCAGGAGAATCACTGCAGGTTTGAGGCCAGCCTGGGCTACATAGTGAGTTCAAGGCCAGCCTGCACTACACAGGGGGACCCTGTCTCAGAAAGACCAAAAATAATGTGGTTTGACAGGAGCTCATTAGGGGCATGGAGGGAAGTCAGGCAGAGAATGGGGTGTCAAGGTGGGGGTGGGCAGCTACACTTCTGAAGGACCTTTGAGCAAAGACCCAAAGGGGCCCAGCACAGGCGAGGGGAGCTGTTTCCGGCAGAGAGGGCACCCGTGTAAAGGCCTCGAGGCCAGGCCTTTCCTGATGTGTTTGAGGAACACCAAGGAGCTGACACTGGCTGAGCAAGGGGGACCGAGCGGAGATGAAGTCAAGAAGAGACGGCAGAGGCGCAGGTCTCAGAGGGCCTGTGGGGAGGGCGGAAGGGGGGGCGGTTTCATGGAGGGTCCCGGCCCCAGTGCCCACTGGCGCCCTCTGGCTGCCGCACAGGGAACAGACTTGCAGGGGGGCCAGGGAGGCAGTTAGGAGATCCGAGGACCGGGCCTGGCTGCGATCTCAGAAGGAGAGGGGGCTCTCAGTGGATTCTGCAGGTGTGGCCAACAGGATGTAGGAGGTGGAGGAACAGGAAATGAGGTGAGACCCCGAGGGTTGAGGTCCCAGCACCTGAAAGGATGAAGCCGTCTTTACCCAAACAGAGAAGTCTGGGCAGAAACTGTCCATGCCAGAGCTGAACCTAACCCAACGCCAGGCGACCTAGGGGCCCACGCATGGGTGGGTGGAGGAAGGGAGCGTGGCATCTGGGCACTGTGAGGTGGTATTTCACCCTCGAAAGCAAGACCATTCTATCATGGGGAGCAGTGCAGCTGACCCTGGAGAGCATTATGTGAAGTCAAACAAGCCAGGCAGGGCCTGGGCTGTGGCTCAGAGGTAGAATGCCTGCTTAGCCTGCACGAGGCCCTGGTGCTGCACTGCAGGGGAAAAAATGTAAAAGAGTTCGGTATGGTGGTGCACACTTGTAATCCAAGTTAGTGGAGAGGCTGAGGCAGGAGGGTTGCAAGTTGAAGGCCAGTCTGAGCAACGTAATGAGACCCTGTCTCAAAATAAAAAATACAAAAAGGGTTGGGAGTGTAGCTCAGTGGTCGAGCAATTGCCTCGCATGCATGAAGCCCTGAGTTCAATCCCTAGAAGCGTACAAAAGAAGAAGGAGAGAGAGAGAGAGGGAGAGAAAGAGAATGGTCCCAGGCACAGAAGTATCACATGTGTTCATGTAAGTGTGGAACCTAAAAAGCTAAATCACGGAAGCAGAGAGTAGAGCGGGAATTGCCAAGAATAGGGCGCAGGGTGGGGTGGGGGAGAAACGGGGGCGGGAAGGTGCTGCCAAGGGGGAAAAGTTCCATCAGGGCTTTACTGCACAGCAGGTGGCTGTGGTTAATACCAATATATCGTGTAGTTCAAAATGGCTAGAAGAGATTTTTAACGTTTATATTATCCAAAAAATCAGCATGTGAAACAATACACATGCGTGCTACCTTGATCGAACCATCCCACAGTGCAAACACGTATCCAACCATCACACTGCACCCTGCGGATATAGATTATTTGTCAGTTGAAACCAGAGTCACGGAGCTGGCTGGGCCTATGGCTCGGCTGGCTCGGCAAGCACTCAGCAGAGAGAGAGCCGGGTCCTGTACCCAGCAGAGCTCTCCGGGCAGCACTGCGCCCGCTCCTCACGGTCCCTGGGGGACTCTGAGGCGGGCGGCTGCTGTCTGGAGAAGGGGTCTTGGCTCTCCCGGTGCTCAGGACAGGCAGCCGGAGTCAGCACCCTCCGCTCCACTGGTGGAGCGCAGCGGTGAAGAGCTTCAACGCCATGAAGCCAGGCGTTTGGCTTAAACTCTGTGCACCCTCTCCTCCCGGGGGCTTTGGGAGAATCCTCTAGAGTCCCGAGCCTCATTTCTGTCGTCCACATAATGGGGAGGCGGGCACCAAACACATGATCCCGCCTGACCACGGTGAGCGCTATATTTGGGTTCGCTACACACACACATGCACACACACATACATATTTTATATTTCTTTTTCTGTGTGGTACTGGGAATCAAAGCCAGGAGTGCTGTACACTGAGCTATATCCCCACCCCGTTTTATTTTACTTGCGGAACACAGGATTGAACCCAGGGCCTTCATACTGAGCTCCAACCCCAGCCTCTTTTTTAAAATTTTGAGATAGAGTCACCCTAAGTAACTATGATGCCCGGGTTGGCCTTGGACTCGGAATCTTCCTGACTCTGCCGGCTGAGAGGCTGACGTTTCAGGAGTGCACCACTGTGCCTAGCTTATGATTGATGTCTTTATTCACCCTATGAAATAGGAGCACGGAGCCCATTTTACAGATGAGAAAACTGAGGATCAGAGAGACAAGAAGCTTCACCAGGGACCAGCACAGCAATGGAGGGAGTGGGCAAGGCCTTCTGCTGGTCTGGCTTCATTTTACCATAGGGACTGAAGCTACTGAGGGGCATCCATCTGCTTGAGGCTAATTTATTCCAGGGCTGGGGATGGCACTTTTCTGCTAACATGAGAAATGAATTTATTCATTTATTTTTTTAATAGATTTTTTTTGCAGTGCTGGGGATGGAACTCAGGCCCTCACGCATGTTAGGCAAGTGCTTGCTACAGAGCTACGCTCTGAGCCCCTTCAGTAGATCTTTACTGAGCCCCACTTTTAGTTCTTGTAGGCTTGGGATTTCAGCCCTTGTAGGGAGACAGATGCTTAACCAGGGAAACCACACTGCGAGGGTGACGGATGCCATCAGATGGTCATAAAGAAGGGATCTAAAGTAGCCTCGTGGTAGCATGGGGAGAGGCAGTCAGGGAAGCCTTCCTGGAGGAAGAGGCAGTCCCTATCAGTAAATGTGTGCTGTGCACCACACACCCTCCTGAACACACCCAATTGCCTCTGATGTCAGAAGTGACGCAGGGTCAGGCCCAGACTGTATTTGGTTGGGGACAGTGTGTACTTCCCAGAGTCTCTAGAGTGTTCTCTTGTCACCTCATCCCTGTTCATCACCCCTGGGCCCCCCAACTCCATGCAGCAAAGGGTACAGACTGAGCACAACAGGAGCCCCCTTTCTAATCAGTCTGGGTGCCTCCAGATGTTAAATACTTTAAATATGTCTGGGTAAGAGTCAGCCAGACACAGAGGAGAGCTGATTCCAGCCCTACCGCTGCATGTGCAAAGGTCCTGGGGTAAACAAATGCTAACGAAGGATGAGGCTGGTTCCTCACCCTCCTCTCTGCCTCTAACAGGTGACAGAGGGCAGGAGCACAGCTAGCTCTGGTCCTAAATGTCTGTGTGACTTGGGACAAACGATTCCTCTCTCTGAGTCCCGTTTTCTCTTACCTCATGTATGGAGTCACAAGAAGGCTTGAGATGGCAGGTAGGTGCAGTGTCTGGCACATGCCAAGTGCTTCTTTATACTAACTTACCATCTCAGCGCTGGCTTTCCTCAACAGCCTGGGTTCCCGTAATCCCAGCACTGCGGGAGGGAAGGGTTATATCTAGATCTAACATGTCCCTCAAAAGGCTTGTGCTCAGCGGGAGGGTGACTGGGTGGAAGTGGTGCTGACCTCATCAGTGGATCCATCTTCCATGATTCAGAGCTGAATATGCTGCTGGGGGCGGGACCGAGCGGGAGGAAATGAGTCACCAGGGCGCGACCTGGGAGGGTGTGTTCCTGCGCTCCGCCTCTGCCTCTCTCTCCAGCTCTGTCCCTCTCCCTGCTTCCTGACCTGCATTAGGCGAGCGCCTCTCCACCAGGAGCTTCCGCAGTGCTGCTCCTGTGTTGGTTCTGAAGACCACGGACCGAACCCTTGGTAACCGTGAGCCGCAGTGAACTTTTTCTTTTCTAAGGTGCACGTGTCTGTTGTTTTGTCCCAGCAACAGGAAGGCAAAGAAGGCAGCAACAAAGAGTGCAGAGCTGGGGTGGGAAGGAGAGCAGCTCTCCCCACAGATGCCTGCCAACCTGTCTATGGCCAGCGCATGGATGGGATCCCAGGGAGGCTTCCACAGAGCTCCAGTCAGGAGTGGATGATGTTTCACACAAGGAGATCCAAAGCTCCAGTTGACAGAAGAGCCAGGCTGAGTTGGGGTGGATGGCCCCAGGTCGGGGTGGTGAGCATGGGCTCTGCTTCCTGCTTCAGCCTACAAGGGCTCAGAGCTTAGACATGGGGTGGAGATGTGATCAGAGCCGGTGGTTTCTAAGCAAGCTTTGCCATCATCTCCACCTTTCTCTCCCAGGTGGCTGTGTGAGTGGTCTATGCTCAGCATAGTTGCTTTTTTTTCTTCTTCAACAGTACTGAGATTCAACCCAGGGCCTCTGCACTGAGCTCCATCTGTACCCTTTTATTTTTTTATTTTGAGACAGGGTCTTGCTAAGTGGTTAAATTGCCCAGGCTGGGCTCCAATGTGTAATCCTCCTGCTTCAGCCTCCCAGAGTATTGGGATGACAGGTGAGTGTCACCACACCCCCAGCAGAGCTTTTCCTGACATTTCCTCTTCTTTCCACCATGTGATTGGCATGGTAATAATTATATGTCACCCCTGCTTACTGTCTAGAATCGGGAATGGAAAGAAATGGGGGTGGGGCCAGGGGAGGAAGTCAGGGCAGGAAGCTCAGGAGATGGAGCCCCAAAGAGTCCAGCGAATAACATGCTGTGTGCACGTCCTTTGCACTGTGACTGTGCTGCTTCTCCCACCGTCAGATGCTGTCCCTGTGCTGCCTCTTGGGTCCAGGCTGGCCTTATGGCTTGTTTTGGCCAAGAGTGGCCAAAATGATGACATGCCATTCCTGGGATGAGCTGTCAAGATGTCTGAGAACTTCCTCCTACTCCCAGAACCCTGCTCTGGCACATGAACACACTCGCCAGCCACCAACCAACTGCCACTCAACTCAGGCCAGAGGAAGCCCTCAGCTGAGCCCCACTTTGGCCACCAACCTTCAGAATTGTGGGTTATAGATACACTCATCATTTTCAGCCACTGGGTTTAGGGGATGATTGTTACACAGCGGTACATAACTGATACAATGGGCCATTGCACTATTGAGCTTTCTGTTGCTGTGATAAAATACCCACAAAGTCAACATCACGGAGGAAAAGTTTATTCCAGCTCATGGTGGGCTGGGCATATCGCTCAGTGGCAAAGTGCCTGCCTGGCAAGCATGAGGTCCTGAGTTCAATTCCCAGTACAAAAAGAAAAGAAAATAATACTGTAGCTCATGGCTTCAGTGCATAGTCAGCTGGCACCATTGCTAGGCCCGTGACGAGGCAAAGACAGCATGGCCGAAGGGCGTGGTGGAAAAAAGCTGCTCACCTCATGGACCAGGAAGCAGAGAGAGTGAGAGGAAGAGAGAGAGAGGAAGGGGCTGGGGACAAGATACAGTCCTCAAGGTTACACTCCTGTGACCCACTCCCTTTTGCTCGGCTTCACCTCCTCAGGTTTCCTTCACTCCCTAATAATGCATCAAATCATGAGCCCAGAAATAAATCAGTCTGCAGATGAAGCCAGAGCCCCACGCTCCAACCACCTTCCTAAGCTCCACCTCTGATTCTCACTGCCGACTCCGGAACCAAGTTTTTCCACACAGAAGCCCGTGGGGGACATTTAAGCTTGAACACCTAACAGCCATAGGGAAGAGCTGGGCACAAGGTGAATGCAGATGGAGTTTAAAATAAAAAGCACTGACCTTAAAGACATCGTTTAACCATAAACAGATGCTGTGCGATTTAAGGAGGAGTCAGGTCCTGATGAACCCATCATATATTGAAAATATCATGCATCAAAAATGCATTTCTCTTCTGTAACCTACTGAACTTTGCAGCTTAGCCCCACAGCTAGGACGGAGCAACGGTCCCCGAGCTTCCTGGCCCGGTTCCACACAGGGCCGGTTCGCCGCTGCAGAGTATCGGCTGTGAACCCCATGATGGCGGGGCTCCCCGGGGCTGTCACTCACCACCTGCCTTGAACCCTGAGGGTACTGTGGTGCACATCCCTTGCCTGGGAAGAGATCATGATTTCAAAACCCAAAGTGCGGTTTCTACTGGTCAATGGCTCGCACAGTACCATAAACACGAAACGACTGTAGGTCAAGGTCCACCTGTGTGACACAAAAGTTATGAAAGTGTCTAGGATGGTAGGAAAGTAAAATACTTTCCCAGGTTCCCCAGGAGCTACATGTGGCCATGTGACATATTTCTGGTCAGTGAAAGGTATGTAGAGGTTCAATGGATGGTTTCCGTGAAAACTTACGCTTTCCCTGATACAGAAATTGGCACAGCTTGACGACTTCCTGTCTTGAATATGAATATGATGCACAGAGCTCCAGCAACTATTTTGTAACCATGAAGCAGAGGTCTAGAAATTTACACAGAAGCTGGCTGATGTCCACCAATGGCTGCTGTGGACTCCTGTGATTTGGGAAAGATACAACCCCATTTGTTTAAAACACGCGAGTTGGACTCCTTTTGCCACTGAAAACACTCCTAATTCATCCTTCAAATGTTTGTCCCCTTCTGGGCTACTCATCCCTCCACAAGAGAAACACAAGAACTTTCTCCTTTCTCAAGCATGACGTCAGGAGATGCTGTGCCTTGCCCCACGTGCAGCCAATGCCACTGAAGCGACTCTAATTTAAAGTCAAGCCCTGTGTGCTCGTTTCTCTTTCTAGAGCAAACTGCTTACAGTCACCAGCCAAAGACAATGAAAAGTACTGCCAACTCCTCTCCACTGCCAGGGCCTGCGTCCTAGCTGCCTCCAGCTTGTCACATTTCTATGGAAAGTCTACATCTTAATCCACTCTGACGTCTTCCTTCCCTGCCTTACAATCCCACAACCCATTGGGTCTGGGAAGAGAGGGGTTTTCATCCCTGGAAAATCAGGGGAGCACAACCACCAGAGGGCCAGGGTCTGCCCTTCCATGCCTCGCTTCTTCCTTTCTGCATTAGCTTTTCTGATGCTGAGACACAGACCCAACACCACACCCGGAAGGAGGAGAGGCTGGCTCGGCTCACAGCTTCAGCGGGCTCAGTGTACGGCAGATACGGCATGGCGGAGGACATCGCTCACCCCACGGCAACCAGGAAGCAGACAGAGGAAGGATGGGGACACCCCTGCAGTGACCGCGCTTCTGACCAGGCCCCACCTGCAAGGGTGACATTCTTGGAGGACATCTGAGATCTAATAGAGCACCTCACATTTGAGGCCAACAAGGTGACCCTACTTCTGTCTTGCAGTGGAAGCTCAGAGATGAAGGGACTTTCAAAATGCATCCCCAGGGAACCTAGACAAGCTGAGTGACAAGTCACGGCAGACTTCTTTTGTGATGCTGGCAAAGGAACCCAGGGCCTCATGCTGGCTAGGCAAGCACTCACCACTGAGCTACACACAGCCCAAGGCGCGGCAGCATTAGACACATGCAGAGGGGGAGGCACCAACCTTCTGTCCCGTGCTTGTGTCTTGTGTTGCTTATTTTCATCATCTAGAACACTCTTGCTACAGAAGTATGCTCAGCCCCAACGCAGGGCAAGTGGGCGGGGCCACAGAGCTCCTGGCTCAGTGTGACCTTTGACCTCAGGTCCTTCATGCCCAGCAGGCTAACTCCAAGAGGATGCTCAGAGAGCTCGGGCCTTTGAGGAGTGACTAGGACTAGATGAGGTCACCAGGATGGCACCTCTGTGCCTGAGACATGGGGACTGGAGAATACAGATGCACATAAACATTCCCTCCTCATATCTTATCTTGGGACACCCTGGCCACCTAGGGGCTCTGCCAGCAACAGAGCTGTCATGAGATGCACAGCCGCCTGGCCTTGAACCCCTGGAGCATTGCATTCAAGCAAACCTCTTTTCTTTATAAGTTATTCAGCCCCAAGTGTTTTATTATCATAACAATAAATGCAGTGAGACAACTTCTTACCCATCTGCTCCTCTACCTGTGTTTTCTGGTGTCTTTACAAAAGCCACTTGCCTCTGATCTTTGTCTCAGAGCAATGCGGTTTCTTGGTTGCACTATCCAGAAATGGACGGGCTGTTTTAGGCATAAAAGAGGTTTGTAGAGAAAGCAGAGAATCAGCAGGAGGCCAGCAGAGAGGGTTTGGAAACCGGGTAGGAACAATGTGCACAGACTGAGCCCACCACAGCAGGCTCTTGGTTGAGTCACATAATCCATTTTCAGCTTTGAATGTAGGGCACTATGTGACTGATTGAGTTACATACCAGCTGGGCATGGTGGTTCACCTACTAGGGAAGCTGAGGCAGGAGAATCTTTTCAGCTTAGGAGTTCAAGGCTAACCTGGGCAACACAGTAAGATCTTAGCTCACAAAGGGAATAAAAGCGGGGAGGGGGGGTGGAGAAGGGGAGTTTGGAATTTTGGGTACCTAACTAACAATAGCAAATATTCTCTGTAGTTCACTAACTGGTCTATGGAACCAGGCCTGCAGAGGTAGTGGTAATTATTATCATCATTATAATTGCACTTATTAGTCTCACAATAGCTAATATCATGGAGCATTTGTTCTGTGCCAGCTCCCACCTAAGTGGCTCACGTATGCCATCTGATTGAACCCAAGCTCTCTGCGTCGGGTACCGTTATAACTCCCATTTCACAGATAAGGAAGCAGAGGCCCAAAGCACTAGCTCCCTTCCTGTTTTCTGACCATCCACTGGTAAATACACCAGTCATGAAAGCAGCCCAGCACTAGGCATGGGGGTGGTGCAGGTCTCTCATCCCAGAACTCTGGGAGGCTGAGACAGGAGGGTCACAAATTCAAACTCAGCTTGGGCAGTTTAGTGACACTCTGTCTCAAAATAAAAAGTACTGAGGTCATGAGTTTGATTCCTGGTACCACCAAACCGCCCCCTCCAAAAAAACCACAAAAAAATAAAAAAAGAGGGTGGGTATGTAGTTCAGTGTAAAGGCCTTGGGTTTGACCCCCAGTACTGCAAAACAGACAAATAGATACATAAACTAATGGGACACGTGCTGGGTATGACTCATGAAACCTGTAAAATAATCCTACAAGGTAGGAAGTGGGATTAGTCCCATTTTGCATGTTATGAAACCACGATTCAGAGGAGTGTGGTGAGGGCCTCCCATCACACAGCTGGGAACAGTGGTGCTGGGTTTTGAGCCTGTTCTAACAGCAGAGCCGGGTCAGAGCTCCAGGCTCCCCGCAGTCCGTGCGCACAGCCTTCCCTGCCCCGAGCTGTCGGCAGAGGAGCAGCCCGGCCGCAAAGCAGTGTGGCAACTGCAAACGCTTATGAATACATGCCCGCCACGCATGGTGATCACAGTCACTGTGGGACGAATAAAAATTGCGGTCCCGATCAACCCTTTTCACGTCCCCCCCCCACCTGGCCTCTCTCTTCTTTCCCAGGTGCCCTTCTCATGTCCTGTTTCCTCTCAGTTACCTTTTGTGTTTTTTTGCCTTTTTTGAGACAGAGTCTCAATATGCTGTTCAGGCTGGTCTTGAACTCACTGTATAGCCCAGGCTGGCATTAAACTCACAAAGATCCTCTTGCCTCAGCCTCCTGAGTGCTGGGATTACAGACATGCACCACCACACCCGGCCCTCTCAGCTATCTTTGTTTTGCCCTTTAAATTATTTATACTCAGGGTTTCTCACATAAGAGAAACCATGTGATATTTAGGCTTGAGTGTCTGATTTATTCCATGTAAGATTATGGTTTCAAGGTGCACCCATTTTCCTACAGTTGACTCAAGTTTATCCTTCTTTATGGCAGAGTAGTGCTCCACTGTGTGTGAATACTACACTTTCGTTATCCATTCACCTGCTGACAGATGTACATGCTGATTCCAAGATTTAACTATTCTGAGTTATGCTGCCACGAACAGGGGCTTGTATGCAGCACTGTAGCCTGAGGTCTTCAACTCTCTCAGGAAGATACCTACAAGGGGAATAGTGGGTCAAACGGAAGAACTTTCTATTCTTAAATTTACTTTGTAACCTCTAAATGTGCCCGTGAGCAATGAGGACAACAAAACCCACGCCCTACCTGCTTTCAGACATAGAAAACAATCAAGAAACAGCAAGCTGCCTGCTAAAATCAAAGCTTCTTAGGGTTGAAGGTACAGGGTGTAAAGTGCTTGGTATTCTTATTATTTTCTTTCAGTACTGGGAGTTGAGCTCAGGGCCTCTTGCAGGCTCCACAAGTACCCTACCCCTGAGCTATACCTCCACCCCCACCCCGTTTAAATTCTGAGACAGGGTGCTTGCTAAGTTGCCCAGGCTGGCCTTGAGCTTGCAATCCTCTTGCTTCAACCTCCTGAATAGCTAGGATTTTAGACATGCACTACCTGGCTAATATTTGGGAGCTTTTAGCTTATGATATCTCCAAAAGAATTTTACCCACGGTTGAAGTTTGCACACAGGTGAGGTTTTACACACTGAGAAGACACACTAGCTGTCTGGCTCAGTGTGCAACTTGCACAACCAAACACAGCAGCGCGAAGGACACACCCTGACTCAGGCCCTGCTTATCTTCTGCACAAACCCATTCACAGCTGTGTCATTTTATTAATGCAAAGCAGCCAACAAATCTGACTCCAAAGGAGTTTCAGTCCACTCAGAGCACACACGCACACACACACACACACACACACACACTGCCTCGGTTAGGACCACAGCGGTGGGCAGGCATATCAGCCACAGTACATGCAGTGGATCAAGTCAACCTTCCCAACTGCCCCCCTGGCTGACCTGTGCCTGCTGACCCAGTGCCCTCCCCAGGCAGGGCTTCTGTGCCCATGGATCTGTGTATTTACACAGAAATGTCCCTGAAGGTTGGTCAACCATGGCCTGGCACAGATCCATCCCCTTGGCCAAAAGCATTTCTTGAGCATCTATTATATGCCAGATGCTATTCTAGGCTCTGGGGACACAACCAAGGCAGGAAGAAACTAAACCCCTCATGCCTGACCTCGTGGAGCAGATGGGCAAACAGACAAATCAGTGAAGTGGCTGAATTGTCAAGAAGTGGTGTGTGCCCGGGAGAGTGACCATGGGAGACAAGGGCTGCCAGCGGAAGTTCGTGGAGACACAGAGATGGACCAAGCTGATAAGGAAGAAGGGCTCCAGGCATGCGGTGCAAAGGCCCCAAGGCAGAAACTCACCTGAGCTCCTCACGGAACATCAAGGGCATGGTGGGTGATGAGGGTGACTGGGGACAGGCAGATGGTGCAGGTGCTCGTGGGCCATGGTGAGGGCTTTAGCAGAGCCCCGCGAGGACATGATCGAGGAAGTGACTTGATCTAAGGCAGGTGGAGCAGATCTGCTGCCTGTGTTAGTAACAGGCCTCAGGGAGGGGAGAGACCTGGGCCGAGGCCATTGCACCATTGCAGCCAGGGGGGCAGGGACAGCTCAGCCAGGTGATGGCCACGGAGGTGGAGAAACGATGAGACCGTTATACAGGTTGAAGATGGAGCCTACATGGTTTGTAGGTGGATTAGCCATGGGGTCAGCAAGAGAGGAGGCACCGAGGTTATTGGCCTGAGCCCCCAGAAGGACCAAGACACCATCCACTGATAGAGAATGGCGGGAAGGCTGGGTCTGGTGGTGCATGCCTGTTATCCAGGCTTTCTGGGAGGCTGAGGCAGGAGGGTAAGACCACATCTCAACATAAAAAAGGGCTGAGGATGTGGCTCAGCCCAAAGCCCTAGATTTAATCACCACTACCACCAAAACCAAGCCAAAACAAAACAAAACAAAACAAAACAAAACCCAAAAACAAACTGACAAAAACAAAAAACAAACAGCCCCCCCAAAAAAAGAATGAGAGGAAGGGGCAGTACCAGGAACACATTTTGGACAGTGTATGCGCAACATCTGAGAACCTGCACCCTTCAAGCGAAGATGTCCAGAGAAGTCTCTGCCAGAAACCTCCCCAGACAGGGATGTTTAATGCCTCGGGACTGGATGAGACCACTGGCAAGGGGGGGGTGGATCCAGAGAAATCAGGAAAAGGAGAGTTTTCATCCTCCTGGATGCCTCCGAATCTGTTTTACCACTTAATACACAGCCCCTCCCAGGTGCTGACCTTTCACCTCTGGGCCAGATCAGACCCTTTCCAGAGAGAGGGGAGGCTGCCCACCTCCCACGACCTCTGTCACGATGTCACCTCTCCTGATCCTGTTTCATGCCCCTCATCAATGAATGTGCAGTGCCCCTGGCTTGGCAGCCTCTGCCTAAGCCCAAGACACCCACTTGCTCCTGGTTCCATTAAGATTTCCTCTGCCCCAGTGATCCGCCCTCCAAACTGTGCAGGCAGTGGCCAGGTGCCCCAGGGGATGCAGGCTGGCATTATAGCCTGAATTCGACAGGACAAGATCTCCATCAGCCCCTAAACCTGCGGAAAGATGGACAGCAGAATCTTCCTCCAGCCCTACAGGGAGGGCAGCCAAGACAGCTCTGTACAGAGCAAGGTCACCCGGCCATCTGGACAGCCAGTTGCAGGGAGGGAGGGAAGTGGGTCTTCAATACCAGGAGATGCTGGCGCTGTCCAGAGTGCTGAACCTGTAACCTGCTAGGTGCCGCCTTGGCTCCGTGGTTAGTTTCAGGTCCGCTGAGAGTGAACCCCAGCCCAGACCTTGGACACATGCAGTTCATCTGGGAGGACAGCCAAAGCGTCAGAGCAAGGAAGGAGAAAGGAAAGGACGGAGGAAGAGTGCAGTGGTGAGCTGGTTCTCGCAGGAGTCGACCCTTCGGTTATGTGGCTAGCACACATCCCAGGCCCCTCACTGAGCGGCGGGAAGCCAGGGTGTTCATACACTGGCTCTCAGTGCTGGTCTAGAGGCTCCATGGGTTGTAAGCACCAAGGCCGTCACTGCCCAGGACCTGGCGATCCAGGTCTGAGCCACCGGGCTACCCCAGCCTCCCATTTCTGCCAAATTTCTTTGTCCCACGTTTGTCCTTGCCAGAGTGGAGCACAAGAGGAGGACAGCAAGGCAAAGCTCTCCTTGACTTTCCCCCATAGAGGATCTTGCTCCAACTCTTGAGTTGGTTTCCCTGGCAAATGTGACCTTGGGGAAATCATGTGGGACACCAGAAAATGGATTCTAGACCCACATCTGCCTGAATTCAAACTCATACCCACCACTCATTGGGTGAGTGGCCATGGGCGAGGGTTGTGCCCTCCTGAATTTCAGCTTCTTCAGCTGGAAAACGGGAGCGGCAATGGGAGCTCCCTTGGCGGCGGCAACAATGAACCGGGCACGTATACACGGGTGGAGCACATCACAAGCACCTTGTGAGTGCTAGTTTATCAGCGTCACCGCTGTTGTTAACACCAGAGATTAAGCTCATAAGGTTACTTAACACAGGCCCAGGGTTCTACAAGTGCCAGGAGGCTCCCAGCCAGGAGGCTACGGTCTGATGCACAGACTGCTCACTAGCTGTGGGACCCCTTCACTAGTAGCTGAACCTCTCTGAGACTGAGATTTATCTGTGACAAGCCAAGGAAAGCTGCAACACGGTAACGCACACAACACAGCTAATGTAGTGCCTGGCACACCATAAGCGCTCAGTAAATGATGGCAGTGACAGCCACAGTGGCCGGGATCACTATTACAGCGGCCACTGTTTCTGCTGTTCGAAGCTGGTAGAAATGAGCTCCTGCTGCTAAGGACTGAGGCGGTTTCGGATGAAGCACGGCTCGGCAAACCCCACGACACGGACCTGCTGCAAACAATAGGAAGATCGATGCACACTCTGTGATAACCACTCACACTGAGGACGATCAAAACCACTCAGGCCACAGTGGGGAATCCTACGGGTACCAAAGGTGATGGATCCCCTGGCGGGGAGGATGATGGCAGAGCGACATTAAACTGAAACACAGCTGACATCAGGAAGAACTGCCATGTGGCCCTGCACAAAAAATGCAGGCTGTGTTTTGTTGTTGTTGGTTTGAGGATGCTGTTTTTATGTGCAAGCCCCTCAGGGAGGCTGGGTGGGGAGAAAGGGAAGAGGGAAGGACAGGCGTGGCCACATATGTTGGTTCAATAGGATTCTGGTCCAGTTCTGTGGCCCCACCTTTGGGTCTTTGTTTTTCAATGATATAATGAAAAAAAAGAGACAAAGTAGGATTGCTCCTTGAGGATCCATTTTTATTTCCCTGGAGAGAGGCCACAGGCTGGGTACACATGCAAGGGAGGAGAAAGAAGAGACAGCTGGGCCAGGGCAGGACCCAAGGGCCAATATTAATCATTCACATCACTCCCGTTGCCCGCCTCAAGCCTGGGCTCACGCTCCTTGCCATGTTTTGGCAGATTCCTGGTAACCTGCATCTCAGCACGCCTTTGGGCATATTCCTTAGCTCTCTGCATCTTAGTTCCCTTTTGGGTCTGCCAGACTCCTGTCAGGCCTAAAAGCCAAGGATGCTGTGAGACCAAATCCAGCACCCTTCCCTGCTGGTTCCCAAGTATCTGAATCTTTCCCTTCTCTCTGATCTTCAACCACACTGCCCAAAGTCTGGGAAATGCACAGCACATGCCAGAAAGCAGTCTTCATTTTCAGAGCCACAGAGTGTCAGATCTGGCACAGACCCGGCGCTCACCCGTCCTGTGTGTTGTCTGACTTGTCTGCTATTGACTCCTGGACCATCCGACTCTCTCTCTCAATGGATGGACTCTTTCTCCTTAAATACCTACATTCTAGAATATTCCAGAGCATTCTGATCAGCAGAAGTATCATCCCTTTCTGCCTTTACAATTGTGTATTTTCATGAGCACCTACTCTGTGCCAGGTCCAGTGCTAGGCCCACCAATACAAAAACAACTGTCTTCATCCCCAGTCTGGTAAATTTCATAATCTCTCACTCTTCATTGGTTTGTTTGTTTGAGACAGGGTCTCACTATGCAGTTCAGGCTGGCCTTGAGCTCACTATGTAGCCCAGGCTGGCCTTGAACTCACAGCGATCCTCCTGCCTCAGCCTCCTGAGTGCTGGGACTATAGGCATGTGCCACCATGTCTGGCTTCACAATCTCTTTTCTTTAACATGCACAACTGTGGGACCGGGGATATAGCTCAG
>NW_004955415.1:32351038-32366506 GCF_000276665.1 Chinchilla lanigera
TAAAATATTTACTAATATATTATATATATAAAATATATCAATCACTTGTGTATCCATCTCATATCTTTAGATATCACCTGCGTACACATCTCTCTATCTTATCGATCATCTATCTTTCGTCTATCATATCCATGTATCTATAATCTATTATCTATCGATCCATCCCTATTTATCCAACTCTTTCTACTATGCACATATCCATCTCTACCCTGTCCTATCCATCTGTCCATCCACCCATCCATTCATGCATCCATCTATCCAAGCATCCATATCTACCTATGTATATGTGAGTATTACAGTAAGGGTCTCCATCATCTCAGAAACAAAGCCAAGCTTCTGAAATCTTCCTCTTCCATTTATTAATTTATTTGTTTTTGGTTTCTTTCTGAGACAGGGTCTTGCTATGTAGTGCAGGTTGGCTTTGAACTCACTATGTAGCCCAGGATGGCCTCAAACTCCCACTGGTCCTCCCGCCTCAGCCTCCCAAGCACTGGGATGACAGGTGTGCACCACCAGGCCCAGCCTCTTACGCATTTTAGTTTAACCACCAGACTTCAAATTCAATGGAAATGCACTTTAAATGGGTTTAATAAAATCTCAAGAGGTAGACTTCTGCTGAGGCTCTGAGCCACGCAGAGCAAACAAGAAAAATCCAGAGGTAAGATCTTTCCCACCGAACTCTGCACGAGAAGAAAGCAAAAACCACCGGCACCCCACGAGAAATGAATGATGCTGTGATGCTGTGGTCTGCTTAGGGATGTGAAGGGACAATGAGTTAATCGAAAGTCCTCATTAAAGTCAGCCCTTGCCTCATGTCCAATGAAATGCCCTCACGCCCTCCCCTCCCCCGGAACACAGAACTAGTGTTCACTGTATTTCTCCATCACTTTGAGCAGAAATTTAGGTTCACTGGACTTTCAGTTCCCCATCCTAGTCCTGCCTTATAGCTCAAGCTGGGCTCAAACTTGTGATCCTCCTGCCTCAGCCTTGCGGAAGGCCGGGATTACAAGCATGCACTGTCATGCCCAGCTCTCTCTTATTTCTTACAGAAGGTGACAAGGGAGCACATTGGGATTTGCAGCACTGAAATTTGAGCTGGATGCCTGATTTAAGGATACAGAGTCACCAGACAGTAAGGAAGAACAGTCCCTTACCAGACAAATTGGAGTACAAAAGAGAAGAAAAGGGAGGGCAGGACACATAAAGATAGGAAAGGAGATAAGACAGAAAAATAATTTATTATAATAGGAATCCCAGCACTCTGGGAGGCTGAGGCAAGACGATCGTAAGTTTGAGCCCAGCCTGGGCAAGTCAACAAAACTCTGTCCCAAAATAAATAATAAAAAAAGGGTTTAGGATGTAGCTCAGTGTGAAGGCTCTGGGTTCAATCTCCAGTTGCTCCAAAAAGACAGAAAGAAAACAGACATGGTTTTAGGGTCAGAATCTTCTGCAAACATAATAAAAACTATAGACCAGAAAATATACACAGCCACAATTCTTGCATACTTTTCCCTCAGGCTTTATGAGTCCAGCCTCAGGCTCCTCTCCTGGATGAAGCGTTTCTCCGCTTGACACTGGACGTCAAGAAATGCAAAAAAGACCACCCGGCAGGAATCGGAGTAGACACGCGCACTCGAGTGACGGGGTGGCCTCTGTCACAGGTGCCCTTCTGCTTGAAGCTCACTTCCTGAGACTCACTGTGTACTAAGTGGTCTACAGGCTTCCTTGGTCTCTCAGGAACCACGGTATTAAAAAACCAAACAGGGTTTGCTCTGGCTCCTTCCGGCCACCAAGGTCAAGCCAGGCCCCGCCTGCAAGCTCAGCCTCGGGAAGCAGGACTTGGCACCAGCACTTTGTGAAGCAATTTGGCAGTATCTAGTGAGGCTGGGGCTATGGAGCCCACGACTCAGCAGTTTCACTCCTGGAAATATGCCCTGGAGAAAACTCACTCTCGAGAAAGTGGACAGCTGTGTTCAAAATAGCACAAGGTTGGAAACAAGCCAGGTGAGTAAACACACGGAGGAATAGCCGCCCTGCAGAGTACTATACAGCAGTGAAAACAGATGCAGGAGACCTGGTCTCATTAATCAGATGAATCTCAGGAGGCATGCAAAATGTAGGCTGCAGAAGAAGCATTTACTGAGAAACTTTAACCAAGAAAAAAAAAAATACATATTTCTTTCTTTTTGTGGTATTGGAAATTGAACCCAGGACCACTACACTCAGCTACATTCCCCAGCCTTTTTACTTTATTTAATTTAATTTAATTTATTTTTCCCCAACTTTTTTGAGACAAGGTCTCGCTAAATTGCAAAGTTGTCCAGGCTGACCTTGAAGTAACAATCCTTCTGCCTCAGCCTCCCAAGTAGCTGGGATTACAGGTGTGTGTTACCATGTGTGGCTTGATTTTTATTATATATTTTAAATAAAGTCAGCCTGGGGCTGGGGATTTAGCTCAGCAGCACAGCGCCCGCCTGGCAAGTGCAAGGCTATGAGTTCGATTCCAGGTACTGGAAAAAAATAAAAAATAAAAAAAATAAAGTCAGCCTTTGGGCTGTTTCATGGACCAGTTGCCTAGCAACATAAATGTGATCAACATCATGACATGTCCTGGAAACCGGCCGCATGACTGGGCATGGCCAACAGAGGTCCATCGGTGAACACTGACACCCACGAGGGGAGGCCAATGACCTTACAACAGACAACTCGCATCTGAAGACCTCTATAGACACAGCGGTCTGCACAACTCCTTCTCTGAGGGCCAGCATTGCTCAGAAACAGGCAGACAGCTAGAGTTCTCTTGAGAAAGTCCTTGTCCACTAACGGATGAATGCATTCAGGAAATGTGGTATTTGCACACAATGGAGTGTTACTCAGCCATAAAGAAGGATGAACTTGAGTCATATGTAGGAAAATGGATGCACCTTGAGAAGATAATGTTGGGTGAAAGAAATCAGACACAGAAGCTGAAATATTGCAGAGTTTCTCTAACAGGAAAAAACCAAGACTGTAGATAATTTAAAGACCACAATCAAAGCCGGATGCTGGGAAACCAGAAGGCAGACTTTGTGGAGACGGGAAGGGGACTTGGGGGGCAGGAGCCAGCAAGGGGGAAGGGACACAAAGAGAATCAAGATGTGATATGTGTGCGTGCCAGTTCCCCACATGCTAGTGAAATAAATAAATAATAAAAATGAAAAAAGAAACAAACAAACCAAAAGAAAAAAAAAGAAGTGTTCAAGATCTGAACTGTGAGACCCCAGTCAGGCCAGCGTGGGTGCTAATACCAGTGACATCCCCCACGGGGACAGCTACGCTCCGGTAAGGGGGGTGACAGGGCAGGCGCCCAGGCAAGAGGGGTCTTAGAAGAGAAGGGCTGAGTTAGCTCAGATGGGGCAGGAGGCAGGCCGGGAAGGAGCCGGCTCTCAGAACAAGATGGTCACTTCCATGCCAGCGTCTGACAGCGCTCTCTGGGGTCCCTGCAGAGACTGGCTGGCCACCCGCCAAACCCACTTCCCTTTCCTTCCGAGCGCAGCCTGGCACCTGGCTTCCCTTGCAGGGGCGTGTGGTCTTGGGACTGAGCTCTGGCCGGTGGCCCATGAACAGAAGAGGCTGGGTCAGGTGCCTTCCAGCCCCACAGGATTTCCCAGTGTCCTTCCATGCCTGACTCTCCTCTGCGGTTCGATGTGGATAAGCACAGAGCTCCTGGACCCTGTGGTTTACAAAGCACAGCCGTGACATGGCCAAGGCCTGGTCCTTCCATCATGAGATGAGACAAGCTTGCCAATGCAGGACAGCCTCCTAGGACTTTCAATGAGTGAGGAACAGACTGTTGTCTTTGGGTCATTTCCTAGTTTGGGATCTTTTGTTACAACAGCTAGTATTACCCTAGACAGACTGCTTGCATGAGAGAATACACACTCGCCTGTCAGCTATGGGTCACTGTATTCAGCTCTGAACAACTCTCTGGAGACAGAAAGAGGACCTTATTTAGATTATTTTTTTCTCCACAGTCAAAACCACCATCCTTTGCATATGGAAATCTCCAACAAACATTCACCACCTTGACATCAAGGCCAGATATCGCCCAGCAAACCAAGAGGCCCGTGCATGGATGACAGTCAGAAACATCAGCTCTGAAATCACGCAACCCCAGGTTCAACTCTGGCTCCGCCACTGACTAGCC
Organism: Chinchilla lanigera; assembly: GCF_000276665.1. Taxonomy (NCBI): domain Eukaryota; kingdom Metazoa; phylum Chordata; class Mammalia; order Rodentia; family Chinchillidae; genus Chinchilla; species Chinchilla lanigera. The sequence continues at coordinate 32,355,225 of NW_004955415.1, forward strand.
GGGTGATCTGAGACCATGGAGTCTCTGTTTCGGAGAGGTGGTCATGGCGGGATCTGAGCAATCCCTAACGCATTCGGTCGCTGTGAACATTAAATGAGCACATGCAAATAAAGCGCTTTGGGAACGGCCAGTTATAATTATTGTAACTGTAACTGAACGCGTGTGCTGCGATTTGGAGGCGGGAGAGGGAAGGAGGCAGGTGCCGCGGGGAAGAGGAGCACAGGGGCTCCGCTGCCGGAGCCCAACCTGCACCACGCCAACCGCGCCTCCTCCGGTGCCCCGTCCTCCCGAGGCAAGAGCGCTCTGCAGGACGCAGCGCTGCTACTTACCCTGTTAGCACCACCACAAAATCCATCACGTTCCAACCGTTCCTCAGGTAAGAGCCTTTGTGGAAGGCAAACCCAAGAGCAATGATCTTAATCCCAGCTTCGAAGCAAAAAATTCCAATGAAGTACGGCTCTGTGTCATCCTGGAAGGGAGAGAAGGGGAGGTCAGAGCCTCGGGCGGGCAGAGGCCGGCGCAACCAGGAAGCCACCCTCCTCCCTTTTTCTCCAACCCCCAGCACTCCCAGCACCCCACCAGGGTTTCCTTGTCCAAAAGTTTTTGTGAAAAGAAGCAAAAAGTTCCAGAAGACACCTTCCTCCTCCCGGGCCAATCTCACCTATCACTCAGACAAGCAGAGCTGGGGTATCCAATATGGCAGCCCCTGGCCATAAATTCAAATGAACTTGAATGTAATAAAATAAAAACAGTGCAGTCTTGTAGTCATCCCATCCCTCGCAAACGACTAAGACATTGAACAGCGCAGATGTGAAACACGCCTGTGACTGCCGCGAGTTCCGCCAGAAATCGCTTGTTTCGAGCATTCAAGCACAGCGCTCAAAGGTTTCGAAGATGGGTGCTGCATGCCGGTCATTCCCGAGGCGGAGCCCTGCGGCTGGTTCTCAGCAGGCATGCACCCGTCGTTCAGGTTGTCAGAGGGTTGGAGTAATGCTCCTGCGCTGGCTGGTAATTGGCCAGGGCCCCACCTCCACTCCCGCTGTACAGGCTCACACCCCTGGCTCAGGCTCCTCGCTGATGGCGCCTTGTGCTTGAGATGAATGTCTAAGCCCTGCTCTGTCAACACCCTGGTGGACTTTCCCATCTGTTACTGCAAGGGCTCTTCCGCTTCAATCATCTGCATTTCTGTCTCCCGACTTCTTTTCTCTGCATCCTTGTGCCACTGGCACTACGAGTGGGCTACTATTCTTTCCATAGGTTCTGCTTTATTTGGCTTTATCTTAAGCAAAAAACAAAACCCCTGGGAATTACAGGTTCACGAGGCTGGTTATATTTTTCAGGATACACACAACCTAATAGATGGCCATTACAAAATTTAAAAAGTGGTGAGACCACAAAATCCACCAAATAATGGTGGGAGTTACAAATGAGGGGAGTCTGGCCCTCTCTTCTCCCTCGACTTTGCTGGGTCTGGGGAGCGGATAAGGGGTGGGGTGTGGCTTGGTGGTAGAGCATCTGCCTAATCATGTGCAAGCCTGTGGGTTTGATTCCTGCAAGAGAAAAAGCCATCCGAGCCAGGTGTGGTGGTGCACATCTGTTATCCCTGCTCCTTGGGAGCTGAGGAAGGAAGATCTCAAGTTTGAGGCCAGCCTGGGCAACTTGGCAAAATAAAAAGTGAAAACGGCTGGGGATGTAGCTCAAGGGTAGAGCATTCCTGGGTTGGATCTCCAGTATCATAAAAACAAAGCAAAAAACAAAACAAAAACCCCCCCTCAGACTGTGTTTGGATGTTAGAACAAACCAACTATAAAGTGACATCCTGGAGATGATCAGGGACAGATGGCTTCTGATGAGGTCTCAGATGACTCTAGGGAGCTAATGTCATTATTATGCTGGGCATAATAATGTCTTGGTGGCAACCTAAGATAATATTGCATTTTTAGCAAGGCAGACGCTGGGGTGTAGCTGCGTCTGTGCCTTAGAATACTTCCGCCAAAGACAGGGAAAGGCGACCAAAGGAGACAGTGGAAGGGACTGGGACAGGATGCTGGTGATGGCTAAATCTGGGGCGGGGGGGGGGAGTTGAGGGGAGATGATACATGACTGTTCTCATATATGGTCAAATTTTTAATATAAATTTTGCTTTCCTTTCTTGCTTTTGTTTTTGTTAGGGATGTAACCCGTGGCCTCACACAGGCTAGGCAAGTGACCACCTCCGAGCCACACCCCAGCTCCCAGCGAATGCCGTTTTGAATACGATGCCCATGGACAGTGGCACCGTTCATCCCCGCCCCCCTCACGGGTAAGCCGGGTCTCCTGGGCTGGAGGGTGGGAGCAGCGACATGAGGACATCTCTTCCCCCGTGGCTGCTGCCCTGCAAGTCAGGTCCCCACCACCCCCGCCCTCCACGACACCCCGCTCACCAGTCGCTCCGACATTGGGGTCTTGTCGTCGTCCGGCAGGTGCTGCTCCAGGGCGAGGACGATACAGTTCGCTATAATGGTGGCTAAAATCATGTATTCAAAGGGAGTAGCACGGAGTTAAGGAGAATCTCTGTGGCTGATTCACAGGAGAGGAGAGGGTGGCAGAGCACTCGCTCCCGCCAGCCAGGGGCCAGGTACTCCGAGCCCCCTGTACCCATGACAGCCCCCTCCCTCTAGCACCCCCCATAGGCAGAAGTGCATGCTGACGGTCCCACCCCTAGGTGGGTCACTTGGTAGGGCAAATGCGGATATTTGTCCTCTGTGTCAACAGTCTCCCACCGTTTCGGCACCAGCAGTCGGTTTTGTGGGAAATTTTTTCACAGATCAGAGTGAAGAGGAATTTTCTTAGTTTTTAAAATTTTACTAATAATTTTTTTTAATTTTTAAAATTCTTTTTGGCCTTTTTGAGACAGTCTCACTGTGCAGTTCAGTCTGGTCTTGAATTTACTTTGTAGCCCAGGCTGGCCTCAAACTCACAAAGATTCTCCTGCCTCAGCCTCCCGAGTGCTGGGATTACAGGCGTAAGCCACCACACCTGGCTACTAATACATATTTGAAACCCATAATTATTACCTTCCTTAGCTCTGGCATCACCGCCTCAGCTCCTCCTCAGATCATCAGGGCTAGATTCTCCTAAGGAGCTGCACCCTAGATCCCTCGCATGTGAAGTTCACAGGGGAGGGGTTTGTCCATGCTTCTGAGCATGCGCAGTTCACAGCAGGTCCACGCTCCTGTGAGAATCTATGGCCACGTGGAGCTGACCTGAGGCAATGCTCCGGTGGTGACAGGAGCCAAGGGAGCAGCTGGAGACACAGAGGGAGCTTTGACGGCTTCCCCAACCGCTCACCTGCTGGGGGCACACGTCGGCCAGGGACCTATATGCTATGTCACACAGTATCGACTGTGGGTCTGGTACAGTTCTGGACACTAGAGACAGAGCTGAGGGCAAAGCAGACAAAACTTCCAGGCCTTGTGGAGGAGAAGGAAGGAGCTACATCGCGAGACCCTGCTGGCCAGGGCACCCGAGTCTGCTGACTGCAGGCTCCACACCCGCTCTATCACCTTGTATGGAAACTACTGTACTAGGAACAAAAAGATGTCCACACTGAACACGTTCAGACACGTTTCCTCGCAGTTTTCCCTTTGACAGTGGAGCGTAACACTGCCACCCCACACACATCTCCATCACACTAGGTACAGAAGTCGCTGAGGTGAGGCAGCATCTGCCAGAGGACATGTGCAGTTCTACACAGAGAGCTCGCCATTCACAGAAGGGTCTTGAGCTTCTGGGTATCTGTGGAGGATCTGCCACTGCCAAAAGCCAGAAACAACCCAAATGTCCTCAGTAGATGAATAAACAACAAAAGTGATACCTGCATACCCAGGCATGTGTTTACAGAAACACAACTCATGTAGTGAAATCTTGGAAGCAGCCCATACGTCCATCGCCAGATGAACGGATAAAGAAAATGTGGTATTGACACAGCGTGGGGTACAACTCCGCCATAAGGAAGGATAAACTTGAGTCATTTACAGGAAAATGGATGCACCTTGAGAACATGCTAAGTGAAGCAAACCAGACACACGAGCTAAAATATCACATGGTTTCTCTTATACGAGAAACCCAAGGTATGAGTAATTTAAAGAGAAAAATAGAAGACAGATGATAGGAAGCAGAGAAGTAGACATTAGAGAGATGGGAGGGATCGGAGGGTGGGGGAGATAGGAGGGGTGGAGGGGGAAGGGAAGTTACCGACAGGATGTGGTTTCAATGTGGGGATTCCCCACAATAAACAGAATTATTATGTAGTGGCCCATCTGATAGAATAGTGTGAGTCCACCATAGAAAGTCAAGCGCTGATCCATGTTACAATACGACGAACCTCAGAGCCACAATGGCAAGTATAAGAAGCCAACATGAAACCAGCACACAGGGCTGGGGATGTAGCTCAGCGGCGCAGCACCTGCCTGGCAAGTGCGAGGCCCTGAGTTCGATTCCCGGTACCAAAAAAAAAAAAAAGAAAAAAGCCCCTTCAAACCAGCACACAGTACATGGTTCGTGTGTTTGAAATGTCCAGAAGGGGCGATTCACAAAGCCGGGAAGCCGCTCAGCCCATCTGAGGGAGGAGGCAGTGAGGAGTGACTGTTTCATGTTTTGGAACCAGATAGCTGGTTTTACAACACTGCGAGTGTACTAAATGCCACAGCGTTAGTCACTTTAAAATGTGTTATGCGGATTTCACCTCAACAAAAACATACAGTGGTCAGGGCAGGCAACTGAGAAGCTGATCTTTCAAGATTTGAAGGAGAGGAGGGGAAGTCTGGGGCTCTCCCCAGACGCCTCATTCATTCTCATTCACACATTCCCATTCTCCCAGGCTCCCACTCACTCATCCTCTCTCTCTGCAAACTGTTCTCTGCATGCCGAGAACTCTCCCCTGGGTTGCAGAGGGCCATAGTCCTGCACCAGAGGATCTACCCCCCGGGCCCAGGCTCTTCAGGAACAAGGATTCCAACCAACCTTGCCGCTGCTCAGATTTGGGGCCAGGTCACCAGCCACGCGGGAGCTGTCCAGGGTGCTGAAGGATGCTGCGCCACACCCGTGGTCTCTACTCAGCGCCTGTGTGTGCCCTATCCGCTCCAGCCGCAACAACCCAAAGTGATCCACATATTGCTGAGTGTCCCCCAGAGACCCCCCAAATCCACTGCTTCACAGAGGGATTGAACAGCACATGTCAAAGGGATTGGCCATGGGAAACCTCTCTTCTCCTCCTCCTCCTTTCTCCTTGGGAGGACTAACCAGCATCAGCTCCCCTCCTGTAGCCCTAGAGTTCACTTTGGTACTTTAGAAGGTCCATCAAATCATCCTTCTGAGGCAGAAAAGGGGGCGGTGAGTGTGACTGAAGCATAAACCCATTTCGCAGGTGGAAAAACAAAGTCTGAAACAGAAAGCTCAGGAGCAAAAGCCTCAGGACAGCAGGCAATCCAGGCTCCCTCCACCGCTGGCTCCAGCCTCTGCTCCAGCTAGAAGTGGCTGACGCGGTGCTCCACGCACTCTGAAAGCAAAGCAGATTCTCAGGGCAATTTAGGGAGACAACAAAAGCCAGCCCTACGGACGATCATCTCTGACTGGCTTCCTGCCTCTGAGCTGACAGTCATTAGGAGCCTAGAGAACAAAGCCCGGCTGTGTCACACAATATTCCACTCTCTCTCACCCTGCAGTTCAGAAAATAAGCGGAAATATTTGTACACAGAGAGGCAATACTGAGCCCTTCGCTGGCCTCCACTTGCTATGCTTGGAATTCAACTTCGCGTTTCCTCTCTGCTAACTCAGACCGCTTGTTTGCTTCTGCACCAAGCTGCGATTCCTCTGGCCTGGTGTCCTGGCCTCCTGCTTGACATGGCTGGCATGTAGCTTTCTTTGCCTCAGCCTTGAGCCGAAGGTTCCAGGCCCAGGCTTGCAAGTGGCACTAGGCTGTCACGTGCCACTGCGCGCTCCCTCCACACAAACACACACCCTGCAAACGTCTGCACACACCCAATGGGAGTCGGTGACTTGGATCTTCGCCGCTCAAACTGCCAGCAGCAGCTGTCAGGACTTCAGCAGTTGCAGGTCCCATGTCCACCTGCTGAGTCAGGGTGGTCTCAGAAAAGATCACCCAGCTCGAGCACACAGCAGAGTTTAAGTTTGAGAAGCAGCACTGCCCAAGATCTATTTCAGGGGTAGGTGGAGCCCAGGTACTTGGGGCTCTGAGTCACGCAGAAAGCTGGGGGCTCCTGTCTCTTCCAAGCTTTCTCCTGCACATTCTGACCCACAGAGGAGAATTCAACAGTCTTTGCTAGCAGGCTTCTTCCCTTACTTGGGCAAAGGGGGCTGAGAAGAAACTCCTAAATGTGATTTTAAAAAGAGCAATGTTGCAATGGCAAGAATAAGCAGAAAAGACAACGCAAGCCTTGTGTGTGTGCAAATATTCAAAATCTTTCTATGGGCTGGGTGTGCTGATGCAAGCCTGTAATGCCAGCACTTTGGAGGCTGAGACAGGAGGATTGCCTCACATTTGAGACCATTCTGGGCTACGTGGTGGGTTCCTGTCTCAAAATAACAAAAATTAAAACAAAATTTTCTATAGACAGCATCTGACTCAGAAAAAAGCCAAAGCCCCCACCAACAGCCAGCAAGGACCCCCACGCACCTCTGTACCTTCCACTCTTCTACTCTCTGCTTTGGTCTCTTGGCCCAGCCACACTGGCTCTTCCACAGGGTCCAAGCACACGAAGCACACTCCTGCCCCAGGACATCTGTATGTGCTGCGCATGCTTCTGGAATGCTCCTTCCTTTCTGTTTTTCTTAAGTCTTCATTTAAAGTTCCCTTCCTCCAACGGCCCTTCCCTGCTTCACCTTTCCCCTTCAGCTTTAAAACATCGGCTATATTTTCCTTATTTTATCCAGCTTTCACCCCCATGAAACTGAGCATAATGCAGGTGTACATTTTTGGGAGGTCTACTTTGTTCATTGCTTTGTCCTCTTCACTTAAAGCATTGGTGATACAGCAGCTGCTCAGTAAACACCTACGGAGAGGAGGGTGCAGGGGAGGGGGGTCTGCACCTGCTTATGCACCCTTCAGGTTGAGCCCTCACAGGCGTGTTAGGGCTCCACTCAGCCCCTTCAAAGAAGCAGGCACATGTGGGAGGTGCCCACCCTCAAGATGGGGTGCTGAGTCCTTGGCCCCGGGCAGAAGTCGAAGGTTACCCTGGGTAGCTGCGACTGGGGAGGGCAGCGCTTTCTCAGCCCAACCTGGAGTCACGCCTGATCCTCCCGATTTAGCCAGCATGGGTTCCAGCTCCCAGCTGTGATGAGCCTGCCTGTGTGTGCTGAGTGGAGCCGGCCTGCCCTCTGATTGGTTTGGAGAGAAAGTACCTAAGTCAGCAGATCCGGAATAATCAGCCCGCGGAGAGGGTGGGGGTGGATCTGAGGAGAGAAGGAACCTGGCAGAGGGGAGAGGGGAAGAAAGCTGCCTCTTGAAACGGCTCAAGTCAGGCAAGCAGGCAGCCGCACAGGCAGAGGCGTTGCCCAAGGCCCCTCCGGAAAGGGATTGATCTGGACCCCCAGGGACTGCGGAAGCAGCTGCCACAGGTGACCCTGGAAATGATCAAATGAGTCTTCATGCTGACAAAGGACTGCTTCTGCTGATGGGATATTGCTTTTGGGATGCAGCACATCAAGGAGAATCAGCTCTCATCGTGACTGTGGCTAATGGTTCCTGCCCCTTTGCGAGACCCTGCAGAAGCCCCAGGAATCCAGCTGGCTCTGTATGCTGCCCTCCAGCCCCGTCTCCTTCCCAACCTCCCGCGGTTGGCTCAGGCATCAAATCACGTTTGATAACTCATCGAGACCTTGTCTTCACCATGGGGGCTGCCTGGCGGGCGCGTCTGGAAGAAACACACCCTTTAAAGAGTCCATGCTGCAGCTGAACGTGTCAGGAGAAGCTGAACAGATACTTTTCTCCCAGAGCCAGTGCTTCCCCACTGAGCCGTGCTCCAGCTACAACTTACTAATGCTCAGCCATGGCCCAGGAGTCCACAGCCTCATGAGCCCACCATGTGTGGTATGCTAGTTCCACACACATCAAAATCATCGAGAATGGGGAGACAGTCCTACCAGGGCCCCAAATGTATGACTTTAAGACATAGTCGTGTCATTCCAGCACTCAGGGAGGCTGAGACAGGAGGATCACAAGATCACTGCATCCTGGACAACTTAGCAACTTAGTGAGACCCTGTCTCAAAATAATAATTTAAAAAAGGCTGGGAATATAGCTCAGTGTGAGGGCCCCGGGCTCAATCCTCACTTAGAAAAAGAGGACATAGTCCTTGCTTTCCTAAACAAATGCTGCCACTTAACTGGACATTAGGAGCAACCACTACAGGGCCATCAACAAGTTTGACAGTCATAAAATCAGGTGTCACGCGCTGAGTGCTTTTCAGGGACACCACAGTAAACACTGTTTTGATTATTCCCCCGCAACCACTCTACAAGATGGTTCTATCCTTGGCCCCATTTTCCAGATAAGTAAAGTCTCCAAGAGATTTAAAGCACTTGCTCAAGGTGATATAATGAGGATGTGCTGAAACTGGGGCTCACACTCCCACCTGTCACACCTCAGTCTATCAATCCACTGTCCATGCCTCTGAGCTAGGGGTCCCCAAAGAGCCCTCACTAGTTCACCCTTGCTAGAAGGTGTATGCCAAGTGAAACAAATCAGACACACAAGCTCAAATATCTTTTATATATAAGAACCCCCAAACATCAATAATTTTAAAAATTTTAAAAATGGTATGGAGGGGGGCTGGGGATTTAGCTCAGCGGCAAAAGCGCCTGCCTGGCAGGTGCAAGGTCGTGAGTTCGGTTCCTGGTACCGGAGAAAAACCCAAAATTCAGACATGGAAGTCTAGTTATCTCCTAGTTTCTCTCATATTAGAAGCCAAAAAAAAAAAAAAAAGGTATGGAGGGTAGGAAACAGAGAGGTAAACTTTGCAGAGATGGGAAGGGGCTCTGTGGGTGATACACAGGTATACGCAGCGATCTCCCACCATGAATGTATTTTCTGGGTATCACAAACATATATTCATTAAATAAAGTTCAAAAAGACTTTAAAACGGGGGTAAAGGAACACTTGGCGCCTTAACCATACAGATTAGAACAACAGATTACACTGCACCCAAACAACTGCTAAATAGGTAAATAAGTAAATTCAGTATTTACTTATTTATTTATTTTCCAGGCTGGGAGGTTGGCGCCAGGGCCTCGGTCCTTGGACCACACTCCATCTCACAATCTAACTTACTAACGCTCAGCAACTGCACCCCAGTCCACAGCTCCATAAGTCCACCCCAAATGTGTCCTATCAATGACTATTGCAACTTCCAAGAATCTAGTCTTCAGTTCTCACACAGGGGCTCCAAGCTCTCCAACACTCGGTTCCAGCTAAAATCATAGCAAAGACGTCTCCAGCAGCTGCTCAGCCCGGGACCTTTAGCCGTGACTGCTGGCCACGCTCACACAACCCTGGTGCCGTCAGGATGTTTTCAGCACCGGGGACAGCGGCGAAAGGCGCATCCCAGCCTGAGTCAGTGTGCGCTCTCAGACATCCATAAACTTCACACGCAGAGTGGGGAGGGGGAAAGATTTCAAAGCTTTGCTTGTAAAAGGAGAATTATAGGCTCAAGGCTGCTAGATCCAGCTTCTGCTCATAAAACTGGAATCATGTGCATAAGAAATAGAAGAGGTGAGGGTTTGGGGGTCAGACATGGCTTTGACCTTGGACAAATGTCTTCTTCCTTAATCCTCGGTTTCCTCATCCATAAGATGTGAAAACTAACGCCCATCTCTGTCAGGGCCTGTGAGAAGGAGTGAGCTGATCCACTTAACACACCTAAAACAAGGCCTCGGGTGGGTAAATGCTCAACAAAGGAGTGCCCTGTGTTGTTTATTCCTGTCCTCCGATGATTAGAAACTTCAATATGTTTATGAAAGCATAGGAGCCAGGCATGGTAGTGCATGCCTATAATTCCAGCATTTGGGAGGCTGAGGCAGGAGGATTGTTGTGAGTTTGAGACCAGCCTGGGCTACAAAGTGAGCTGAAGTCCAGCCTGAACTGCATAGTGAGACACCGTCTCAAAAAAGACCAAAAAAAAAAATGTAATAAAATTTTATCTCAGGGCTGGGGATTAGCTCAATAGTAGAGATTTGCCTAGCACAAGCAAAACTCTGGGTTTTGTCCCCAGCATCACAAAAAAAGACACAAAATATAACTGCTGCTACTAGTATCATTAATGATTCCTGTTTCTTTTTTACCCATCTAAGTCTTGGCTCCTTCCCATGATGGACACCTCCTCAGGGCTGACTGGGCTTTCTCTCAAACCTGCAAGGTTTTCAAGAACAGAACACAATGAATGTGTCTGGCTGATGCCCTAAACATCAGATGTAACATGAAGTTGCAAAAGTCTCCACTGTATATGTCACGGGCATGGCTCTGCACACCACGAGACCTGTGTCTGCTGTTCTCAGTCCACATCATGTTTTTAGTTGGTTGTTTTTTGTTTTTGTTTTTGTTTTTAGTACTGGGGATTAAACCTAGGGCCTTTACACTGAGCTACATCTCCAGACCTTAAATTTTTTTTTAAACTTTGAGACAAGGTCTTGCTAAAATGCCCAGGCTGGGCTAGAACTTGCAATCCCCCTAAGTCAGCATTCCAGAGTGTTGGGGTGACAGGCATGTACTGCTACACTCTGTCTCATCATGCTTTTGAATTTCACCCACTGTTGCATGGACTGGTGCCTCCTTTTTCATGGCAAATACCCTGCTGTACGATCCACCACAGTTTGCTTATCTGTGCATTTATGGGTGTTGCCACATCTTGAACCTATGGAGACCGAATGCAGATTGCTAGGTGCTGAGGGGGAGGAAGAAGAAAAAGGGAGAAAAATGGAGCCACTGCTGAAGGGTACCAGGTTTCCTTTGGAGGCAATGGAAATGTTTTGGAACTAGATAGAGGTGATGGTTGCCTAAAGTGTGAATGCCACCCCATTGTTTACACTTTAAAATGGCTAAATGGGGAGGCTGAGGCAGGAGGATTGCAAGTTCGAGGCCAGCCTGGGCAACTCAGCAAGACCCTGTCTCAAAGTAAAAAATGAAAAGGGCTGGGGTGCAGTTCAGTGAGCACTTGCCTAGCATGTGTGAGGCCCTGGATCCCACCGCCAGCACAAGAAAAAGTGGGGATGGTTAATATTATATTATA
>NW_004955415.1:32366606-32381797 GCF_000276665.1 Chinchilla lanigera
AAAACTCCCATTAGGTTTTTTTTTTAACTCATTGATTTTCTAGCCAACTTTCCCCTCTGGGACCTAACCATGGAGAGCAGCACCAGACAGCTCACAACAACCACCCTCTTTTTTTTTTTTTCTGTTAAATAATCAACAGTTTTAGCTGGCGTGATGGTGCACGCCTGTAATCCCAGCATTCAGTGGGATCGCTGTGAGTTCAAGGCCAACCTGGGCTACATAAGCAAGTGCAAGGCCAGCCTGCACTACATAGTGAGGCCCTGTCTCAAAACAACAAAAATAACAACAAAAACCCAAAAGTTTTAATTATGAAGACAGTGCATGCTTTTCTGGTTTCAAAGTGTGTGTTTCCTTTGAGAGTGGAAGTCCTTGCCCCGCCCCACTCCTCAGGGACAACCCTGGCCGCTCACCTGCTGCCTCCCAGTGCACAGCTTTCACCTGAGTCTCAGCAGTCTGTTCCCTTACCTCCTTCAGTTTTCACAAAATATTGTCTCACTGGATGCGGTGGTGCCTGCCTGCTATCCCAGAGACTCAGGAGGCTGAGGCAGGAGGATCATAGGCTTGAGCAACCGGGGCAACTTAGCCAGACCCTGTCTCAAAATAAACTCAGGAGAGCTGAGGGTATAGCTTAGTGGCAGAATGGTTACTTAGCCCTGGGCTCCATGTCTAGTACCACTAAAAAGAAAAAAAAACAAACCCGAAACAGAAAAAAACAAAACAAGCAAGTAAATAAGCAAAAATCTCCCCAGTGGACCCTTCCCAGCTGAACCCAAAGTCTCACTGTACTGACATCGCCATCTTCCTTTCCTTTAATTGCTGCTGCTGTTCTTCCACACATCACACTGGACAAGGCAAAGATTTTATTTCTTTACCTGATTATATCAACATCAGCTCCATTAGGGCAAGAAGTTGGTTTATTCTCAGCTGTGTTCCTCAGCCCCTAGCGAAGTGCCTGCGAAGTGCCTGACACCTTGTAGGTGCTCAATAAATATGACTGAAGGAATGAAAGAAAACCTATAAAATTGAACTTTCCCTTTACAAAAATAGGGCCCTAATGATGTCCTTCAATTTGCATCAACCCTCACCACCCTGGACACATTATTCCCTATTGGTACAGTAGACCTCCTTCTTTTAAAAGGCTGTAAAATATTCTGGTGAGTGGATACATCATCATTTATTTACTATCCCCCTAAACACTTCCAGTCGGTCTCTATTATAAGCAACCCAGGGCTGAACACTCGGACCACTTATCCCTGTGTACTTGTAAGAATTCTCCTGCAGAATACCTTCCAAGATGTGGAACGGCTGGGTCAGAGGGGATTCACACTTGACGTTCACATAGCAAAGCTCCTCAGTTATCCTCTTGAACCTACGGGGATGTAGTTCAGGATTTAAAAAATGTACAGTGGAGGGCTAGGGGCGCAGCTCAGAGACAGAGCACTTGCCTAATATGTGTGAGGTCCGAGATTCCAACCTTAGCACTGAAAACAAAGTGAGATGAACGGGTGTGTGATCCTCCTGAAATTAAGTCATAAGTTAAATGTATAAATTGCTCTGGATGAAAAAAATTTAAATTTTAAGACATGGAAGAATTTACCTGACCCCTGGAAAACACACACACACACACACACACACACACACACACACACACACACACACGTGGTTAGACTCCAAATGGGAACTGAAGACCTCAGCGCCAGTACATATCCATGGGGTCTTCCAAGAGGGAGAGGTCCCCGTCCTGCGACTTGATTCAGAGCCATGGTCCCGGGTATATCCACTGCACTAAGGGGACGTCCTTCTACCTTTGTGCTGATGTGAACCCTAACATCCTCCGTTTTACCTACCATTTTTCAGGTTTAAACTCAAACCTGAAAATTTCAAGACCATGAACACCAACACCAAGGCGGCCACTGACAGCTTCAAATCGGTCTCCAAGAACACTAGGGAAACCCATAGGAGTATTGCTCAGACACAGAAAAAGGTAAATTCGAGTCCCTTGTAGGAAAATGCATCACTCAGGACCATGATGTCAAGTGGAATAAACCAGACACCCAAGCGTCAGTATCCCACGGATTCTCTTACACAAGGGACCCAGATATAAATAACTTAGAGAACAAAATAAAGAAACAAACGATAGGAAGCAGAGAGGTAGACGATGTGGAAATGGCAAGAGGATCGGGAGATCGGGACAGCCAGAAGGTGAAAAGAAGCCGGAGAAGCCAGGTGAGGGAAAGAGGCCACTTCCAGGGCAGGCGCAGCCAACGAGGAGGTCCCCGGGGCGGGAGCAAGCCAACCGCGACCACCATCTGAGGCACTCTCCCCTTGTGGGACAGAGCACCCACTGCCCACAGCTTAAAGGAGGAGGAGTTTATTTGCCTCGTGGTTTTCAGAAGATTCAGTCCATGGTCACCCAATTGACAAGCAAGAGGCGCACGGAGGAAGGGCCTGGCAGAGGACGGCTGCCCAGGCACGGTGGTAGCCAGGAAGCAGAGAGCAGAGGAGGGGAGACACGCCCCCAGGCCCCGCCCCACTCAGGCCCCGCCCCACTCAGGCCACGCCCCCTCACAGCAGCAGCGGTGGCTGCATCACTGATGAGCACAGTGCGCCCAAGATCCAACCCCCGAACACAGGAGCCTTTGGGGAGACATTCTAGACTAACCCATAACAACCATCAGGATTCCTCCCAGGAAGCAGCAGGAAGCCCAAAGCCAAAGGCAGCACCAGCCGCAGAACGCCGAGCTCCCCGGAATCCACCAACTTTCTATGACTTCCGGTTTTCCTGTGGAGAACCTTGTCCAGACCGGTCCAGCACAGGACGTCCTTACTTCCTCATCAGTGACCCTGTCTCCTCCACGCCATCCGCCCATACAAGCCTCGAAGCTGCACCAGTTTCCTCCAAAATACCAGCATCCTTCTCGCTGACCACTCTGGACCCCTCCCAGCTCCTGGTCCCTCTTAAATGCACACCCAAAGCCCACCCTGTGAGACCCGTGGCCCAGGGCCTCCACCGGTGTCACCACCCGCTCCTCCTCCATCTTCCCCACCAGCCGAGCTTGGTGCATTCCACATCCCTTCCTTGCTCCTCTCCCTCCGGAGGACGCCATCCCACACGAACTCAGCCTCTGTGGAACGTTCTCGAGTGGCTCAGCCATCCAAGCTCCGCCAAGAAACATGGGCTCCAGTGTTCATGGTGGGAGATGACACCAGAGGCGACTGGTATGTGGATGAGAGACTTACATAAATATTCTCCCATCATCAGAAATCCCATCCTCAACCCCAAATTCGCCTCCAGCCACCAAGCCGTCTCCAAGCAAAAGGAGGGGACAACGTGGTTACCGACAAGTCTTCACCTCCCAACTTTCTACCTTCTCCAGGCTCAAGTGAAACTTTCAACAGGATCCAGGCTTCCCAAAGCAGGGCTTCTCTCCTCTCTCCTCCCCCCACCCTGCCTCTTTTCCTTTCCTTTTTCTCTTCCTTTCCCTCTCTTCTTCCTCTGTCCCTCCCTCTTTCCACCTCTCCTTCCTGCCCTCTTTCTTTCCCTCTCTCATCAGGGTCTCCCTGAGTAATTGCAACTCTTTTTCTTTTTCTCTTTTCTTTTTCTTTTTTTTTTTTTTTGATACAAGGTCTCACTATGTAGTCCAACTGACCTTAAATTCACTGTAGCCCAGGCTGACCTCAAACTCACAGTGATCCTCCTGCCTCAGCCTCCTGAGTGCTGGGATTACAACCATCCACCACCATGCCTGGCCAAAACTATTTCAATGAGGATTTTCAAACTTCTAGGTTGGCAAAAGCCAGAACCACTTCATTCATTCATTCGTGCACTCATGCGAATCCCTGAGTTGCCCAGGATTGATTGATTGATTGATTGATAAATCAGGGTCTTGCTGGGCTTCCCAGGATGGGCTCAACCTTGTGATCCTCCCGCCTCAGCCTCTTGAGCGACTGGGATTCCAGGTGCATGCCACCACACCCGGCTTTCAGGGCCACGTTTCTATGCTTGCACCGCTCAGCCACGCCCTCATTTAGGCTTCTGCAGTTTCTTTCCTGTCCCTCTGACCTCCCCTTTCACCTCTCCTTCTAGTGGGGCTCTATCTGTATAACCTCCCCTTCTCTGTCTGGAGACTCCTACAGATCTCCTGCATTTTGCTGTTTTTTATTATCCTCCTATCACCCCCACACCCACTCACTGCCCTGCTCAGAGTCTGCAGGCCCCTACGCCCTGCCTTCGGTGGGCCTGGTTAATGGGAGAACAGGAAGAAGACTGGGAAGGGAAGACACCTTCGGGTTTTCCCTCCTCCCTACTGCAGAGCGTGGTCTTGGGGAGCACAGGCTCCTTGTGCCTTCTTAGTGGACCCTTAGACTTTGCAGGAGTCTGTCTTGGGCTGCAGCTCAGCAGCCACTGAGGCTGAGTCCAGGGGCACCATGGGAGGCAGTGGGGCCTTCAGGAAGCGGGGCCTTGTGGGAGCTCCTCAGGCTGTGGTTGAGGTCTCAAGGTGACCATGGGTCACTGCTGCAGGTCCTTTCTCTAAGCAGCTTCCTCCACCACGCATCCCTGCCCTGACGTGCCGTCTCACCAGAGCCTGAAGCCAGGGCCACTCAACCTTGGGCTGCAACCTCCACAATCACGAGCCAGAACACAGCTTTTCCCTTCATAAGTTAATTGCCTCAGGTGCTTTGGTCCAGCAGCAGTACACTGACTGATACAACGGCTGAGAACAATGCAATGTGTCCTCTCACTGTTCTGGAGGCCTGGGGTCCACACAGCTGATTTCTCCAGAGGCTCTGGGGGACTTCTCTGCCTGTCCCAGCCTCTGGTGGCTCCAAGCAGTCTTGGATTGTGGCTGCCTTGCTCCCATCCTTGCTCCCGTGCTCCCCTGAGCCTTCTTACATAAACACACACGTCCTAGGATCCTGGTCCACTCGAATCCAGGGTGACTGTATCTTAGCCCCGACTCAGTTGACTTCTGCAGAGACCGTATTTCCAAATATGGTCACGTTCTGAGTTTCTAGGGGAACCTGAATTTTTGAAGGATGCTCTTCAACCTGCTGCACTGTCCAAAGTCCAGATGCCGCAGTTCCCTCCCAAGCCCCTCTCCTTTCCCATGTTCTCCTCCTCAGGACGGCATTGCAGCAGCCTAGCAGTGCCTGTGCAAGGGAGACCCTCCTGACTCTGTCTCCCTTATCTCGCTATGCTGTACAGCAGATCCCCCAAGTCTACCACTGAAGTCACTGCTTCCTGTGTGCCCTGAAGCCCCACCCCCTGCTCCCCAAAATCTACAGCCCTAGAAGACCCCAAAGCATCCTGTGCTCAGCAGAAGCAGCCAGACTTCAAAGGTTACAAATCACACTATTCCATCAATGTGCAATATCCAGGGTGGGCAAATCCACCGAGGCAGAAAACAAACTACCAGGTACGAGAAGGGCGGGGAGAGAACGGGAGCAACTGCATGACAGACGCAGAGTGTTTCCCCGGGGTGGTGGAAATGCTCTGGAACTCATACAGGTGGTGTCCCACAGCAAACACCGAACACCGCACCTGCACTGAAATGTCGCTGAACAGTGCACGTCAAGGGGTCAGTTTTATGTTGTGTGGGCTTCACCTCAGTGACTTTTATCCAAGGATGATGGGCCACTCTGACTCACCCTGTGCAAACACTTCTGAGGGCAGCCTGTTGCACACAGAGCGGACGGAGCTCACCAGACGCTGGCCCAGGTCCTGCATGACCCATCCCCACCAACCGCTCGGGTCTCTTCCCGCCTGTTTTCCTCTCTGTTCATGCATTTCTGGGCACAGTGCTTCTCTGTGAACACAACAAATGCATTCCCACCCCAGGACTTTTGCACACACTGTTCTCTCTGCCTGGGAATCTCCCTTCTCATTCTTTTTATGCTTTGCTCTATGCTTCCCAGCCTTCATATCACTATTTTCAGGGCATCTCTGCCCCCTAATTCTTCTCACTTCTTTCCCACAGAGAAGTTTGTCTACGCCCTCACCCACGGAAGTGGCAACTCTGGCCTTGCTGGGGTGGCGGGGCGGGGGGGCTTCATGAGTGTAGTAAGATAGGGATCTCAAGCTGAGATCACACAGGGCTGTCTAATGGCCCTAAATCCATGACAAGGTCCATACAGGAGACAGAAGAGGAGACGCAGATACGGAGAAAGCTAAAGACCAGGCAGTGACTGGAGTGAGGCACCTGACACCATAGACACTGACAGCGGGCCAGCAGCAACACCCTGAATTTGCATTTTCAGTCCCAGGACCACCCAGGTCAGAGCAGCCCAGGAACTGCTACTCCTCCAAGATCCTCTTGGTTTTCATCCGAATGTCACAGTTGCCTTGCCTGCACATGCTCTGTAAGACACCATTCTTCTCGCTACATGCTCTCCGAGGACACACACCACATCTTCTGCCACATGTCCCAGTGCTGGCCAAACAGCAGGACCCTGCCCAATGTCTTTTGAGTGATCAAATGAATGTATATTTATCATACTTCATTTTTCTTTACAGCTCAGTATCAGGCCTTTCTATATCCCTTCCCATTTCCAGGATCTTGCTAAGTTGCCTAGGCCTTGAACTCCTGGACCCAAGGGATCCTCCTGCCTCAGCCTCCTGAGTGAGACTACAGTAGTGTGTGCCATCAAGCCTGGTTTTACCTTGTCTTCTAATGCCAGTTTTTGCACCGGCAACTGCAGCCAGATTTTCTGGAAGGCTCCAGGCCCCTGACAAAACCTCCCTACCACAGTCCTTCTGTGCAGCCCAAGTCCAGGGTCTGCTGGCCTCTCCCTTTGCTAACTGTGCCATCCATGAAATTCTCCTTGGAGCCTGACCATTACAAAATAAATCTGCATACTCTGCACCTCCCAAAGAAGCTTTTACTTTCACAAACTATTGATTTCATCCTGGAGGCTGCTGGCAGCCATCCCAGGAGCTCAATCAATGCACCAGCACCCAGCACATCCAGAGCACCAAGGAGCCCAGCCGAGTTCCCTGCCAGGGTCCACCGACCCTGGCTGCGTCTCTCATGAGACGAAAGGAGGATTTACACCAAGGGACAAGACATTTGCAACAGCCCCGGGGTCCTGCTTAGGCAGGGGGAGGAACCGTCTCCCAGCTTCGAGGTGTGCACAGCTGTTAATTTGCTACTATAACCAATCCCCCTGGGAGCTCAGCCTGAGAGAAACATGGACAGCCAGAGACAAGCGCTGCAGATTCCAGGACTGGAGTCAAAACTGCTGGGGTGGGGACAGCGTGGCCAGGACCCCCCAAATAGAAGAAACAGAAAGGGGAAACGGAACAGGAAAAGGAGATGAAGACAACAAGAATTAAAACAAAATGGTTTGAAACGGAGATTCTTAACGTTTCTGCAGACATGGGGGCAGGGGAAGGAGAGGACCATCACAGGCAGAAGGAGGCACTAGGAGACCAAGCCAGAGCCCAAAACTTTAGAAACCATTTTCCTCCAAGGAAAAGGCAGACAATTTTCCCCAAGTTTTTTTTTTTTTCTCCCAAAATTAAAAATCAGGAAAAGACCTGGGCGTGGTGGCACAGACCTGTCATCCCAGCATGCTGGGAAGCTGAGGCAGGAGGATCACAAGTTCCAGCCCAGCCTGGGCAACTTAGAGCCTGTCTTAGATTTTTTAAAGAATGTTTTTAAAAGGCTGGGAATGGTGCTCAGTAGCAGAGCACTTGTGTGGCATGCCCGAGGCCCTGGGTTCCACCTTCGCGCATCCAACAACAAGAGAGGCGTAACCACGGGAAACGTGTCCTGTTCTTCCTCGGAAAGCTAGGGCTCCTATCATTTGCACCCCAACCCCGGACATTTTCCCGCCTGGTTCTGGGAAATGGACAGTGTTGGGTGGTATCCAAGGTAGATGGTGATGGCTCGGCCCTGTCCCCACACCTCCCCTTGGGCACCCTGGCTGGATGGAACCAGAGCCGATCCTGGCTCTCCCCCATGCCCAGCAGCAGGTGGGAATGCAGATGAGGACTTGGGAAGCCACTTGAGACTGTGGGTGGTGACTCTTCCTTCCAATGGCTGCTCTGAGCAGTGGTGCGGTGCTTTCTGCACACAGATGCATGGAGCCCTGTCCACCTGCTCATCCAGAGAGCTACCTCAGGGCCTTTGCACCTGCTTCCTGCTGCCCCCAGACATCCTTGTGACCTCCTCCCCATCGCCTGCCCATCTTAGTTCAAAGGGAGCCAGATCCCTTTCTGGTCAGTGTGTAGTGCACAAACACAGTGACTGTGTGCACATGTGTGTGTGTGTGTGTGTGGTGCTGGGACAGAACCCAGGCCCTTACGCATGCCACACAAGCACCATACCTCTGGGTACAGCCCCAAGACTTTAATTTTTTTTTTCTTTTGAGACAAGGTCTCACTGAGTTGCCCCGGCTGGCCTTGAACTTGTGATCCTCCTGCCTCAGCCTCCCAGTAGCTGGGATTACAGGCGTGCACCACTACACCTGGCTGTAATTGTCCCTTATTCTTATCCATGCAGCAAGAATGAAACAAATCCACCTAGTGCTGGGGACACCGAGGGAGGAACAGAGACGTCATGCGTGGAGACCACACCGGGCCTGGCCCAGGAGCTTTCTGCCTCTCCTCGGCCTTTCTTGTGGCTTCATCAGGAGTCATCAGGATCCAAACCCACTGCGGCCCAAGCCACCTCCTCACCATGCAGCTGCAGTGGCCTCATCTCTGCTGACAGCGTGTCAACCTTGTCACCTCTGCCATCACCCTCCCTCCTTCCGTCTCCACGTTTCCAAAGCTGTGGAGAAACGGGGCCCCAGCAGCCTCCTCCTCCAGGAAGCAGTCCCTGATTTTCCCTCCCCAAACAGCCCTTACTGCTCCGTTCTAGGACACCTGGAGAATTCAGCGTATCCCTTGAGCTATCCACAGTTGTTTTATTTTCCTTTTTCCATACTTTTGTTCTGGAAATAGATGGTTCTGCCCATGAAGCCACCCCGACCTCCCCCCCACCCCCAATAAACCTGGCATCAGACACTGTGGTAAGTGCTGCAAAGAAGAAATGAGACGGAGGTCAGGTCACCAGAGGCTGCAAGGCTGCTTCTCCGAATGGGAAGCTCAGGATTTGTAAAGAGCCAGGAGTGAGGAGTTTGGTAAAAAGACAAGAATTACACAGCACCCTGATTCAGCAGCAGCACGAGAACAAACACCAATGGCCACCACCAGGTAGGAAGATGCACAGACCCGAGATTTCCACTGCTTCCCAGCAGTAAGATGAATGTGTGGTGGCACATGCCTGCAATCCCAGCACTGTGGGAGGCTGAGGCAGGATGATCCCAAGTTCAAGCTCAGCCAAACCCTGTCTCAAAATTTTGAAAAGGTTGGAGATGGAGCTCCTGGGTCCAATAGCCATGACCGCTGTTCTCCCAACAAAAAGTTCCAAAAGGAAAAAAGCAGCAGAACAGAGGAGTCAAATGCTAAGTTTGCAATGTGCAGTGGGGTGGACATTAAGGTGACCTTTGAGCAAATAGCTGAAGCTGAGGGGGCAGCCACAAAGTTCCTGAAGGAAGGGGGATCTGGGTGAAGGCTGGAGCATCCAGTGCAAAGGCCCTGAGGCCAGCTTAGCCTGCAAGGGTAAGGAAGGAAAAGATGCAGGCGGGTGCTGAGGGAGGGCAGAGGGCTGCTGGCAAATGTTCTGGGCTTCCCAGGTGAGAAAACCAGCAACGGACAAGGAGTGGTAACTTCCA
Source organism: Chinchilla lanigera (assembly GCF_000276665.1). Lineage (NCBI taxonomy): Eukaryota > Metazoa > Chordata > Mammalia > Rodentia > Chinchillidae > Chinchilla > Chinchilla lanigera. The sequence continues at coordinate 32,376,327 of NW_004955415.1, forward strand.
GAGCACAAAAAGAAGCAGGGAAGGAGGGAAGGGAGAGGGAGAAGGAGACAGGCCAAAGCTCAGAGCCCTGCACCCTCTTTCCCATGTTGTAACAGACACAAATGCCTGGCATCAGGAGAACCCGCGGAGAGACACAAGGCGGAGAGAAAGGCTGGCCTTGTGCAGAAGGGAGGGAAGAGATCAGTGTGAACAGAGAAACACAGCCCAACCCATCGCTGCTCCTGTAAATGAAGTTGTATGGGTGCAGCCACGCTGGGCCCCGTCACACACGCTGTCCGCTCTGCCACGGCGGCAGAGGGCGTGGTCCCAGCAAGAACGCAGGCCCCGCAAAGCCTCCCACCTTTACCACGCGGCCTTCCCCAGAAAGTGTGCCGAGCCCTGTGCAGTGACAGGAACACACAACTGTCTCCCGCGCCCTCCTGAGCCGCAGAAGCAGCATTTTAAGACCCCCCCAACCGACGCCTGAAACCGCAGATAGTATCGAACCCTGTGTATTCCCTGCATTTTCCTATAAATAAATAAGTGATGACAAAGTTTATATTAGGCACAGGCAGAGAGCAACCATAGTTACTGAAGTAGAACAGTACACTGTCACACAGCTGCCCGCACCTGCACTCTGGAGCCTCAGAGCCATTATTAAGTAAAATAAGCGTCACCTAAACTTCAGCACTGCCACATGGAGGGCTGGTCAGATAGTCCGTCTGGTACTGAGATGGCTGTTAAATGACTACTGGGTAAAGGGTATATGCATCGTGGATATGCTGGGGAAAGGGATGATTGACATCTGGCAGGAGGGAGTGGGGGTGGGGAAGGAGTTCATCAAGCTACTCAGACGAGGGGCAAGCTGGGCATGGTGGTGCACACCTGTAACCCAGCACTTGGGAGGCTGAGGCAGGAGGACTGCAAGTTTGAGCCCAGCCTGGGCAACTTACCACCAGACTGTGACAATAAGGAGATAGATGATGATGATAGATAGATGATAGATAGATAGATAGATAGATAGATAGATAGATAGACAGACAGATGATAGATAGGCTGGGATGTAGCTCAGTGCAAAGGCCCTGAGTTAAATTCCCACAGAAGGAAAAGAAATATATAGAATGATACGTGAATTAAGCCTTATGAATTGTTTATTTCCAGAATTACCCATTTAATATTTCTGGACTATGGTTGACCACAGGCTACTGTAACCTCAAAGCAAATTAAATAATGGGCCACGGAGCCCACGGCCTTGGTTCAGATCCCTTCTTATGGTGTTTAAGACTCCAGTGCCCCCCCAGCCTCTCTTTGTCCTGGTTTTCTCTTTGTCACGGGGAGGGTGGCGGTGGTACCCACCCCTCAGGACATCAGGAGAAGGAGCCTGGTGGACAGGAGGAGGCATCTGGCCAGAGCTCCTTGCTGCCCACCTCACTCTGCTGGGATCAAACCCAGGGCCTCCAGCACATCCACCAGGGCTCCACCCCAGCTGCACCCCAGCCCTGACTAGAACTCTTGCTACAGTGACAGTCAGCATTTTACAGGTGAGGAAACTGAGTCACGGGGAGGGGCCATCACTGCTAGAAATGGGGACCCGGCCAAGTGAGAAAGAAGGTGATGAAAACCAGGCCCCAGGGACTAGGCACAAGGTCTGGAAGGGGTCGGGGGGTGGGCCTGTCTGTCCCTTGCTTCACTGGCTTCTTAGACCTCCGGATGGGGGGACTGGGAGGGGACAGCCCTTGTCACAGCTCCTGGCGGTGGGGACCCGGCTGCACCAGTGGTGAGGTGGGCTCCTGCTACCTCAGGATCCAAGTTCGCACGTGCACCTCCTCGGCCGCCAAGACCCAGATCCACAGCGGAGCAATCACTCACTTCCAGCCTCCAGGACTCAGGCTGAGGGGCGGGCCCTGGGTGTCAACTCCCGCAGAAAGACTGGGGCCTTCAACAACTATCACCAGCCTCCCATGGACTCCATCAAGTTCTCAAAGCAGAGGGACCCACAAGCAAGCTTAGCGCCAAGTCCCAGGGATAGAGCAATTGTCTGGAATGCATGAGGCCCTGGCACTGAGAAAAACCAAGTATTTTCACTTCAAGTGAAAGAATTTTCAGAGGAAAGAAGGCGGCCAGGAATCCACACACAGAAGGAGGTAACAATCACCACCAGTAACAACAGGTAGTGGACTTCTGGTTTTCATCTTCATCCTCCCACAAACCTGGCCTATCCCCGTGGAAGGACGACGTCGCTGTCCAGCAAACTCGTGCCCTGTGGGCTGGGTTTCCCGGCCTCCCCTGCGGTCAGGTGGGCTCCTGGATGGCCGGGGTGTTACCAGCCTCCACACTCCCTCCTCCCCACCCTGTGTGTGGGAAAGGTGACAGGTGGACGCTTTCCGGGTTCCTGCCATCTGGCTTCTGGCTGGGGCTGGGCAGTGGGGAGCCTGGCAGGACGCCGGACGAGCAGCGCAGGGCACTTGCTCTCCAGCTCTCTCTCCCCACCCTCACCACCCTCCTGCCCTTTTGTCTGTCTGGTGTGGTCCGGACTTCGGTAAACTACACATCTTCATCCAATTCTTGATGAGTATCTTATTCCTGCCCTGTACAGCAAGTGAGGCTACTCCTTCTCAATTTGCTCCCAAAAACCTCCTGTACACTCTGTCCCCGCAGGCTGGGTCAGAATGAAGACAGACAGTGAAGGTCTGTCACTTCCTGGAGCTGGTGAAGAGGGCCTGCGTCCTGGAATCATCGTGTGGAAGGCCATCTGCTGAGTATCTGGTTGCACTTTAAGAGAGAAGTACATTCTGCCTGTGCTGAGTACCAGACATGGGGGTTGTGTGTTACAGCAGCTAACACAACCACACACATCTTTAAAATGATTCCCCCTTCCCAGTCTGAAAAGAAGATGCCACCTACCACTCCAGAGTCATGTGACTCAAGCCAAAGCCAACCAGGGCACCCTCTGTCCACCTCCCACTTCCCTACAGTGATTGGTTCTGGCATGAGCCCACCAGCAGCCAATCAAAGAGAAGAAAGAAAACATTTGCTGAGCATGCTGGGAAAATGGTTGGGAAAAGGAAATGGCCTTTGGAGGCGATCTGGGCAGGACAGAAGGGCAGGAAGTGTAGCCAAATCATGGGGAACAGAGCCAACTGAAAAAGTGGAGCCAAGTAAGAGAAACCAAAGCTTAATAATGTCATCTGATCCCTGGAGCCAGGCTAGCCTGTAGCTAGATGCTCCCTGGACTCTTCTGTCCGTGAGCCAGTAAAATCGCCTTTCCTCGCTTAAGCCCCTTGAGTTTTCCGCCTTTGCAACCAAAGGGTATAATGGACTCACACAGGTAAATGCAAGGCAAGGCATGTGACCTCACAGGAAGACAGGGGAGACATTGTTATTCTAATTCCTGTCTCTTGGCCATGGAAAATGAAGCCTTGGGACTTACTCAAGAGAGCCCAAGTAGGAAATGCTTGGCAAAAGTGTACGTGTGGCGGTCAGGTGTGCGAACCTGCGCGGCTGGGACAGAGCTGGCAGCCAAGAAACGCACTGCAATCCCCAAACCAGCATCATTCATGTCATCTCAAGAGTGCCAGTGTGAGCCCGTAATCTCAGCACTCTGGAAGGCTGATGCAGGAAGATTTCAAGTCTAAGCCCAGCCTGGGCACTTTAAGAGACTTACAGAGACCCTGTCTCAAAATTTTAAAAGTAAAAAAATTTTTAGAAGGGCTGAGTATGTAGCCCTCCGTGGGAAGGTCCTGGGTTCACTCCCCAGTACCCCCAGTGAAAAAAGTGCCAGTTAGCACAATAGGGTGATCATGGTTAACAGTGTATTACAGATCTCTTTTGTATTATTTTAACTGTATGTGTATATGGGGTACAAGGTGGTCATTCAATGTATGTCTATAATGTGTCACGATCAAATCAGTGTTAGCATAGAAATCTCCTTAAACATTTGACTTTTTGTTTTGTTTTTGTCTTTTTTTTTTTTTTTTTTTTTTTTTTTTTTGGTCTTTCAGAGACAGAGTCTCGCTATGCAGTTCAGGCTGGGCTTGAACTTGCAATGATCCTCCTGCCTCTGCCCCTTGAGTGCTGACCATGCCTGGCTTCCTTAAACATTCGAAAAACTTTAATATTTGTAAAAATTGTACATGTTGGTGAGATGCAGCGTAATGTCACCATATTTCAAAGCAGCTGGAAGACAGGATTTGGAAGGATTCCAGCAGAAAGAAATGTTCAAGGTTTGCGGGGATGAATATGAGTTACCCTGCTCTGAGCATGGCACACTGTATACAGGTGTTGAAGTATCACACTGTGCTCCACATATGTGACAACCATGTGTCCATCCCAAGTTTTAAGAAAAAATTAACTTCTGGCTCCTACTATACTGGGTGATAGAAGAGGTGGGTGATAGAGTGCAGTGATAGCTAATAGGTGCTCTGAGGAGAAGACTGTCAGTAGTGCTACTGTTATTAATAAATGGTCGCTGCTGAGCCGGTTCCAGAAACCCTGGGGGACAGGGACTGTCCAGTGCCTCTCTTGGCTGGGATTCCAGAGACCATCTGTGGCAGAGCCGTGGTCCTTGGCAGGATCACAAACCGCTTTCCTCACCCAGAACACTCAACCAGAAAAGGAACAGAGATCGGGAGGGGGAGGGTGCGGGGAGCTACGCCAGCTCAAAAGCACTCTCCACCTGATCAGTGGTTTCCATCTCCACAGCCACCAGCCCACGGCACCACTGCTCCCTGAAGGACCACGTTTTCCCTAGCCCCACAGCTTTCGTTGCTACCTGGTTCCAACCCATCCCACGGAGCAGTCTGAGGGGCGGTACATAGCCATATGGTTGCCTGTGTGCTGGCTTTGGTGGCCAGAGAGCGCCTTTAGGATAAATATCAAACTCCTGAGCATCAACCACAGGGCCTTTTCACATGCTGTTCTGTGCAGCCAGAACATTATCTCACCATAGCAGCCCTGAGGACAGCAGAGTCTCACTGGGGAGTTGGTTTATCACCACTTCTTTAAGGGATGTTGACTGACTGATTGATTTTTGTGTTGCTGGGGATCGAATCCAGAGATTTATACGTGCTATTTTGCTCCTAGACATCTCCCTCCTTACAAGGCTGATAGCATTGTAGGTGTACATGAAGTGGCAAATGCTGTTTATCTGTCACCTTTGCCAGACTGCAAGCTCTACAAAAGCAACATTGGCCTGTGCTGTATCCATCAAGGTAACCTGGTGTCTAGGACACAGTGGTGCTCATTAAAAGTTCATGTCTTTAGTATAAAAACAGTATAAAAACAGACAAGATGAAAGGAAGTAAAAAAAAAAAAAATTGTTGTCTTTGGTGCTGGAAATCAAACTCAGGACCTTGCACTTGCCAGGCAGGTGCTGTGCCATTGAGCTACATCCGCAGGCCAGGAAGTATAAATGAAGCAGTCAAAGGAATTAGTTTTGCTGATGTCTGGGGCAAGAATGGCCTTTTATTTATTTTTATTTATTTATTTATTTA
>NW_004955415.1:32383047-32400597 GCF_000276665.1 Chinchilla lanigera
CCTCCTCCCGCCGCAGCCTTCCCTGCCCTTCTTCCTGCCACGCCCCTTCCACCTCTCCCTCCCTCTGTCCCTCTGTCTCCTTCCACTTTGCTCCTCTTTCCTCTCCTCGCTCGCTCTCTCTCACACCCACACACACAATTTCTTACTTAATACAGAGTTATCAAGTGGCTACTCAGTGCCCCCAAAAGGTGCTAAAAACAGAGGGACACAGGGCAGGTGTGGCGCACACGCCTATCATCCAGCACCCTCGGAGGCTGAGGCAGGAGGGTCGCAAGCTCCAGCCCAGCCTGGGAAACTTAGTGAGAGCCCATCTCAAAACAGAAACCAGGCTGGGGACAGAGTGAAGGCTCTGGGTTCAATCCCCAACACCCAAAGAGAAGGAGGAGGAGGAGGAAGAGGGAGAAGTGGAGGAGGAAGAGGAGGAAGGAGAGGAGGAAGGGAAAAGCAAGAGGGACACCAGCTGTCATGGCCACTGTGGCCACCAAGCCGCAAGCGCCCCTGCCGGGGCCCCTCTCCGGGCGCCTCGCCAGCTCCTCGGGCACCAGCGGCTGCCTGCCGCTCCTGCCCCTCATTAACGCCGCTATCAGACGCTCCCAGCATCGCAGGCTGTAGGTCTTATTTATTAAATATTTAACTAAGCCCAGCTGAGATGAAACCTCTCATGTGCAGCAGCCCTGGGGTGCAGAACATGGAGCCGCTGTGGGATGAACAGAGGTCACTGCGGGTGAGGACCAGGGAGCCGGAGGGGGAGACTGGCGGGGACAGAAGACCCGGAAAGGCAGGCATCGGCGCTTCCCCTCGGGCCGGGATGCCAGTGGGCGACTTCAAAAGCCCCAACCAGAAGAGATGGAGGTGAGTGGTCCCAGGGGCTGGGAGGGGGAGGGTGGGGTGGCCGCTCATGAGTTCGCGTCTCCTTTCAGGATGATGGAAATACTGTTCTTACAACTAGCTAGAGGGACAGCTGAGCAGCACTGTGAATATCCCAAATGCCACTGAACCCAGGGGCTTCCCACTGAGCTGCATCCCCAGCCATTTTTTATTTTCTATTTTGAGACAGAGACTCATTAAGTTTCTAAGTTGAGATCCTCCTGCCTCAGCCTCCCAGATTGCTGGGTTTACAGGCATGCATCAGCATTCAAACTGTACTGTTAAAAAATAATTAGCCTGGGGTATAGCTCAAGGGCAGAGCACTGGCCTAGCGTGCATGAGAGCCTCAGTTCCATCCCAGGCACCATATGATTTGATGTTATGTGCATTTTACCTTAATTTTTTTAAACCTTCATTTAAAAAAAAAAAAATAGTAAAAGAAAAGCCCAGGCCAAACATCATTTGAAAGAGTTGAGTTATCTCTACTCTAACAATTTGGCTCCGAGCTTGCTGACTTCACGTATAAGAGTGAGATTCTGCATTTCCAGCAAACTTCCCAGACCTGCCACTCCCCAGGGAGGGCAGGAAGTCCAGATCTGCACTGTCCAGGGCAATGCCTGGCAAGCACTTCAGATGTGGTGGTGCAACTCGAGGGACTGACTTCCCAGCACTCAGGAGGCTGAGGCAGAAGGATCACTGTGAGTTCAAGGCCAGCTTGGACTGCATAGGGAGACCCTATCTCAAGGAAAAGAAAGCAAAGCTTTGAGGGAATTTCTGCATCAAGCCCTCCACACACGGCTAGCAGCTGCTAAACTGCTAATCCAGATAACCTCAAAAAAAAGAAAAAAAGTGAAAAAAAAAAAAAAAAAAAAAAAAAACAACAACAACAAAAAAGAGAGAGATCATAAAATACCTGGAGCCATGACGGCTAAACTTTTAGAGCTTTCAATGATGCAAACAGCCCGCTGTGGCACACGTGCCGTCATTCACCCTACAGCCCCAGAACCTTAGAAAGAAGCCGCAGCTTGGTCTTCCTCTGGTGTTGTCTACCTGCTCAGGACCCCACACCCGGCCTCCCCTAGGTCCCTGCAGCCAGTCACCTCGCACCTGCCTATCCCACCCTGGCACCATCCCAAATCAACATGTAGCGCCTCTGGTCACCTCCCCTGTCCACTGGGTGCTGCACCTGATGGCTTTCGTCTCTTCCGGGCGACTCCCAAGGCAGCCAAGATCACCAGGGGTCTTCAGTTTTGCACTGTCCCATGGGGGCCCCTTAAACTGCATTCTTTTCTCCTCCGTCTCCTTGGTCTGCCTGCCCCTATGCTACCGCATCAGGGCGGGGAACCTTTCTTCTTTGGCAATGGGGATCAAACATGAGGACTTTGTACTGAGCAACATCCCCATCCTTTTTTATTTTGTATTTTGAGGCTGGATCTCACTGTCACCAAGCTGCCCAGGCTGGGCTTAAACTTGTGATCTTTCCACCTCAGAATAGGGGTGCTGAGATGACAGGCAAAATCTTATTTAGTATCACTCTGTGCAGGTGCTTCAAACCTCATGAGGTAGGCACTCATACTGTACCCATTTTACAGATGAGAAAAACTGAGGCAGGGGTGTGAGTGATTTTTCTTAAGATGATGTGGATAGCAAGAAGCCAGGCTGGGACTTGAGTCCAACTAACCCAGCAGCACAGCTCTTCTGCTTTAGCATCTTGCTGGATGGACTTGGGCCCAAAGCAGAGCTACAGAACCTCTGTTTCTGTAGAGCCTGGCTCCAACCCCAGAACACAGCCCCTCAGAGTGCGGAAGCATCTTCCCTGAAAGAGTGCACAATGACGCTCCACACCACTTCCAGGAATCTGTCACAAGGAAATATTTATTCACAGGTATATGAATGTGCGCAGAGACACTGGTACCCAGACGCTCAGGGTACACATGCCTGTCATCCCAGCCACTTAGGAGGCTGAGGGAGGAGAATCACAAGCCAAGCCCAGCCTGGGCAACTTAGCAAGACCTTGTCTCAAAATGAAAAATAAAAAGCACTGGCACTGCGGCTCAGTGGCGAGCTCTTGCCTGGCGTGTATGAGGCCCTGGGCTCCAACCCTAGTACTGCAAACAAAGGCAAACGAACAACACCTGTGCAAAATGACCTCATTTTCTGTTATGGAAAATAAAAAAATATTCGCGTGCCAGAGGAACAATGCAGAGTGGCTCTGCCACTTCCTTCCGCATGAAATGAGATAGTCACCACAGTGCACAGCCCAGAGCTAGGGGCCCTTGCTGCCGCCCTGACCACGTTTCCTCCTGCTCAGAGGCACACGGTGAGCTGAAGGAAGGAAGGAACAAACCAGCTCCTCTCCTCTCTCAGCACTGAGCCAATCTGCTCCAGGAGTCCGTCTCCCATTTATGTGCAGGACCAGCCCCCGGTGTGGGAATCCAGGTAACTCGGCACCACCATCTACACCCGCAGCGCTCACCAAGCCAGGAGCCCACAGGAAGTGAGGCACGACTTGCCCGCCCGGCAGCGGAGGAGGAAAAGGAGAAGGAGGAGAGAAGGGGAGGGGAGGCCGCATGGGCGTCCATCCCAACAGCTCCCGGCGCGGCAGAGACCTCCTGCTATCCACACATCTATATTTATATCAACCAGAGTCGGTGGCAGGCTTGTTGCTGATCATGTCGGATCTAAAGTTCACAGAAAACTGGCTTAGACACCCAGTGAGGAAGAGAAACTGTAAATTCAATTTCAGTCACCCGAAAATCCTCAATCCACCCACTCCCCTCAAGGAAACAAGGGCATCTATGACATCAGGATTTGTCAACGCCAGCATTATTGACATCTGGGCCTGGTAACTCTTTCCTGCGAAGGCTGTCGTGTGCATTTTAGGATCCTTCGCAGCATCCCTGGCTCCCCACCCACCAGATGCCAGCAGCACCCCACCCCATCCCCCGCATTCGTGACAACCAAATATGTCTCTAGACATCACCAGAAATTCCCCTGGGAGGGGTGCAACATCGCCCCCAGTTCAAAAGCGCCGCTTTACATGAAGCCCAGGAAAAATTTCAAGTCAATTAACTGTTCTTTCCCTGTTCTTCCTCGTCAACATCTTGAATATACCAGTCACCTGGCCTCGCAATCCCTCCTGCAGATTCAAAGATATTAGTAATGACAGAGCTTCAACTACAGCCAGGAGCACTGTGCAAAGACAGAAAGATCGTGCTGGGAATCAGAACCACGGACAGCGCTCACCACACAAAGATGTTCACAGCGCTGTTATTTATGCTGGCAGAACAAACAAACAATGAAGTATAGGACAGCCAGAGAGTAGAATGCCATCAGATATTAACAGCAGCCTTTGCTGGAATCACTGCCAGCCCATGCAATACCACTGAGTGAATTTAAGTAAGATGACCCTTTCTGAAGTTGTTAGGTCCATCTGTCAAGTCATAATGTCTTCATTTTGTTTGAACATGATACGTACGCTTCCTTCAGCTGGGATAATAAATACGAAGCTCTGCAATGTTAATGATATGTAACTGGCTACATTTGCACAGTGTACAACCTCTGCAACTAAAATGGCGGCCCTGGCGATTTCCAAGGATATCTAGAGGCATGAAATTGTGTTCACAAAAGTTTACAACCATAAAATGGTATGGAACAAAATACATTACAACACCTTCAGAGATTCTTTCTGGCTGGGAAAATTACACACACACACACACACACACACACACATTTGGGGGTCCTGGGGATTAAACCAAGGGCCTTTATACTAAATTACATCTCCAGCCCTTTTTATTTTTATTTTGAGACATAGTCTCGCTACATTGCCCAGGCTGAGTTTGAATTTACCTCAGCCTCCCAGAGTGCTGGGATTACAGGGGTGTGTCACCATGCCAAGTACATACAAATATTTTTCTATTCTTTCTTTTACTCTCAATATTCAATAAACAAGAACAGGCCTCTTGAAGGAGGAAAGAGGAAGAGAGGTCAGGAGCTGTGGTGGTGGTAGAGGAAAGAATTAGTGCAAAAATCACGAGATGTGAATGACCCGGATGTAAGGCAAAACTGTCAACAGAGCTAGGACAGAGCAGAAGGGATGAGATCAGTAATAACACAGGTCCAGGCATGCGGAGCCTCAGAGGACCCTGCCCTGACTATAATCTGCAATCTCTGGTTGATGGGTCACTTGCCGGGCCACTTACACAATCTCCTTGGAAGACAGAGATTCCAGCACATATTCTATATATTATACTGTTACTATATACTATAGATTATACTATTCCACCCATCCATACAGCAGAATCCAAGGAATTTCGCTCTCAGTCCCAGCAGTGAAACAACAAAACTAGTTGTTTCTAGAATTTTAATAATCTCTGTCAACAACACCATTTATTTTCCCCACCGTTACCCAAATAAATTCTCCTGTGTGAGATGGTACAGCAATCGCCACGGGTTTCGAGGAAGGGACAGCCCTGCCCACAAGGAGTTTTCTGATCAGAGAGGTGTGACGGAGATGTACAATGACAATGGTTTTTATAAAAGCCTGGGAGATTCAGCTGCACCAGAAAAGGTAGAACTAGGGTGGGTGGGCAGTGAAATTCACCTCTCTCAGGTCAATATGAAACCCAAGTGTCGGTGAGACCCAACAAGACACTCACCTACCCGTACACCCTCATATCCAGCACCCAGCACCCACCACCAATCCATCTTTTCATTCTTTCATCTAATCTCATCATTTTCCTATCTACTCATCCACCCACAGTCACTCATACCCTATCCATCCATCTATCCATCCATCCATCCATCCATCCATCCATCCATCTATCCATCCATCCATCCATCCATCCATCTATCCATCCATCCATCCATCCATCCATCCATCCATCCATCCATCCATCCATTTGTCCACTCCACCTATTCATATACCAATCTACTTAACTACCTATGTACAACTCATCCAATCACCCACTCATCCAATATCCATCCATCCTTTTCCCCTTATCTGTCCATCCTTCCTTCATCCCATCTACTCATTCATCCATTCATCTGTCTAACCAACCATTATCCATTCCTGTCTATCCATCCATCCACCCACCCATCCATCCACCAACCCAAGCATCCAATGCTAACTGCAGAGGATCCCCCACCTCCCCCATAAACCACAAACACCCATGATGACTGCAGTGTGATTAGTAACAGACCAAACTGTCCGATTTTTGCACTGCGAACAATTCTTCCACAGAGTTCAACTCCATTCATATTTCTCACTATTCCAGTTTGTTCAAGACCAAAACACTTCAAATCCCGATAAGACTCTCACAGGAGCCCCTCCACCTTGCTGCTTTGAAGTATCTGAGGTCTTCAAAGACAGCGCTCTGAGGAGGAAGGCAGGGCCGGGGCAGGTGCAGTCAGAGGAAGGTGTGAGGAGATGGGAGGGTCTGGCACTGGGTCGTAGGAAAGGAGAGAGGAAGTCAATTAGGAAAATGAAAAATGATTGCTGAGAAGCTGGTGGGGGTGGTTCTGCTTGAACCCAGGAACCACGGAATCTAGCACCAGCAATAGGACCCTATCAATGCGTCTCCCTTTTTTCCCCCAGTACTGGATGTTGACCCCAGGGCCTTCATGCTGAGCTACATTCCCAACTTTCTTTTTTATTTTGAAACAAGGTCTCTAAATTGCCCAGACTGAGCTTGAACTTGCAATCTCCCTGCCTCAGCCTCCAAGTGCTGGGATTGCAGGTGGGAGCCACCACACCTGGCTCTTGGCTTAAATCTTGGAGCAATACTGGTTCAGTTGACCCTGCAGGAGAATGGGTTAGCAATATACATGCCAAAGAATAAAGAGATCAAGGGAGTGGAGAGCTCTGGTAATGAAGGCCGAATAGGAACACATCCACAGTACCCACTGTGTGCCACACCCTATTCCTATTCAGATCAGAGAAGACCAGAGACCACCCACATCCACCCACCTGCTTTCCACCCTCCCACACAGGGCCACACACACCCTACGCATCGCATGACTCATGCAATCAGTCCTGCAGGGAGAGGTGCTGTCACGATACCCACTAGACAGTTGGAAACTGTCTCCGTCCGCTCGGCGCTGCTACAACCTAATACCACATACCAGGTAAGTTATGAAGAAATTTCTTCCTCACAGTTTTGGAGTCCAGTATCAGGCTGCTGGCATCTGGTGAGGGTCTTCTTGCCACATATCCCATGGCAGAAAGCACAAAGGCGAGAAAGAGAGGATACAGCCAAGGGCAGCAGTGCACACCTGTCAGCCCAGCATTCTGGGAGGCTGAGGCGGGAGAATCACAGGTTCAAGCCCAGCCTGGGCAACTTAGTGATTTAGCAAGAACATATCTCAATATAAGAAATAAAAAGGGTTGGGGATGTAGCTCAGTGCAAAGGCCATGGATCAGACCCCAGCTAGGGACAGGAGAAGAGGAAGCGGGGACAGGCGGGTGGGCTAACTCTTCCACTGGGAATGCTATCCCACACGAGTCACTAACCAGATCCCTTCAAGGTGCCCCCTGTCAACACTGGCATTGGGCAGCCGGTTTCCCGCACAAGTTTGCAGAGCACATTCAAACCTCAACAGAAAGCAACGCACAGAGCCGATGTGACTTGCAACAGGCCACACAGCCCGTAACTCCCACAGCTGGGATTGAACCCGCCGGCCTGGCTCCAGAACTCAGCCATGCAGCTTCAGTGCGACCACACCCACTGCCAAGGTCACGGCCCGGATGTCAGCCCTCACAACACAAACAAGGCAGGACCTCCCTGGACCGCAAAATGGCTTTGCCAAGGCCTGCCTGACGCCGATGACTCTCGAAACTCTAGCTGCGACAACATTCCCAAATGCACAGACTCAAATTAACATCTCAGGCTCGTTTATTCAAAAATGATGAGCTCATCATGCCAGCACTGCTCATCATAACTGGAAAAAAAAACCTCAAACTGGAAACATTCCAATGTCCATCACTCAGGAAAATGGATAATAGTTGAATCATCATAGAATATTATGCAGTAGAGAAAAGTACAGTAAATGATCAGCAACTACTCTCAACAAGAGATGGATCTGAAGAACAAGGTGGATTGAAAACAGTAAACATGCAGCCGAGAAGATGAACAAGCTCAGAAACACTGGACCACACACAGATCCTCCTGTAGGCTTTAGGTCATCTCTAGCCAGCTTAGAACACTTGCTACAATGTAAACACGTGGAAATGGCTGCTACCCAGTAGCAGTGAGGGAACTGAGACAAGAAAAAGGTCTGTATGCATTTGGTGCAGAGCTAATGTTCCCCTTAACGCTGTATTTTCCATCTGTGGTTGGTTGAATTTGCAGATGTGGAGCCCAGAGATACAGAGGGTTGTCGGCCTACAGGAGGTCCAAAGAGAGACTATACCGACTGTGTTAGGGGTAAAGCAATGGTCTGTTAACCTGAGGTACAGGAAATTACCCACCAAGATACTCAGGATCGCGCTGCAGCTCAGCGGTAAGTGCTAGCCCTGCATGCAGGCGGCCCTGGGTTCCACTCCCAGCCCTGCAAAAACAAATGTGTTCAGACCCTGGAGGTGCAGGGCTTGGGACCACAGTGGAGACCATGTCTAACTCGTGAAGCCCGAGGCCTCCTGGCCCAGCTGCTCTCTACAGATAACTTCGTGTGCTCCATGCATCCTGGGCAGGCCCTCTTATCCCTCCCGGGATGTGGCACTGCTGTCCCCATTTGACTGCTGGGAAGACTGAGGCACCAGGCTACAAGCTGGGGCTGAGATGCGCAGCCCACGTTGTCTGTTCCCAGCCGCATTTCTGCTCCCCTTTTCCCGCCCTCAGCCTTGGCTCCTGGTGCCGTGGCTCCCACAGGCTCATGGTCACAGACAGTTCACAGCAGTGACCAGGGATGGCCACTGAGCTCTCCTCTCTTAGTAAAGAAAATCATAAAGGATTCTGGGGAGGCGGTGCCCTCCCATCGTCCCAGCACTCAGAGGTTGCAAGTCCCATCCCAGCCTGGGCAACTTAGGGAGACGCTATCTCAAAATAAACAATAAAAATGGCACCACACCCCCCACACACACACACTGTAAAGGCTAATGATGGGAAAGAGACCCCGAGAGTCAGAAGCCAGGTCCCCCCACAGAACAAGTCCTAGCTCCACCCCAGCGTCTCACCCAGCACAAACTGGTGGGTTTATTCTCAAGAATGCAAAGGTGACATCCAGACTTCCCATTCCTGCAACTTCTGCTAGTATAAAAATGTGGGTTTGTTTTTTTTTCTTTCTTTGCAGTGCTGGGGATGGAACCAAGGGCCGCATACAAACCGCACAGCACTCTGCCACTGCCCGCATCCCCAGCCCGAGAAATATTTTTAAAACTTGGTTTAAAGTCACGTACGTACTTTACACATAGGCCTAAAATGAGAACCAAACTTCACAGTGTGCGTATTATTCGCTGGCAGCAGAGGGACTAAGTTGTTTCCCTCCTGGCTCCATCCAGAGCGGGGCTGTTTCCTGGGGGCGTGGGGGCTGGAGGTGCAGGCTGCCCACAGCCCCTGCCGGTCTGAGTGGAAGTGCAGCCATGTGCAATCCCAGGCAGACGCCCAGCTTGATCCAGTTAACACAGGCATCTTGCTTCAGAGCTCTGCCTTAAACCTACTTTAAAGCAGCCTTGCTTCCATAAAATATCTCAGCTAATGGGTGTGGCGGTGCACAGCTGTAATCCCAGCACTTTGGGAGGCTGAAGCAGGATTGCAACTTCAAACCTAGTTGGACAACATAGCAATTTAACAAGACTCTGTCTTTAAAAAAAAATTCTTTTTTGGTACCAGGAATTGAACTCAGGACTTCATGCCTGCCAGGCAGGTGCTGCACCACTGAGCTAAATCCCCAGCCCCCAATTTTTTTAAAGGGCTGGGGATATATGTAGCTCAGTGTGAAGGCCCTGACTTCAAGCCCCAGTATCACATTTGTTTTATTATATTCAATTTTTTTGAGGAAAAAGAGGACAGAGTCTCCCCTACCCTGGTCCTTGGTGTCCTCTCTCAAGTGTTAAGAACTCATTCCTAGGGCCAGGCAAGGTGGCACACACCTGTAATCGTAGCACTCAGGAGGCTGAGGCAGGAGAATCACTATAAGTTTGAGGTCAGCCGGGGCTACATTGCGACACCCTGTCTAAAAAAAAAAAAAGGAAAAGAAAAGAACTCCTTCCTGAGTCACCACTGTCTTCATCTGCCCCAGGCCAATGGGGTTCTGCAAGACACTCAGTCAGGACGGTGCCAGGCCACCGGGGCCCGCTGGTCCCCACTCAGACAGAAGCTGCTGTTCAGCAGGTTTCCAAGCCAGGTTCCTGAGCCTGCGCCCCTGGCCCCAGTCCAGAAGGACGCCTGACTCCTCTTCCCCTGAGCTGGGGCAGGGGCGGGGAGGGGGCAATTTCTAACCCAATATCCAAGCAGCATCCCTCTGCTGGGTCTGCGTAAGACAGGGAGGTGGGACCCCCGGGACCTGGCCTGAGCCTTGTGGCTTGGAGCTGGACTCCTGGTTGGCGCTAAAGACAGCAAGGGGGGGGGCAGCTAATTATACACTGTAAATCTCCCTCACCTTGTCACCCGCCGAGGGAGGGACCCGGGAGGGGAAGAGAGGTAATTTTATCTTAGACCAAAGGGAATAAGAAAATGGGTCAAGTGGGCACGGATGCTTTTTTCTTTCTCCTGAAAGCTTCCAGAAAGAATTGAGGATGCAAAATGTCTGGCGGTGGCTTACAGGAGTGTCACACGCAGATGGACGAACCCACGAGGGCCCGTCACAGAGGGACCCACCGTGTCTGCTCCTAACCAGAGAGAGCCCTGTCCTCGCAGAAGGTCCTAACAAAAAATGCTGGGGACTGGACAACGCCTTGGATGACGGCTCCAGAATCAATGCCAGGGACTGTGCTGGTCACCCCCACTGCATGACTGCATTCCATCTCCAGGGACCCCTGCAGGGTGGATGCTCCCAAAAGCAATGTCCTCACCACACAGGTGCCCAGGATGGCGAGCGGAGTCCAGATGCGGGGCTCCCCAAAGTTCAACGAGCTTTCTGTTCTTTGTGGGCACACGCCGGGCAGCCCCCTCCCCAGACGCTGGCTCAGTGTTCTCAGAAAGGCGTCCACTGTATGGCTCCCAGCTCGGACCACTTCCAGCTGAGTCCACCCTTCACCCCTGCCTTCGTCCACTGAGAAGTACACACCTGTGTTGGCTTCCCAGGGCAACAACAGAGCAGTGTGACAAAGCCCTAAGCACCCAGAAGACGCCTGTGTCCCTAGAGAGAGATTTGATCCTCAAAGATCCACTGCTTCCCAATGCACAACATCGCCTCTGACAATTTCTGATAGCCTCTGACAGTCCCCTACCCCTGCACCTACACCCAAAATACCAGCGCACGGGGAAATCACATTAAGCTAACAGTGAAGCTACCGCACGAAAAACAGGCACTTTTTCCATTCAATCAACGAAATTTATGGGGTGGTTACTTCGTGCTGGGCACAATGCACGCACACTGATGAATTGGGGATGGGATGTGAATCTCATAGCCTCAGAGCTTTACTTTCTAAATTTTATTTTCAGTACCAGGTACTGAACCCAGGGCCTTCATACTGAGATGTACCCCCAGCTCTTCTCATTTTTGTATTTTGAGACAGGGCCTCACTAAGTCTCTTATGTTGTGAGGCTGGGCTCAAAATTGTGACCCTCTTGCCTCAGCCTCCTAGTCAGAGCTTGATGTTTTACTGTGACAGGCAGAATGAATACACCCCATGCTGGAGACCTCTTCTCTTTCTAGCACAGATGTGGGGCTTCTGACAGCATCTTCAGTCTCCCCCATCTCTCTGCCTGGCATTCACCACTCTGCAGATTCACATCCCTAACACTTAACCCCTGCAACCACGTGTACTCTGGAGTTCAGAAACTGGGACTTGCAGAAGGATAACAAAGTAGGGGATGTAAAATGGTACAACCACCTTGGAAAATAGTCAAGCCGGCTCTTATAAAGCTACGCACTCACCTACCATACCACTTGGCCATCTCCCCCAGGGTATTTACTTATCCAAGAGCAATGAAATGGGTGTTTCCAGTGTTCCCAGGAGAGCCTGTACACCAACATCAATGGCAACTTTACCCACATCCCAGATGTCTTCAGAAGTGGAGAACAAACTATGGTCTAGCCATAACACAGAATACTACTTAGCCATGAAGAAGGACCAGCTTCTGATATACACAACACCAGGGGAAGAACTCAAAAGAGTGAAGCCAGGCCCCAAAACCTACTTACGAGCCAAACATGGTGGCACATACCTATAATTCCAGCAGTCTGGGAAGCTGAGGCAGGAGAATCACACATTTAAACCAGCCTGGTCAACTTATCAACTTAGCAAGATCTTACACGCTGAGTTACTCTATTTAAATAACTTTCTAGGAAAGGTGAAACTGTAGGGATGGAGATCAGATTGCTGGTTGGAGGAACTGGGGGCCCAGGGTGCTGAGAGGACATTAAGGGATCGTTTGGGGTGACAAAATTCTCCCATATCTTGATTTGGGGGGCGGCTACATGATCACAGGCACTTGTCGAAACTCACTGAGCTACACATAAAAGGATGAATTTTGCCACAAAGAAATGATACCTCGATAGGTCTGATTTTTAAGGGAAGATGAAAAAAGACAACAGGACAGGATTCCAAGCATGGAGGACGTTGACATGGACCAGGAGCAGGAAGAGACAGAAGCTGTTCAGAAACGCAAAACCCCAGAGCCCGTCCCAACCTCAGGGGCCACAGTCATTGTTCTAAAAGACGACCCAGGCAACGGCAGTGTGAGCTGCACCGCCACACACAGGCGTGCCTAGACTGTGTCCCTAAAACCCCACGCTCAAGCTGAAAATCTAAACTGAAGATGCGCTGACCCACCCCGCCCGGCCGCTGCCCAGCTCGGCACCGCCCCACACACGGAGGATGGAGCGCTGCCGCCTACCTAGTGGCTGCTGCCCTGCTGTTGCCTGCAATCACAGAGGACTGGCCACAGGTCACCAGCCCAGGAACGGATCAAAACCCAGCCAGGTGCAGCGGTACATGCACGTAATCCTGGCCACTCCAGAGGATCAAAAGTTCAAGGCCAACCCAGGCAACTTGAGGAGACTCAAATTAAAATCCAAAGGGGTAAGGGTTTAGTTCAGCATACACAACCATCCCCAGCACCACAAAACGAGAAGAAGAAGAAAAAAAAAGACTCCTATAAACTCAGTTCCAATTAGGTTTTACTTCCAAATGGGTTTGTTGTTGTTCTTCTCTTTTGAGCCAGGAGGCTGGACTCAAACAGTGATCCTCCTGCATCAGCCTCCCAAGTACTGGGACAACAAACATGCACCACCACACCTGGCCTTCATTTTTTGATCTCCAAAGTTTTCAGATTTTTGAACTGTCAGTGAGGCATAACACCCATATTGAACCCATTCCCAACATAAAGCCCATTCTGTCTTTCTTCCCAAAATTTTTATGTTCTACAAATACCAGCCAATCTGATCTAGTAGAGGGATCCTGTGTTCCAGGTCACCCAGCCAACTACAATCGTGCCTTCTAGAACATTTTACTCTTCAGGATGGACCGAGAGTCTAACAGTGTGTTCTCGCATCTCCCAGGGCTCCTGGTCTTCCAGAAGCCTATTCCCTGGGCATAGCCTTCCTTGAGAAAATAACAGAATTGGAGGTGCGCCGATTCACCATGTCCATGGGCTACCGGATGTCAGCGTGACTCTGGGCTTCCTGTTGAGCTCCTGCCACTGCATGAAGAGGCGGGGCCCCGGGTGAGACCCAGGAGACCGAGTGCGGCTTCACATGGGGTTGCACATGGTGGGCTCTACATGGTGCCAAGGGACACCCCGGCAGGAGGAGGCTGGACATGGCACCAGCCCGGGGCAGCACGGCAGAAGGCACACATGGCACCCGCAGGTCCCTGGACAGCTGCACCTGCTGGACCGACACCAGTTCCCCGCCAGCCACCGAGCCCGTCTCCGCCGTGTCGAAGCCAGACTTGCAATGCAGGGAAACAGAAGCAGCTGTGTTGGCCGGGCACTGCTGCCTGGCACCCTCCAAGGAAACAGGTAACAATGCGAGCTTGGAAGGACAAAGGCTTGCGCTTCAGTTTGCTTACTTTAGAAGCGGACAAAAATCCAGAATGAAAACCCTTAATTCCCAGTGCCGGCCTCAAGCTTGAGCCTCGGGGCATGGAAGAGAAAGGGATCAGAACATCACATTGCCCCTGAGTGGAGAGAAACCAGGGCCAGGCCCTCCTCAGCACTCAATGCCTGGGAACGGCCACTTGGAAGTCACACTCCACGGTCTGCGAGCAGACACCCATGTTCACTCACTCCTGCTCTGCCTGCAGCCCGGGTGAACCCCATTTCCAAGCACATCCTGACAACACATCATCAGAAGGCAGCAGAGGCGATGCCATTCCTAGGGACAAATCCAAGAGAAACAAGGGGGTACAGCGAGTCAACAAAAGCCAGGCCCAAGAATGTCCCGGGCGGCACACCTGGGAACCATTCACACGGCCCTCAATGGTAGGATGGATAAATAGGCTGTAGGGAGTCACACAAGGAAATGCTACACAAGCTGGATGTGGTGGTGGTGCACACCTGTCATGCCAGCACTCCGGGAGGCTGAGGCAGGAGAATTCCAAGCTCAAGCCCAACCTGGGCAATTTAGTGACTTAGCAAGACCCTGTCTCAACATTTAAAAATTTTGAAAGGGCTGGGAATGGAGTTCGGTGTGAAGTCCCTGGGTTCGATCCCCAGTACCACAAAATAATAATAACAATAATAGTAATAACAACAACAACAATACCAACAATAATAATACAAAAAAAGAGAAGGGAAAACCTCTAAATGCTTACAGCAATGTTGATGCCTCTCACAGGAAGCCAGACATGAAAGAACATATGGTGTCAGTCCATTTCTATGACAATGGAAGCGAAACGAAACAAAGTCAGGAAGCCGGTCCCCTAGTCCAGAGAGCAACCAGGGCAAGGCAAGGGAGGCTCCTGGGGCCCTGCTCCTGTTCTGTCCTGGGGCTGGGAGCTACACTGGAAGCTGGGCCCAACTTGTGTGCTGCCCGTACATATTTCAGACTCTGCTCTAAGACAGAATCAATATTTAGATGCGTGTTTATAAATGCCCACATATTCGGACTGAAAGTTCACATTCTGCCCTGCTGTCCCGACTCCTCAGCATTTCCAGCTCACCTCCTTCTGCCGGCCTGAATCCTTCCATGCAGCCATCCCAGGTCCCTGTCTCTCCTCCCTCGATCTCCCTCCCAGAGATTGCTGGCTGCTGGCTGGGTGACCTGGCCGGGTGACAGATCGGGAATGGGGTGGGGAGCTCTCCCTCTTGGAGTGGGGCTGTATAATGTGTTTGTTACCTCAGGCCAAACAGAGAACAAAAACTCTGCAGAGGAAAAAAAAAACACAACTCATCACAAAGCTACCAAGAGTAAGAGAGCCTCAGGCAAGCTAGCCAGAGATCAGCCAGGCTGCCGTCCACCTGCATCTCCCCCATGTCCTCCCGGGGAGCGGCCACTGCGCCCCCCCACCACTAGCAGCACTGCGATCTGCAGGGCCTCCGTTGGCCGGGGTGAGCTCAGGACACACAGAAGGCTCCCACCTCCGTCCCTTCCTGCTAGAAGACTCGAGCCCAGGCTCTGCTCCAGAGGGTGGATAGAAAGCCATTTTCAACACAGAGACCTGTCAGCCCAGGCACTCGGCCTGGAAGACCCCAGAGCCACCCACGGGGCTCAAGTAGACGCCTCGAGCACCTCTAGGCCCCCCAGCACTCACTGGGGGGATGGTGGGCAGTGAGTGCTTCCCAGGCCTGGTGTGGTGCAGGAGGAGGATCCTTCTGTCAGGCACAGCCTCTCATGAGGCTGGAATTTAGGAGCTAAAGATCTGGCGCCTGTCTTAGACACCCCGATGGACATGACATTGTGGTTAGGGGTTTACTTCGCCCTAAAACAAGGACTTCTGCTTAAATTTGATGGTCATATTCTCAAAGCAGACCATACACACCCCAAGACCTAATGTCCCCCCGCTACAATCTCAACACCCGGAAGCCCACAATTTTAAGTCCCCCGAGAAGTCAATCCAGCCATCAGCCACCACTCCTGAAATAGCGACCACAAGACTGAAAAGGGCCCAGCCCTGTGGAAAAGAAGAATGGAAACCATACACAGAAACGGGACAGGGGACCCAGCGGTGAGCCCCACGGACCAGTCCAGCCTGTTCATTTCTACACCAAAAGCAGCTGGTTGAAACTAAGCCGAAAGCGGCACCTTCAGGCATGGTCTGGTGGACAACCAGCCTGGGGAGCAGGGTGTGTCCCCCCCACTCGAAATCTGGGTCATGCTTAGATAACTTCCAGAAAGCCCAATAATCACCCACCCTGCTGCCTCTATCTGTGAGGTGCAGAGCCCTCTTCCAGTTTCCTGGGGAGCAGTCACCGACGTAAAGGAACCGGGGACCTGCCTTCAGGTACCAACTCAGTAGAGAAGGATTTGCTTTTCACTTTCTCCTCTAAATCTCGGGCTTATTTATAAATAAATGAACAAGGCTTTTACCTGCCAGAGATGCCCAGATGGATGCTGATTCTCCTGGGGTCCCCTCCCAGCTCCCCAAGGTGGGAGAAACTGAATTCAACCCAAGGCCGGACATGAACCCCCACAAAGGACCAAGCCCCCTAAGGAAGGGCTCAGCACCTCATTTTTTCTTGCTTTTCAGTCTTTCTTACTGAAATCAACCAGATTAGGTCTTCCCAGGCCGGCCATACCCGATAAGGCAAATGGTCTGCTTCTTTGCATCCCAAAAGCCGAGGAAGTGTGTATTTCTGGCTGAAAAGACAGGGAATAAGCGGCCCCCCCACCACACACACACACAAGCTGGACACGACCCTCTCCAGGTCAGGCCACCTAGGGTTGTACTCTGCCCACACTGGCTTCTCCCCAGGAAGGCCAAACAGTGGTCCCCGTGGGCTCCTGGCCCTGCTCTGAGCATGGGGCCCCCACTTTGGGGAAGGTAGAGATGGAGAACCAGGTCCAGCTCCCAGGCCAACCATGATGGGTGAGAGCGGCCCAGAAAAGCTCGCCAGGACTCCCATGGCTCCCTGCCCCGGGGCCAGAAGCGCCCAGGCCCTGGCGCGGTCCAGGATCACCCCGGAGAACTCAGACCCTCGGGAGCAGGCTGAGGCCCCCAGAACAGCCCCTGTCCACCCCGGGGCCCAGACCTGGCCCTGGAAAGGTGCTTGAGGTCTCTGCTCTCTCACCCCCGGCCCCCGGCCCACTCCCCGGCCTCCCAGCCGCTAGCCCGGCCCGGGCGCACGGACGCCCGCCTGGCCGGCCCGCGCCCCTCTCCGGCTCCCATCAGCCCCCGGGTCCCTCGGCCGTCGCCGGGGCGCGGGCAGAAAGGATATGGCCATTCGGTGATCTTTTTGGCGTATTTCCTCACCACGTTGTCCTCGCTGAAGAGGAACAGGGAGCGGTTGACCGTGAGGCAGTTCTGGCGGACGGGGATGGGGTTGTAGAGGGCCATGGTGCGCGCCCTCTGCGCCATCGACTGCTTGTACACCCTCTGCGCCCCGGGCTGCGCGCCGGGCCGGGGACCCCCGGCTCCGC
>NW_004955415.1:32401268-32484491 GCF_000276665.1 Chinchilla lanigera
AAAAAAAAAAAAAAAAAAAATCCCTTCTTCAATTTGCCTTG
The DNA here is from genome assembly GCF_000276665.1 of Chinchilla lanigera. NCBI lineage: Eukaryota > Metazoa > Chordata > Mammalia > Rodentia > Chinchillidae > Chinchilla > Chinchilla lanigera. Next base: position 32,401,310 of record NW_004955415.1, read on the forward strand.
ACTTTCCTAGACCTGGAAAATACGGAGATCTCTAGCCACCTCCCCCCAGTAAAAGGAGAGGAAGGAGAGAGAGAAGGGGAGGAGGAGGAGAGGCTGGGGCTCGCTCCCCAGGGCGCACGGGGAGGTTTCCAAACGCAGGGTCCTGTTTAAAAAAAAATTTTTTTTTTTCTTCCTGAATCACCCGCAGCTGCCTCTTCCGCTGGGAAGGGGGTGCGTGCGCGTTGCGTGGCGCTCGGCGGCGCCTCGTCTTGGGGTTCAATTGCAGCAATGAAATCCTGAAAATTCCCAAGGCTGGGGGGGCGGGGAGGGGAAGGAGGGGGTGCGCGCTCCGGAGATGCTCGGGTGCTGCAGCGCCTGGCACCCCCACCCCCAGATGCCGCCGCCTCCTGCTCCTCCTCCTCCTCCTTCTCCTCCTTCTCCTCTTCCCCCTCCTCCTCCTCCTCCGAGTTTTGCTAAAATAAGACTGGTGTGGATGGAGAGGTGCGAGAAGAGCAAGGAAAGGGGGGAAAACGGGCGCAAAGGTCCGCACCGCTGGCCAGCGCGGCTCCGAGTGGGAGGCAAAAGGACCCACCCAGCACGCACGTGACGGCCGCGGCCAATCGCGAGGGGGCGCCGGGCCGCGGGCGCAGCGGACAGGGACCGCGGGGTCGCCAGGCTGGGGGTTGTTGGGACAGAGTTCTGCGCCCCCAGGACAAACCTGAGTCCCCGCTGGGCTCCTTAGCGCCGTCCGAAGCCTGGCGTGGAGGAAGGAAGCGAGGAAAACTTGAAGAAGGGGATTCGCACTCAGAGAGGTGCAGTGCGTGAAGCGCTGAGCACATTTTGGTCTGTTTAGCAAAAGTCAGTTTTTTGAAAGATAGGAGCGTGGTTGGAGGTTACTTCTGTGAAAGTTGCAAATTCCGCGGCTCCGGAGGCTGGAAGAAGGGTTTATCCCAGCTTTGAGACCCCAGCGGGCCCAATCTGAACTCCCCCAACGCAACTAACTAATCCGGTCCTGGTGGGCAAGAGGGGGGCGTCCTGGTGCTCTGTGCTGCGCGCGCGGGCTGAGCTCCAGCACCGCACAAGCACGTTTTGCTTTTTCTGTTGTGCAGTTTACTAAACTTAAAGGGTCTACTGACCATTATTAACTCAGACACTCTGTGCACGTGAGCACGCAGGCCCATAGGAATAGCCCTCGGTGTGGAATTTCTGGGTGCAGAGGGAATGCACACCTTCAGGTTTATGAAATGTCAGACTCTCTCCCAAATCACTAAGGTTCACAAAACACATATAGACTGGACGGCAGGGCTGGAGGAGGGGAGGGGAGGAAGGGCATGAAGGCTTTCGAAGCCAGCCCTCACGCACATCAGCATTTGAGATTGGAACATTCTGGAAAGATATCTTTATATATCGGTTCCCCATAGCTACAGCAACTGTAAGATTTTCTAACTTAACAAGCTAGGAAGAGTGGTGCACATCTGTCATATTGGCACTTGGGAGGCTGAGGCAGGAAGATCACAAATTCTAGCTCAGCCTGGGCAATTTAGCATCTCAGCGAGATGAGAGGAAACAGATAGACTCTGTGGGGATGGGGGTGATGGGCAGGGGTCGGGGAGGCTGGTGGATGGGGAGGGGGAAGTGAACTGAAAAGAATCAAGGTGCCATAGGCACGTGTTCCAGCTCCCCACGATGAAGTTTTTGAGACAAGGTTCCTGTCTCAAAAAATAAAAGGGCTGGGGATGGGGCACAGTGCAAAGGCATTGGGTTCAATCCCCAGTACCAAAAATAAAAAAAGACTTTCTAATTTGTCAAGATACAGACAAAATGATTGGACCCAGCCCGGTTAAAGCTGTGAGACGGGTGTGTGGGATTCACGTGGGGAATGGAGGCTGAAGCAGTCACCAAATGGCAAGGATTTCAGTACCTGATACTGTTTTGGACACAAGCGATAGCTGATAGGGAACAGGAAGCCATCGAGCGTGCGGCCGCAGAGCCACCACTGGAGAACGCTCTGCGCTCTGCAGAAGGTGAACTTGTAACTCTGCTGCTGTGCCCCTGCCACCAGGACGGCTGGGTTTTATCCCTTGGGCAGTGCCTGCAAGATTCCTTCCCTTCTCGTTCCTCCCCTACACCCCTGGGATGGAACGCAGGCCCTTTGCCCTGAGCTACGCCCCAGCCTATTTATTTACGAAACAAGCTCTCACTAAGTTGAACTCAGAATCCTCCTGACTCAGCCTCCTGGAGTGCTGGAATGACAGGTGTGTGCCGCTGCCCCTGGCTTCAGCTCAGCCATCTCTACCAACACTGAACACTTAAATATCCCGTGCCCCTCCAGGGAGCCAATCTAGGAGGAGGGACGAAATGTGGCCTCAGAAAGTCCCGCCCTAGAATGCACAGCACTGTTTGTACTGGCTGAACAGCAAAATATCCCACATGCAAGATGGGGGGGTGTGCCCTGGGGGTGATATGAGGGCTTCTGACACAAGAACGGAGGTGGTGTGCAGCTATGTGACTGTCATGGACACCAGGGTGAACCTGAGAAGCTAAACCTAGGATACAATGTGATGTGTAATTCTTCTTATATAGAGTGAATGTGATAAACAACAAAAAAAAAAAGAAAAAATTGAATGAATGTAAACTGGTACAACCACTCTGGAGATCAGTATGGAGATGCCTCAGAAAACAAAAACTAGAAATTGACCCAGCTATTCCCTTTCTAGGTACCCTCCTGAAAGAGTTAAAGGCTCCATATTACAGTGACCCATGCATACCCATGTTATAGCAGCACAGCTCATAAGAGCTGAATCTTGGAAATGGTCTATCTGTCCATCAGCAGATGAATGGATAAAGAAAATGTGGTATGTACATTCAATGGAGTACTACTCTGCCATAAAGAAGAATAAACTTGAGTCATTTGTAGGAAAATGGATGAACTTTGAGACATAATTTTAAGTGAAATAAATCAGACACACAAGCTTGAATATCACATGGTTTCTCTTATATAAGAAACCCAAAGTATAAGTATTTAAAGAGAAAAATAAAAGATGAGAGGAAACAGATAGACTCTGTGGGGATGGGGGTGATGGGAAGGGGTTGGGGGAGGCTGGTGGGTGGGGAAGGGAAAGTGAACTGAAAAGAATCAAGATGCCATAGGCACGTGTTCCAGCTCCCCACAATGAGTGTATTTAGTAAGTATTGCAGACATACACTACTAAAAAAATTTTTTAAATTCAAAACTGGTCCAATGGAAGCTAAGTCACAGTGGCATCCTTTGAGGGTGGAGAGAGGCCACAGGACCTTCTGGCCGTGTCTCTGTGTGGGCCATAGGGGAGGGCCAGAGCACACTCCTTTTGTGAATTTTATAAGTCATTTTGTAAAAATGAGCTGTGCACAACTGACGCCTGTGGTTTTTGTCTGCATCTGAATTAAAAAAGTGTTTGTAATGCTGCTGGGCGTGGGGCCTGGGCACCGCCACCGATGGCAGCACTCTGCAAGAATTCTCTTTTGACCATGTCTGTACAACAAACCCAGACCGGGGCTGGGGATTTAGCTCAGCGGCAAAAGCGCCTGCCTGGCAAGCGCAAGGTCATGAGTTTGGTTCCCGGTACCGGAGAAAAACAAACAAAAAAAAAAAAAAAAAAAAAAAAAACCCAGACCCCTGGCTGCATATCAGCCTGCAAAATGTTGCAAACTCTGACTTCTGCCAGGCGTGGTGGCACGTCTCTGGGAGGCTGAGGCGGGAGGATCCCGAGTTCCACTGCAGCCTAGGCAACATAACAACTTAGCAAGCCCTTGTCTCAAAATTTAAAAGGCGGGGGGGAGTAATCCCTAAGTTTGCCTGGCTATGGTCTGATGTGTCAGGGTTCTCCACCCCTTCTTTGGAATCTTCTCAAATCCTCCAACTCTCCAAGTGCACAATACCTCTTTTCCAGAAAGAACTGGCCTCACTGTCCCTAAAGTGTGCTAGGCTTCAAGTATATCATCCTCGCAGGTTCACTTGGTCAAGAACAAACCTCTCTTGTAGACAAAGGTATGACTCTCTAATACTGGAAACTCACCTATCACCTAGGAAATAGGAATAAATGAGCAACTCCCCCCGCAAGAAATCTTCACAGTGACCTCCCTGCTTGCCCAAATTACCCATGTGGACTCCCAGGTAGAAAGATGTAGACTCCCATTAGCATTGCAGACAGAAGCAGCTTCGCAGCAGATGGCCGGAAACCAGGACTAGCCCCTGGCCCTAATCTTTAATATATCTGCCAGCTGGGGGCTTCATTTACCAATCAGCAGCTTCACTACTACACCAGCTTCACGGATGTTATTCAATTGAACAGAGCTAGGATCTCTGAAATAAATGCCCCCCAATACCTAACTGCAAATCGCATTTGTTTGACTTTTAAAACAATTGCCAGCGAATCCAGGCATGTTGGGTTGGCAAGGAAGGCCAAGCCAGAGGCGCTTGGTCTTTGCCTGCCGGGCTGGATATCTGCAAGCAGTGAGTACCAAGATCCTTGGGAGGTGGGGGACAAAAATGAAAAACCAAGTCTGCTAATGCAGGCATCTGAGGGCCACAACGGAAGCACCCAAGAGCGAATCAAGAAACAGAATGGGGGCTGGGGATTTAGCTCAGCGGCAAAGCGCCTGCCTGGCAAGTGTAAGGTCGTGAGTTTGGTTCCCGGTACCGGAGAAAAACCAAAAAAATATGAATAAAAAAATAAATAAATAAGTAAAACAGAATGTAAAGCTGGGCACCTATACTCCCAGCTACTTGGGAGACGGAGGCAGGAGGGTTGCTTGAATGCAGGAATTCAGGGCCAGCCTGGGCAGCATGGCAGGACTCTTATCCTAGAAAAATGAAATGTGGGTGTCACCCCAGGCTTCATGACAAGGCAACACTGTATACTACAAACTTGGAAGACTAAATGAGGCGAGGCTAACCCTGGACCCAGACCAGGGTTCAGATCCTAACTACTCTAGCTCTTCTTTGATGCGCTGCCTTTCGAACAGTGGTGCCTCCCACCTCTGAGCTTCAGCTTCTCCAAGTAAAGCAGAGAGGACGTCTTGCCCTACAGAGGGTCAAGCAGGCAAGCCCTTGGCTGTGACTGGCGTGTGACGCATGCACAGTTAGGAGCTGGTGATGAGCAGGTTTTTTCTTGTTTGTTTCTTTGTGTTCGTTTTATTTTGGTTTGGTTTGGTTTGGTTTTCTGAGACAGAGTCTCACTATGCAGATCAGGCTTGCCTTGAACCCACAACAATCCTCCTGTTTCAGCCTCCTGAGTGCTGGGATTAAAGGTGTGCACCACCACACCTAGAGAGATTTTTTTAAAATAACCCTACTTTGGGGCTGGAGTTGTAGCTCATGGGCTGAGCATTTGCCTAACATGCATAAGGCCTGGATTCCATTCTTAGCATGGGGAAAGAGAGAGTGAGTGAGAGACAGACAGACAGACAGACAGACAGACAGAGAGGCAGCCGGGGAGGATAGTAGCTCACTTTTCCAGACCTGAGAACTAAATCTGTGGATACAGTGGCTAGATTGATTCACTAATGGCTCACTTTTAATTTCTTAACCATCCCTTTTCATTTGGAGTCACTTTAGATGCATGGAAAGCTTGAAAAGCTAGCTCAGGAGAGCACTGGCATGCCCTTCCCACAGCGCACCGCTTACATCTCCCGAGCACATTCACTGAAACTGAGAAACCAGCCCTGGGTGCTGCCATCAACAGCCTTTTGGTCTTGGGACCAAACTCAGGCTACTCCACAGTGCTGAACTGGCTGGTGTCCTCCATCTCTCCCAGCCTGTGATGCTCTCTGTCCCTGTTTCTTGCAACCATGGCAACTCTCAGGCATATCGACCTGGTGCTTTGCCATAGGTCTGAGCTGAGGGGACCGCAGGTATGAGACACCCTCTCCTTCGCCTCCTGTCCAGGCTGCACAAGGCCCACATCACCTCTTGCTGGTGACGTTAACCCTACTGGCTTGATTCCGCTTGAGTCTGCCAGGACTCTACCCTGTGTAGTTATTATGTTTCCCTTTTCCTCTCTAATCTTCGGAAATGACAACTCTTTGCACAGCAGTTACCTTGTATTATCTACAGATACCTAGGTCTGCATGGGAGTGTGTGTAAGGTCCGTGCAAATCGCCTTCCATAGCAGGGACTTGGGCATCTTTGGATTTGAGTGTCCAAGGCGGGGTGGTCTTGGAGCCCACTCCCCGGGCTATCGGAGTGATCATATATGCTTCACGATTCTTTTGTAAAGAAGATTGAGCTCTTTTGCCTCATTCATTTATGCAGTGATTCTGTGTATGCACATATGTATTTGTATATGTTTATTCTGTGAGTTATCACCTGATTTAGGAGGGGCTTTTTCTCCTTTTTTTCTTTTTTCTCTTTTTTTTGGCAGGGTCTCACTATGTTGCCCAGGCTGGTGATTCTCCTGCCTTAGCCTTCTGAGTGCTGGAATTACAGGTGTGTGCCACCATGCCTGGCTCATCTGATGATAAGTGATTTAGTTTGTTGCTTGAGAATTCCAGCTTTAACTGTTGGCTCCTGTGTCCCTTTCACATGGATTCATGTTTTTGTTTTTAAATTACTTCCCTACTTCTTGGATGCACAAGATCTTCCAGGATCATCTTCCCTGCCTGGCCATGGAACTAGCCATTTCTCTGAGGAGCTGGGCCCTTGGATTGGAGAATGGTATTTGAAAGCCATAATCTCAGGACAGGATACAATCTTGAGTTTTTAGTTGTTATTTTGTTCAAGGTTGAATAGACAAACCATTTGGTCTATGAAAATATGCAAGAACATGAAAACATGCAAGAACTGTACAATACAATGTCTTTAGCTCTGTCAGAAAGATACCTTAAAGGGGAATAGCTGGGTCAAATGGAATTTCCAGTTTCAGTTTTTTGTTTTTGTTTTTGTTTTTGAGGACTCTCCATACTGATTTCCACAGTGGTTGTACCAGTTTACACTTGAGGCCAAAATGTTAAGTGAAATAAATCAGACGCACGAGGTTAAATATTGCATGGTTTCTCTTATACAAGGAGCCTGGAATGTAAGTAAAGAGCAAAACGAAAGATAGGTGGTAGGAAGTAGGGGGATAGATCGTCCTCAAACGGGAAGGGGATGAAGAGCTGGAGGGAGCGGAGGAAAAGGGGATGAAAATGGGAACAGGGATGTGTCCTGCCTGTGGACCAACTCCACACAGGGTGAGAGCGTTATGTCCAGCAAACATGGACTAATAAAAAATAATAAAAAGAAAACATGGGAAGGCTATCAGGAAATGCTAGGGGGCTGGGGATACAGCTCAGTGGCATAAACACCTGCCTGGCAAGTGCAAGGTCTTGAGTTCAATTCCCAGTACCAAAAAAAAAAGGAAATGCTGAGAGAGAAGGGTGATTTTCACAGGGACAAGTAGCTCCTGGGGGCCAATTTCATTCCCTCTCCCCTGGTGCTGAGGATCCAACCCAAGGCCTCTCCCCTCTGCACCACACCCCCAGCCTGAGAAACATGGAAGGAACTCTAGCTAGCGCATTCTGTCAGACAAGCGGGTGACCCCAGGAGCCAGAATAAATCCTTTTCTTCTGAGTTGTGTATGTCAGGTATTTTGTCCCAGCAACAGCAAGTGACTAAGATGTTACACAAGGGAACGCCCTGTTCAATAAACACAATTAAGTGTACAGGGCTCAATGGCCACCACATGTATAAATGGCTCTCAGGGGCGCAAGCGGGGTGACAAAGAGAGGGGAAAGGAGGGAGAGAATAAATGCAAGGGGTAAAATGTTACCACGGAGGAACCTGGACTGAGGATATACAGGGATTCTTTGTGCTATTTGTACAACTTGTGGGTAAGTCTGAAATTTCAGTCAAATAATAAGTTGAACATATGTCACTAAAAAGTCATATGTGCTTAAGGTGCCCTCATGCCTCCCTTCATGTTGCTGAGTACCTGCTATGCACCAGGTGGTTTTGTAGGCACAGACCAAGGCAGGCAAAAATCCCTGTGGTTACGGGGCTGAAGCAGAGAATGCACAGAATAAAAAAGGAAAATGCATAAGCAGACTCTGTTGGGAGGTGCTGAGTGTTATGGAGGAAGAGTCAGCGAGGGGATGCCTCAGGAAATGAAACCATAACTGGTTTACCAGATGCCTGCACCAAGCAGCAGCCCTCTCTCCTCCTCCTCAGAGGCCCCCTCCTAATAGCCACCCACTGCCACACATTTTAGCTGATTATTTTACTATTTAGGACCAAGTTGTTAATTAACTTACTTCTTTTAGACACTTTTTCATTTTCCAGGGTTAGGCATTACTTTTTTCCAACATTATCATTTTATTCCACTGAGTTCTCCAGCCAGTTGTACGTTGTGTGTGACATACGAGCGTAAGCACAGCAAAAGAGATGGACCCGCATTCACTATCCAAGAGACTATAATTAATTTGGAGAAGCAAAATGCACACCTGTAAGCGTTTAAGTAGCAGTAGGAAATGGCCAACAGCAATACCAGGGAGAATTACAATAGAAGCAGCAACAAAGTGCTACCTGTCTAAGTGCCAGGCTGCTTAACGGGCAATAATTATTAACTTCCACTAGAGGGTGGAGCCTTTCTCTTTCCTCCACCCAGCCCCTCTACTACCCTCCAACACTCACATCTGCCCCATACTGTTCTACCACAAAGCCAGAAAGATTCTGTGTTTATAGCAGCGTGCACAAGCAAAGGCTATTTATAGTGATGCTGTGAAAAAACTATGACCACACTTTCTTCCATTTGAAAATTCTAGCTCCTTTAGGGCTAACTATTGTCTTAATTTTAATTTTTTCTTAGTTTCCTAGGAACCTATCATGAATTTGACTCTAATGTCTTTAGCAGTTACTCTACCAGTGTTACTTATCTAGAACTGACCTTTCTTGGTTGAACAAGTTGCCCGCTCTCTGGCACACAGAATTCATCCTGGAGTCTCTATCACAACCAAGAAAATCCCCTTTGTCTGTCCTTGTTGGAGCCTTTTATTCTAGGGTCCCATGTCTCCCTCTTTCTTGGTTTACTCCATTATTGTGGTGGAGCACATCCCCCAGTACCTTTCTTAGAAAGGATGTATGACAGGTTTTCTAGTTATCTGTTGCTGGGTGGGGGAAAACCCAAACCTACTGACATAAAATAGCAACACGAATTTATTATTATATTTTATGGGTTTTGGGGCCAATCAGTTTCAACTAGGTAGTTCTCACTTGAGGATTTCACACAAGTGCAATCTGATAGTATTAGGAACTGGAGTTCTGGGAAAGGCTTCCCCACGCACAAGGCCAGCACCAAGGCTGCAAAGATGCCATCACCTGGGTTTCTTGAGCATCCATCTCTACCTTCACATGGCCTCTCCACATGGGATCCCCTCAGGGCAACTTCAGGGAGGTGAACTTCTCTTATACCAGCTCAGGACTTCAAAGGCTCATGACTCAGGGACAAAGCCAGAGAGAAGCCGCATCCTTTTTATGACTGCGCCTTGGAGTCAGAAATCAGAAATTCTTTCATACTTTGTTAGATCAGTCTCAAAGACTCACCAAGGTTCCAGGTAAAAGAATAGATATTCCAATATAAAGAACTCCAGAAATTAGACCCCACCCGTGAAATAAAAGATCCAATCAAAAAATGAGCAACTGAAATGAATAGACACTTCTCAGAAGGAAAAGTACAAAGGGCCAATAAATGCATAAAAAAATGTTCATCATCTCTGGCCATTAAAGAAATATAAATTGAAACCACACTAAGAATCTATCTTACCCCAGAAAGAATGACTATCATCAAGAAACTAAATAATAGCAAATGCTGGCAAGACTCTGGGGAAAAAGGAACCCATCTACATTGTGGATAGGAATGTAAACTAGGACAACCACTATGGAAATCAACATGGAGATTTCTAAACTAAAACTAGAAATTCCACTTGGCCCAGCTATTTCCCTTCTAGGTATCTCCTTGAAAGAAAGAAAGACATCATACCATAGTGATGGATGAATACTCATGTTTATATCAGTACAACTGACAACAGCTAACTTTTGGAAGTGACATATGTCCATCAACAGATGAATGGGTAAAGAAGGTGTGAAATTTATACACAATGGAGTACTACTGTGCCATAAAGAAGGATAAATTTGAGTTATTTGCAAGAAAATGGATGCACTTTGAGATCATAATGCTAAGTGAAATAAATCAGACAGATGAAGTTAAATATCAGATAGTTTCTTTTATGAGATGTGTTATGTACTTGTACCAAATCCCTATAAGGAATGTAATCATTATGTATTAGAGACATGTGCTAACAACAAAATACAAATTGAAAAAAAAAAAAAAGGTACAGATTCAACTCCTTTATGGAGAAGTAGCAAAGTTGTCAAAGAGGATACAAAATAGGAAACATGTGACTATTTCTGAAAAATAGCATCAGGAAGCAAACATTTTGACACTTGCATTCAAGATGTAAAATCCAGCATTTCTAAAATAAGAAGAGCCCGTTTGTCTCTTTTCTGGACCCCAAAAGACTTACACTCTTAGATAAGCATTAGAGCTGTTCGCTAAATTCTTCAAGTTCTGCCCAAGCAGTCCAGGGTATAGACAGCATTTCCTTGTCTCCTGGTTTGCAGGGTCATGTGACTAGTGCTGGCCAATGAGCTCCCCGAGGAAAAGGAAGGCTCTCATTCTCAGAGCAGAGAAGTACATTTCCAGTAGGCGTCTCTAACACAGTGCCTGAGTGCAGCCATTAGCCACAAGAGGCTAGTAACACCCCGTTTCTCCCAAAATAAGGCTACCGAGAAAATAGCCAGCCTTGAAAACTACAGATCAAAAATCCCAGCCCCTTTGAGCCTATCCTTGCCTCACCTGCCGTACAGAGTAGCCACCAAGCAAGAGGATAGCGACCGCAGGTAAGACAGGAATGCTCTGACTGGGGCTGCGGTTTTGAGCTCTAGTTTTCAAGGTGATTATTTCCCAGGTAGGTCCTATTTTCAGGAACACATGGCATTAAACAAAATGTAAAATCGGGTTCCTCCAGCACACCGGCACATGTCTAGGACTCAGAAAGCCAGCTGTGTCTAGCAGCTGCCTCTCTGGCTGGCATAGATAAAGGACATTTCTAGAGAGTTCTGCCGGACGCCACATGCTCATTTCTTTGTGGACTGCTCTTCCTTCCCGCACAGGACGCAGCATAGCGCCGGATGGCCAGGGCTCTGTGAGACCAGAGTGGGAACAGGGTGGAGCGGAGGACCCCTTTGACCTGGGAGGACATTTTGGGTAGGTGAGAAGGAAGTGTCTGCAGCACAGCCCACTCTATAATTCACGGGTTCCAGCGTCTCTTCCTGCGGTGTCTGCTGCGGTTGGGACAGAGTCTAGGTTCATCCCGCACGGTCCACATGCTAGGGGCTTGATCTTCACTGCGACCACACTGAGAGGTGTGGTGCGGCTTCAGGAGGGGGAGCTTCGTGGGGCGTCATCCGGGTCACTGCTTTGAGAGAAAGGAAGGTACTTTGCGTGGGAGCCCTAGGAGTTCCTACAGGAGAGCAATGGTGGAAGAGCAAGCCGGCCCCTCCCCCGTGCTGGCTTCCTGGCTCATGCGCGATGCCTCCAGGATCTCATGATGGATGGTGTCCCCCAGAACCTCTAGGACCGTGACCTCAGTACCTCTTTTCTTCATGAAGTTGTCCCCAGAGGCCCCGTGTTCCAGGCTTGGCCCCTGCAGGACACCATTTGGGCGATGGAGCCTTGCGGCGGGATTCCTGGTCTTTGGGGTGTGTACTGGAGGGGCCAAGCTCTCCTCAGTCCCTTTTCCCCTCTGGCCACGAGGCAACGCAGTTTTCCCTGCCGCGAGCTGCTGCCTTCCCAGTGCCACGTAATGGAGCGTCTGATCGCAGATGGAATTTCCAAAGCCATGAATCCTCAAAACTCTTATCTCAACTCAAGTATTTCATTGTCGTAGCTAAAACTGATGAACTTGCTCAGCCTTGGGCATTTTGTTACAGTAATAGAAAACTAATAGAGCACCAGCCTCAGAATAACTAAGACTATGATTCTGATGCCAGTGACTCCACCCGGTTATCCAAATCAAGCTAACAACTGAGCAACTGGTCAGCGTCAAGCCTTACTTGAAAGGCTTTATGGTATGCGAGCAACCATTTTTGGAGGGTGCTGGGGATTAAAGCAGAGCCTTGCCTATGTTAGGAATGCTCTCACCCTCAGGCACACCCCAGCCCTGGGGACACTTTTATAGGGCTTCTTCACTAATATGACACCTCGGTGCTTATGTCATTAAGCAATAAACTGTTCCACGTCACACAGAGCTGAGAGAGGGAGGTGGGTGTAAGTAGCAGAGTCAGGAAGGCTTCCTGGAGGAGGTGTCAAGTGAGAACGATACTTTCACAAACCTAGGCAGGACTGGGGATATAGCTCAGCAACACAAGTGCCTGCCTGGCAAGCGCAAGATCCTGAGTTCGATCCCCAGTACCCAAAAACAAAACAAAACAAAACAAAAAACCCAGGCAAAATTTAGGATGGTAAGTCGTGGTTGTTTGCCAAGATATTGACAACTTATTTGAACATTTCATTATACTATTATAATAATGTTATTACCCAGGCATATGCTAATTTCCAGAACCTGGGGGTGACTGTCTTTGGGGGAAAAAATGGCTTTGCAGATGCAATCAGGTTAACAATCTTGAGATGAGCTCATCCGGATGATCCAGGTGGTGATCTTAGGTCCTTGCACCAGGCAGAAAAGGAAAGCCTCAGAGAACAGAGGCAGCAACTGAAGGGACACAGCGACCAGTCAGGAAGACCAAGAGCCAGGCAGCACTAGAGCGAGGGTAGGGAAATGGAATAGGTTCTCCCAAGAGTCCCCTGGAGGGCGTGCCACCCTGCTGTCACCTATGTGGGACTTCTGATCTCCAGAACCATGTGACAGCTGGGCATGGTGGCACATGCTTATTATCCCAGCACTTAGGAGGCTGAGGCAGGCGGATCACTGCAAGTTTGAGGCCAGCCTGGGCTACATAGTGAGTTCAAGGCCAGCCTGAATTGCATAGTGAGATCCTGTCTCAAAAAAAAAAAAAAAAGAACCACAAGTGACAAGTATCTGCCACTATAAACTACCTAGTTTTGGGTAACTTCACAGCAGCCACAGGAAGTGACTGCCCAGTAACAAAAGCCTTGGGTGTGGGTGGACAGACGGAAGAGCCAGTATGAACAACCACCAGAGAGCGGAGGCTGAGAAGCATCTTCAGAAGGTGAAGGGAAAGTTGGGGTGATGTCATGCAAGCTGGGGGAGCGCTGGGGTGGCACCCAGTGGCAGATGCAGCTAAAGGTGGAACAAGTCAAGCGTCCATCCCCAGAACCTTCCCTGTGCCCCAGATCGGAGCTCTGTCCTCGTGGAACACACACTCCTGAGCTTCCTCCTCCACCCCGCACCCACTGTGTCATTTCGCTCCAGATCTGACACTCCAGGGATGGCCTGAAAGTAGGACCATTCAGCAGTTACCCTCTGTGTCTTTTTACTGTACTGAGTATCTTTTCTTTTCTTTTTCTTTCTTTTCTTTTCTTTTTTTGTCTTTTTTGTTTTTTGTTTGTTTGTTTGTTTTGTTTTTCTCTGGAACCGGGAACCGAACTTACGACCTTGCGCTTGCCAGGCAGGCGCTTTTGCCGCTGAGCTAAATCCCCAGCCCCCTCTTTTTTTGTCTTTTTGAGACAGGGTCTTGCTATGCAGTTCAGGCTGGCCTTGAGCTCACTCTGTAGCCCAGGCTGGTCTTGAACTCGCAATGATCCTCCTGCCTCAGCCTCCTGGGTGCTGGGATTACAGGCGTGCACCACCACGCCCAGCTGGGACTGAGCATCTTCTCCTCATGGTTCATTTGCATCATAGCACATGCCGAAGTTTTATTCTAAGGCTGCATGAGACTCTTTTGCTTCTGTCCTTCCCTTGATGGGCACCTCCGATGCCTCCATGTTTTGTCTACGGCGAATACTTCTGGACAGTCACTTCTAGTCCGTGCTCTCATTTCTTCGGAGTAGACACCCAGAAGCCAAGTTAGTAGCCCACACTTTAACCGCATGCTTAATTTCCCTTTTTTTCCAGGAACCATCATACCCCTCTCCACAGCAGCAGTACATATTTAAATATTTACAGATGACACCATGTGATGTCTGGCACTTGCTTTAACAAACCTCCAAGGTTATGTTAAGGCAAAGTAAAAGTTTGCTTTAAATTTGAAAATTGAGGTTATGTTAAATGTTGGGATAGAGGAATAGGAGGAGGACCATGACTGGGTGATTACTGAAGGTGGTAGGTTATCATTCTATTCTCTGTTCGTTTATAATTTCTCCAAAAGGAAAAAGGTTTTTATCTTTTCATGCAAAGTATTTAAGATATTCTTGATTCACATTGCAGCAAGACGCTTGCACTTAATTATGGAAATAAAAGTACTCAAGCTACTATATTCTAAGGCAATTATAAATTATATGCAGCATCAAACCCTGCTGGTAAGTCAGGAGCTTGATTAAATGCTCACTTATATATTCATGTGTATCCTGAGAAGTTAGCAAGGGAAATTTAATCAACTGAACTACATCTGCTTTTACAAACTCTGGTCTTGGTTCTCCTTGAATAAGAACAGAGCAGTGTTTCTACAACTTACAAAATAACAAGTTTCCCCTCACCTGAAGGTAAATGTAGGAATGGTAGAATCAAGCACCTTACTTTGCCTGGAACACTTGGCAAAAATGATCAGCTCTTTCGTTCATCCCTTCACAGATGCATGTTGAGCGTGTACTGTACATCAAGTCCTGTCCTGGGCTTCGAGGACATAGCGGTGAACAGAACAAATAATCACCCATTCTCGAGAAAATCACATTTGTAGGCACAGAAACCATTTTAAAATGAATAAACTTAAGGGGCCAGGGACACAAGCTCATAGCTCAGCAGCACAAGCGCCTGCCTGGCAAGCGCAAGGCCCTGAGTTCAATTCCCAGTATCAAAAAAAAACAAACAAACAAACAAACAACTATTTGCCCAGCTAAAAATCCTGGGCCTTTGTTCCTAGATGATCTCAAAAATGAATAAACTTGGGTAGATTTATCAGAGGTTGCTAGAAATAGTTTTAAGAAGAAAAATGGAATGGCTAGGGGCTCAGAAGAGGGCTGCTATTTTGGAAAAGAGTTCTCTGAGAAGGTAACATGAGAACAGACTTGAAGAAGCACGGGAACAAACATGCAGGTTACCCTGGGAAGGAGAATTGGAGGCAGAGGAAACAGCGAGAACAAAGAGCTGTGCGGATGGAGCCGGCTATGTGTGAGCACCAGCGAAGAGACTCAGCTTGCAGGGCACTGTGCTTCCTAGCTGTCGCCCAGAGCCTCGTACACTCAGAGGCACTGCTCTCGGCAGAGGACTGGACATGGGGCACTGGAGCCTGACCCAGAAGGCTTTAGCTCTCTCCCTGGGTTCTCTCTGCTCTGTCTGCTTCCTGGCCACCACGGCATGAGCGGCTTCCTTCCGCCGGACCCTTGCTGTTTCCTTTGGAGCCTGCCGTCTGGGGATGGAAACATCTAAAAGAGCTGTGCCAACCTCACCTCCTTCCACTGTGGGTGTCGGGTGTTGTGTGTCAGCGACAAGCAAGTGACTAAGACAAAGGCTGAGAGCAACAGGAGGTGAGGCTGGGAGGGTGCAGGGATGATGGGACAGCCACACTGCCTTGGATCTTTATTAATTTCAAATGTAGCCCCTGTTGCTCCTCGGGTATGGCAAGGCTACAGATCAGGAAGTGACTGCCATGGGTGATGAGGAGTTTGTCACATACAGGACCCAGGAAGAGGCCGCGTGCCCTACCGAGCAGGGCCACACAGGGCAGCGTGGGGCCCATGAGGAGGCAGAGGAGCCCAGAGCCTCGGCGGAAGTCCGCAGCGAGGAACAGGCGAGGCGGGCAGGCGGGCTTAGGACCGGTTTGTTTGAATTATGTTAGGAAATTCCAGGACGCAGAGGCTGCTCCTAGTGTTTGGGTCGAGGGGTGATGAGATCGCAGTAACTCAGGGCTTGGGGCGTCAGGTTTGGGTGGGGTTTGCATTTGCACAGCACACTCCGGGCTACATTATTCACTCCCTCTAGGAACTGGCTCGTGGCAGAGAGGCAGACTCTCCGGGGTCAGCAAAGTTCCAGCTAGCAAGGCATCACGCAGTTCACACATTCACTTTATGAAGCTCACCTCCAAGAACTTAGCCTCTTGTAAAGTCACCTCAGGGCCTTTACAGTGCTTTGAATCCCAGGGCCTCAAGGGCCCTCCTGCCATCCCAACCTCAGCAACAGAGCGGGGTCAACACAGAAAAACCTAAATCTTCAGGAAACAAACAGGGCAGACTGCAGAGATATGCAGGTGCCACGCTGTCTCTATGCAAGAAAAGGACAGAGATACATGAACGTATACAATAGTTTGCTAATATTTTCAAGAGGATTCAAAGGATAAAGCAGAAGCCAATACAAATGATTTCACAGTAGGGAACAGAGAGGGACTGGGGCCACAGTCAGTGGCAGGGACAAGCGATCCTGACGTCTTGTTAGAATCCGAGCGGCATCAGGTCCCCCAGAAAATGTGCACTTACTCATTTTATTTCTTTCTGTTTTGTCCAGTGACTAAAATGGTGTGGGAGGGGCACTTGCAACAGAGAACCCGGCAGGAGAAGGAGGCTTGGCCACGGCACACACAGGACGCCAGCATTTGCAAGGTGACATGTAAATGTATGCGTACAGCTGTCAGGCCCTTTCAGAGCTGCCTTTTCCATCACTGGGACAACAGCTCAATCTTCTCACATCCCAAATGGCAGCGAGGCTGTGACAGTGTTAATGGACTTAAAGTTCACCAGAGCTTGTATGATGGTTCATTGCGCTATGTCAACTTGATTCGAGGGATAACTGCCTAGCGGAGTGGCGAAGCGCAGGGCGCCGCTCTGGTTGATTGACGGGTAGATCAGCAAGTCAGGAGGAAAGACCCAACCAGTTGTAGGTGGTACCAACCAATAGGCTTGCAGCCTGGCTGAAATAAAGAAAGGAAAGGAGAAGAAAATGTCTCCTTTTTTGGTTTGTTTTTGTTTTTTGTTTTTGTGTTTTGCTGTTGTTTGTCTTTTTGAAACAGGGTTTCACTAGGCAGTTCAGGCTGGCCTGGAACTCACTTTGTAGCCCAGGCTGGCCTCGAACTTGCAGTGATCCTCCTGCCTCAGCTTCCCGAATGCTGGGATTACAGGCATGCGCCACCACACCTAGCCTATTGTTGCCCTTTTTCGAAGAAATGCAGTCTTGCGTTTGCGTTTGGACGTTAGTCTCAGGTTCCTTCAGCCGTCCAACATAGACTCATACCGGTAATTCTATAGTGAGTTCCGGGTCTTTAACCTTGGGTTGCTACTGGACCGTCTGGCTCTTCAGCATGCAGACAGCCATTTGGGAGTCTTCTGCCTCTGATCTGCCGTCAGCCACTGGGACTCTTCCCTCGCTGATCCTGTAAGCCTGCCTCATAAACCTCTTTCTATAATTATCTGTATTTTATGCTAATTCTGCTCCTCCAGAGAACCTTAACTAATAGGGCTTGTGGTGATACTTTATAGTGATCAGAAGGTAGGTGTGTCACAGGTTTGGCCGACCTTGCAGGCTTCTCCTGATTCCCCTGCTGACCCCTAGGGGACTTTCTCTGGCAGACAGTGTCCTCTCAGTGGGCTTGGGCACAAGGGAATGAATGTTCCCTGACACCTCAGCTTTCTAAGGGCCAGGGTTGCTAGGAAACCCCATCAATCACAAGTTGGTGGTCCTAGCACAGTGAGTTCGAGGCTGGCCTGGGCTACATAGTGAGTTCAAGACCAGCCTGATCTACATAGTGAGACCTTATCGCCCCCCCCGACAAAAAAGCAAAGAAACAAAAAAAAAAGTTGGTGGTCCAGGGTTATTGCGGAACCCTGGGGTTGCCGTGGAAGTGGTGGCTAAATACCCCAGCTCTCCGGATATTGTCACTCTCATGAGTGTGCTCCATGCTGCCCCCGGAGGTCAGCACTGATACTGCATCCCAGTTGCTTGGAAGGGTAACTTGTTTGTCTGCCTTTTTAAAAAAAATCTGTGTTCCGGGATCTCCCCTTCCACATTCAAATTCTTGCTCACATTTCTGCTTTTAGAAGCCCAAACTAAGACAATGGAGTTACACAGATTTTGCTAGCTACTGCAAAACCTTAGGCACAAGGACATAAATCCCTTCCTTCTTTTTTCCCATCCTTCTTCCCTCCCTCCCTTCCATTCTTTCCTCTTATCTTTCATTTTTTTCTTTCCTTCCATCCCTTCCTTCCACCCTCTCTTCCTCCTTCCCTTCCTTCTTTCCTTTGAAGGGACTTACAAGATAAAACTTAAGTACCTGTCAGTACCCCCAATACATGTCCTATCTGCACCTTACTGGCAATCAAAAATGACTCCAAATTCTTATCAAAAGATTTGGACCTAAGCTATCTGAAATGTAGCCACAAACCACGCTCGGCCACCACACTTGGCCACTGAACGCTGGACATGTGACTGTCTGAATAGAGATACAGCTGTAAGCCTCACTCCAGATTTCAAAGGCTACATACAAAAGAGCGAAATATCTCCTTAATAATTTTTATATTCATTCCATATGGTGATGGTAATATTCTCTATATATTGGGTTAAATAAAATGTGTTATTAAAGCTAACGTGGGCATGGTAGCACAGGCCTGTAGTCCCAGCTATTTGGGAAGCTGAGGCAGGAGGATCACTTGAGCCCAGCCTGGGCAACAGAGACTACCTATCCAAAAAAAAAAAAAACCCAGAAAATTAAAAAAAACAACAACAAAACCTAACTTCAACTCTTTTAAAAATCCTTTTTAATGTGGCTATTTCAATTTTAAGTTAATTGCAACATGGCCTGTGTATCTATTGTCCAGCACCCACCTAGAGCTACCCTGCTCTGCACCTCTGAGCACCACAACCGTGAGTCAAACTGTCAAGCCCCTCCTGGGACAGGAAACAGTGACAGCACAGTGTAATGATGTCCCCAGACTGTGTCTGCTGCACGACCCCAACCCATCACATGACCCTCCCTATCCTCAGCTTCCTCCGCTGCCTGCTGGGCTGCAGCTGTGGGAGGCAGGCTCCGTGGCTGCTTTATGATCACCGGGGCCCGGTGCGGGCTGCCCGTCCCATGGAGCTGACCTGGCCAGCCCCCGGCTGGACACAAGACTTCACTCTGTCCCTTCACTGCCCTCCCTGGAGTCACTTGTGTGCTGTGTGACAGAAATGCTTCCACCCCATGCCGCAGCCTCTCAACCCCCAGACCCAGGCACCCATCAGAGACCACGCCTCAGAACAGTGTCAAGAGAAAGAAACCCACAGTTCCCTAGTGGACCACGCTCAACGGAAAAGGCCTATGCGGGCCCAAGGTGCTTTCCACGGCTGGGCTGGGCCTCTCAGGTCTCAGCGCGTCCCTGTACACAGCGGGCAGATGACGGTGTGGACAGGCCGGTGGTGTTGTGCAGGCTCACAGCCTGCGTGCTGGCGTTGGCCATGTTGCTTCCAAATGGCTCTTTAGTGATGAAAGTCTTTTTCTTTTTCTTTTCTTTTTTAAAAAATGTACTAGGGTTGAACACAAGGCCAGCCCACTGAGCATGTCTTCAGCCCCTTTTTATTTCAAATTTTGAGACAGAGCCTTGCTAACTCACTAAATTGCCCAAGCCAGGCTTGAACTGCCATCTCCTGACTCAGCCTCCCAGAGTGCTTAGATCACAGATGAGCTCCACCTCACTTGTTTCTTTTATTTGTTTGCTTTGATTTTTGTTCTTTAAGACAAGGTCTCACTTGGTCGCCCAGGCTGGTCTCAAACTCATGGGCTCAAGCAGTTCTCCTGCCTCACCATCCAAAGTAGCTGGGAGTAAAAGTCGAAGCTCCCCGCAGCCCAGCTGAAAGTCATTTTTAGTCACCAAGGAGACTTCCCTCCTCCCAAATAAGTCTGAGCCTTTTCTTTACATTTCTCATAACTTGTGTTTAAATATTTCTCAAAGGTAATTTTTACATTTAAAACAACTTAAAGCCATTTCCCCATAGCTACCTTAACACAAACACTGTGGCTATTTTGTTTTATTTGTATTCCTCTTTGTGTTTTTATTTTTCACGCAGATGGCATTACAGTGCAGACATGTCTTATATAAACAGCTCCTCATGGGCTTGGCATTCATTCTAGGCTCCCTTAGCTAGATACAGTGGTGCCTCAGTTCACAAACGTAATTCCTCCCATGGCTCTGGCCATAGGTTCCGTCCTCGATTCTAGCTGCAGCCAGGTTGCAAGCATTGGTACCGCTGTAGCTGAACTGCACTGGCAGTGCATGGAAGCCATGGGCTCGGCCTGTTCATGGATGTTCGTCTATGACCCCAGATGGTTCTTTGGAGTTTCACAGCACCGTCCAGGACAATGGGAATCCCTGGCCACACGAACATTGGAAATCTTTGCGAGCCACAGTGGGATCTCATGAAGTCAGAGACGGTGCCGCCGGACAGCCCAAGGCATGCAGGGGGTGTGGCTGCCCAGTGAGGAGTTGTGAGGTGAGACTGGTGAACAGTGGTTGAATTAGTCACTTTTCTCAATGCTGAGGCAAAATACCTAACACCCACAGTTTAAAGAAGGAGAGGTTTATTTGGCTCAGGTTTCAGCCCATGGTCAGCTGGCTCCAAAGAAGAACTGCCTAGAAGCTGGGCCTGGTAGTGCACACCTATAATCCCAGCATATGGGAGGCTGAGGCAGGAGGATTGCCATGAGTTCAAAGCCAGCCTGAACTACATAGCGAGACCCTGTTTCAAAAACGAACAAATAAAAATGAATAAATACAACAAAGAAGGAACAGCATGGCAGAGGGACCTGGAAGAGACAAAGCTGCTCACCTCATGGTGGATAGGAAGCAGAGAGCGGCGGGAGGAGCGGGGAGGGAGATCAAAGCGGCCAGGTCAACCCTGAGTGACCACCTCTTCCCACCAGGCCTCGGCTGGCCACAGCAAGTCAGCGATGAGCCCCATGATCCAGTCGCCTTCCAAGGTCTGGCCCCTGATCATGCTCGGCTTTGCGGGGGAGGGGGCACCCCACATCTAAACCCTAAGAGTCAGAGGCGACACTCAGCGCATGACCACAGTGATTACTTCGAAGGAGGATGAACTGCAGGGTTCCAAGGTATCTACTTGAAATCCCAACTACTCAGGAGGTTGAGGCAGGAGGGTCATGAGTTCAAAGCCAGCCTGGGCAACTTACCGGCTTACAAAGACCCTATCTTAAAAAATAGAAAAGGTCTGGGGATGGAACTCAGTGTGAAAGTCCTGGGCTCAACCTCTAGTATCACAAAAATAAAAGAGAGAGAGAGAGAAAAGGAGATAAAATGGAAATAATTTAAAATGTAGGGAAACACCATGTAGGGAAACACAAAAGAACTTACTTGGTTCACAAAAGTCACAAAAGTTCACAAAAGTCAAAGAGGAAACGAAAGCTGTTCCGTGGCTTTGCCACGCAGTGCAGCTGGCAGAGGAAGCGTACGCAGAATGACAACTGTGGATTCTCTCTCTGTTAACTCCAAGAGTTTGAGCCTCTTTGCAATTGTTCAGTTTTGTTAAGCACAATTAACAGGTATTTTAGGCTCGTAGAGTGTGGGTCTCTTTAATGGGACAAAATCTGAGTTGAATCTCAGCCCCTGCTCCCCAGCTCAAGGCTCCCTATGAAGTCTGGACTCCCTTTTCCAGTAGATTCGCCCGATACAACTTTTTCCAGGACTAAGGATCCTGGAGTGGACGGGACTCCACCAGCACCTTCTTACTTCCCTCCCTATTCTGACCATCTGTGCATCTGGCTGCATCTAGTTCACTTGTTTATTTATTCCCCTTTTGCCAACTTTCCCCTGCTTTGGTGTTCTGAGACAGGGTCCTGCTATGCAGCTCAGGCTGGTTTTAAACTCACTGTGTAGTCTATGTTGACTTCAAACTCATGGTGATCCTCCTGCCTCAGCCTCCCAAATGCTGGAATTACAGGCTGCGCCCAGCTTGTGAACTTTTATTAATGTTTCTAACCAGATGCTTTAAAAGTGAAAGCAATTAGTCAGGTGCTGTGGTGCATGCCCATAACCCCAGCTACTCAGGAGGCTGAGGCAGAAGGATCATGAGCGCAAAGCTAAACTGGGCAATTTAGGGAAAACTTGTCTCAAAATAAAACTGCAAAAGGGCTGAAGATGTAGCTGAGTGGTAAAGGCTTTTCCTAGCATGTGTGAGGCCCTGGATCCATCTGCAGAACCTTAAAAATTAAGTGATAAAACAAGAGGTAACCACATGTCTTTACGTTCTGAACTACTGTATATCAATTTCACATAGAATGGCCAGGGCAGATGTGAAACTGATGTATTTGAGGGCCCTTGCCATGAACATATGCACAGTATGTATATTCGATAATGACCCTATAGAACTGACAGCCTTGTTTAGAGAAAGCAACACATATTAATTCAACCCCATAGACACGATGTGGGAATGTGGGTTGGGTCCTGGACGGATGATGGAGGAAGCCTGCTTGGTGAGGAACAGTCAAGCAGAAACTCAAAGGAAGCGAGGGAGGGAGTCCTCAGGAAGCCGCAGGAAGACCCAGGTGCAGTGGTGCACACCAGTCATGCTAGCTATTCTGGAGGCTGAGGCAGGAGGATTGCAAGCTCAAGGCCAGCCTGAGCAACTTAGGGAGACCATGTCTCAAAATTTTAAAAAAATTTAAAAGGGCTGGGATACAACGAGAGGCACCTGCAGGTGGGAGGTGACAAGCCGTGACCAAGCAGGCCTCCGGTGAGTTGCGTCTGGTACCTGGGGAAGGCGGAGCATGCCCTCGCTGCTCCATGCTGGTTGTGGAGGGTGGGGGAAGGGAGAAGCCCAGGACTCGAGATCCGACTGCGGAGAGCCGGGGAAGAGCGGCGCGGGCAGGCGGTCACACTCCGCTCCCCACTTGAATTACAGAATCGCCCCACAGCCGTGCTCAGAAAGAATGAAAACGCAAACATCTATTAATAATTATTTGCAAATGCTGCATATTAGCCCATTTAGATAAACCCTGCTCTCTGGGAATTTTGCCAGAAAAAAATCCCAAGCGGAACTTCTGCAGCCATCAAAGCCAACGGAGCGCCGTCGGGGGAGCAGGGTCTGCTCAGTCCCTCGCGCCTTCGTCTTCTCTCGGTAATACCGAGGGTCGCCGGGACAGGCGAGGACAGAGCGCCCAGCCGGACGCGGAGGGGAAGCCAGGCATGGGCAGGATGCAGTGCTGGGTAGCACAGGGCACAAGAGGCAGGGATCGGAGGCTGAACCCGCGTCCTCCCAAGGCTCCCTGTTAGTCTCTGCTTCCTTGCTCCGTGGGGTGGCCTGGGTCCCCCACCCAGTGCCCTGGACCAGTGAAGGCACAGGCACAGGGCTGCCCACGGTGTGAAAGATGCCAAGTTCCAGGACACAGAACACATATTCTGTTTACTCCCTGGGGCCCTGGATTCAGCTCAGGCTTGACATCCAGAGACAATGCTGCGTTTGCCAGCTGTTACTGTAACGAATACCCTAGGCAAGGAAAGTTATAAAGTATAAAGGTTTAGCCGGCACTGTGGTGCACACCTGGAATCCCAGCAGGGAAGAGGCTGATACAGAGGATCGCTGAGAGTTCAAGGCCTGCCTAGGCAACATAGCTAGGCTCTGTCTCAAGAATTTAGGCATGAATAGTGCTGATTCACTGATATGTATTTTTGACCACATGCTCCGGGCTGGGGATGTATCAGGAGAGAACCTGGACATAGCCTTTATCTTCACACTGAACGAACTGAGCAGATCAGTGGGAGCTAAATTGCCATGTTGACAAGGGCTGTGAGAAGCAGGCGTGTGGGGAAACATGCGTGTCTGGCAGGAGTCAGAGACAGGACCTTGGAGAAATAGAACGGAGGGAAGGAGACAGAGATGGAAACAGAGAGATGAGGAGGAGGTGAATTATATTTGGGGCTCTCCGAATGCTCTCTTCCACAGCTGAATAATAACAATAACAGCCCCGTAATTAGTACACAACTGCTCGTCTCCCTTTTGCTTGCCTGGGGCTGGTGAAGAAAAACCAACCAACTGTACTGGAGAAAGGACCAAGGACTTCGGGAGACATCTGAGAGGAAATCAGACGATTAATCGTGCATTGCAGGAGAGAAAGAGTCTGGAGGTGCAGCGTGAGGAGCTGGGGGCTAGGAGGGAAGGCGGGTATGTTCTGCAGCAGGTTCTGATGTCACATCGGATCTCAGCAGGATGACAGACCAAGGCTCTTAATTCTAAAGCATTCTTCATTTCCACACATAATGCTCCTGACCCTTTGCCACCAAAAGCAGCCCCTTATATGTGCGCTGTTTTCCCCTCATTCTGGTAAACCACAGAGATAGATTTTGGTTGGTCCAACCACCCACTCGCTGGTCCTGTTTGTGGCAGAGATAATGTACTGGACCTTCCAAGTCCTGTTTTCTTTTTCTTCTGGCGCCCTGGAAAAGTTCATGCTCCAGCACATCCCACTGGGGGCTCTGACCTGGGACTGGGTTTTGACCAACGGCTTCAGTGGAAATGGTATGAATAGGGTCTAAGCCTGGCCTGTGAGAAAGTCCTGCACAATCAGTCTCCTGGGTTTTTCCCTCTTCCCTCATCTGCTAGTGACATCCCAAACTACTGGGGTTCAGAGGGGGAGAGACCCTTCCTAAAGGGTGGCAAAGCCACAGGATGAAAGGACCCTGGATTCCTGAGTTGCCACCTGGGAAAAACCCTCCCAAGAGTCATCCATGTAGGCCAGTTGAGTGAGTGGACAATCCATCCCTCCACCCATCCATGCATGTCTAGCCACTGAGAACAAGGCTTAGTTGTCATAGCAGCTAGCACCACTTATCCTGGCTAATACTCTATCACCTTGGAGACTTGCATGGGCTGGAAGGACGTGTTTACCGTGTCCAGCCCCTGAGCACCCTGGGCTTGGCTGTTACGGCAGCTGATTTTTCTTATCTTATCTCACACACCCTTTCCGTCACTGTGTGCAGACAACCTGTGTTAAGAAGAGATGACTTTCTCTGCTATTCTGCTTCTACACCTTACCTTCCTGCTTCTGAGGAGGAAGCTTCTGTGGCTTGCTGTGTCCTCCAAGACTGACATGCTGGAGACATAATCTCCTGCCTCAGATGGTGGTGGTGTTTGGAGGCAGGGACTTCAGGAGGTTGTTAAGATTGGACGTGGGGGGGCTGGGGATTTAGCTCAGCGGCAAAGCGTCTGCCTGGCAAGCGCAAGGTCATGAGTTCGGTTCCCGGTACCGGAGAAAAACAAAAAAACAAAAAAACAAACAAAAAAAAAAAAGATTGGACGTGGGGTTGCACGAGGCCATAGAGATGGGGCTGCCATGCTGACATTTACGGTGGTGGAAGAGGAGGAAGAGACTCGGCTGGCACCTTGCCCTAGCTCACCGTACAGTGCTCTGCAGCCGTGCTGTTGAACTCCCACTTCCAAAATCACAAGCCAAATAAACTCTGGCTCTTGATAAATGAGCCAGGCCATGGTGACCAGTGACAGCAACAGACAATGGGCCGAGACACAAAGCATCCTCCTCTGAAGCTCAGACCATGCATCCACGCACCCACACTGCCTCCCAGCACACATCACTGTCACTGTCATCTCCACGCTGTTCCACCCTGTGGCTTGGCTGTGTTTCCTAGTGGGCATGAGCAGCACCAGGACAGACGGAAAGTCCGCCAGAAGTTCGTGACTGCAACACAGGCCTTGGTGACTCTGCTCTCTAACCACTGGGGGAATCAAGCTTGTATGCATTGAAGGCCACGGCCATTGAAGCAGAGAGCTGGCAGTTATTTTGGCTCCTTCCTCTGACTCTCCCACCATTCTGTCCATCGTTGCGATTGATTGATTGTATGTGCAGATACGTCTCAAATCCACCCACGCCCGCGCCATTGCTTCCATCAAATTCTAGGCCACCGTCATCTCTTAGGATGAACTCCAGTTCTGTTAACGTAGCCCAGAGGCCCTGTGTGACGCAGTCCCTGCCCCGACTCCTCTGTCTCATGCCCTATATTCCAGCTGACCTAGACTCCTTTCGGTTCTCTGGACACATCTTCTTCTTTCCTGGTTTCGGACGCTCGCAGTGCTGTGCCTGCAGCTGAGAGCACTCCTCTTTGCCCCTCTCCTCCCCAGATAACTTCTACTCAACCACTTAGCTTCAACTTAAATGCTCTTTATCTAAGAAGCCTTCTTTGAGCTAGTTAGATGACATCTCGCCCCAGGGTAAAACTGTGACTTTGATTCAAAGGATTCAACTTACTGGCTGCACTGGGATGTTGGCCAGCAGGGACCACATCCGCAAGGTTCATTTTTGTGTTTATAGGATCTAGCGTGGGGCATGACACATAGCAGGTGTTTGATAAGGTACCACTGAAAAATAAATGGATGGATAAGTGGATGATTGGATGGATGAATAGATGAATAGATGATTGGATAAATGGGTAGATGGATGGATGATAAATAGGCTGTTTGATGGATAAATGAATTAGTGAGTTGGAGGATGGATAGATGGGTGGTTGGCTGGAGAAATGGATGGGTGAATAGATGAGTGGATACATGGGTAGATGGATGGATAATAAATAGATAGGTTGATTGATAGGTAAATGGAATAATGGGTGGGAGAATGGATGAATGGATAATGGGTGGTTGAACAGATAAATGGATGATTAGATGGATAGATGAATAGGTGATTGGATAAGTGGGTAGACAGATGATAAATAGACTGATTCATGGATAAATGGATTAATGGATGCAAGAAAGGATGGATGGATGGCTGACGGAAGGAAGGAAGAAAAGAAGAATAAATATGTGAATTTCTCTCTCAGGATCTTCAGTGTGAATCTGGGTCCAAAGGAATCCTGAGAAGGTTGCTATTTGGGCTCCTGTCCTCAAGCCATGTGTATGACCACATTCTCACTCATGTTTGCATTTGTGGACTTTGAATCCCCCTAGGGGGTAAGCAGATGATGCAGGTAAAAGCAAAAATAATAGAAAACCATGAATCAACCAAGTGGTGCATGAGGATGAGACATAGAACACACTCCACAAAAGTGATGCTCGACCGATGGCTGGGCTTTCAAAACAGACCTGCCAGCCCCTCACGCACATCTTGACTTTCGCTCAGTAACCTCTTTCCCCAAGGACCACAGAAATACAAATAGCCCTTGAACAGATGACAAGGGGCCCAATGCCCTCACAAGAAGGGAAAAACAATTAAAATGTAACAGATGCCATTTTCCACCATGGGCAAAACTCTAAACGTATCCCAGCATGTGCTGTTAGCAGGCTGGGGGGGTGGGTGGGGACCAGGAATTGGTACCCATTGCTGACAGGTATGGAAATTGGAGGGTTACTGGACAACGTGCTTCAAAATTTCACAAGCTTTCCCAGGGGCTCAGGAGACTGAGCAGGGAGGAGCATGAGCTCAAGACAAGCCTGGGAAACTTAGTGAATCCTGTCTCAACATTAAAAGAGCAGGCTGGGAGCCAGGCATGGTGGTGCACCTCTGTGATACCAGCCGCTCAGGAGGCGGAGGCAGGAGCGTCATGAGTTCAAGGCCAACTTAGTGAGACCCTGACTAGGAATAAAATAAAAAGAGCTGGGATGTGCAGCTCAGTAGAGCCCTTGCTTAGCATGTGTGAAGGCCCTGGGTGCCACGCCCAGCTCCACCATACGTGTAACTCACACCTGGAGTCCTTGCCCCAGCAACACAACTCTTCCAAGTTTATGCCACCATTGTTCTGTACAAGCCACTCATTTCAGCATTTATGTAGTGGCAGAATAGTGGCAATGACCTACGTATCCATCCATCGGGGCTGGTTTAATAAGTTATGGATCGTGTGATTAAAAATAGCAGTCATCACTTGGACAACACTTCCGCTCACACCCAGCATGTTCTGAATTCACTGTGTGGATTAGCTGCCGATCACCATAACGAGTACACCCTCACCACTCTCCCACTTTACAGGTTACGAACTTGAGGCCCAGAGAGGGTCAGTAGCTTGTCCACAGCTAGGAAGCAGTAAGTTGGGCCCGGGAGGAAGCGTGGCAGCCTAAGGGCCTGCTGTACACACAGCTGCACGGCAGAGAAGGGAAGCCCTCGGGGCTGGGGTGCAGCTCCAGGCAGAGCACGTGCCTAGCATGTGGGAGGCCCTGGGTTCCATCCCCAGCCCTGCAAAACATAAACCAAAGCAGCTAGAGGGAGGTATGTTTTTGAGGCACAGAGAAGAGAAGGGACAGTGGGAGGGAGGACAGGGAGCTGTCGGGACACTGAGGAAGAGAGCTATGCCTCGGTTTCTCCTGCTGCCTCCCCTGTCTCCTTGCCTGCAAGCACATAGCTTGAATGCCACCCTTTCAAATAAGGCAGCTCCCACCAAATGAGCCTGGAAAGATCTCCAAGAACAAGGTGGCAGGTGACTGAGGAGCAGGATGCTCAAACTCACCTGAGGGAACCGCCGTCTTGTGTAAGACCGGACAGTAAGACAGGTGTTTCCACTGTGTGCACCTCGGGGGGTTGCACGGAGCAGCTCTGGGAAGCAACACGGGGAACCAGAGGCCCGGGGATAGAAGAGGGACGGGAAAGGGGCAGGTGGGGCGGGGAGGAGGCATCTGTGTATGAACAATTAATTAACAATCAATCGTTTGATTGCTGAGTTATCAGCCGGAGAAGCCCGAGTGTACTAAGGAAAAGCACCCCGCTCCTGCTAACTGGTGCAGCATATGCCTCACGGTGTGCCACAGACCCCACCACTCCCTGCCATCAGCCTGGGGCTGAGGCCAATCTGAAGGGACTGTCAATTGTCACCACACCTGAATGTAAGCCTGACAGCAGCTGATTCCCTTGTTTTTCGAGAATGGAAAGCTACATTTATGCATAAAATCTTCCAGATTTTAAATGTTGGTAAGGAATTAATTTGGGGAAGGGATGCAAGTGGCTGTAACCTGTATCAGTCAGCTTTCTGTTGCTACAGCAAAGACCCAACAGACAAAGGGAACATTTCCTGGGCTCATGGTTAGAGAGGTTGCGGTCCATGGACAGTTGGCCATGTTGCACATCATAGCAGGAGAATGTGTGCACATTATGGCCAGGAAATGAAAAAGAAGCAGGAGCTAAGGTCCCTCAGTTCCCTTGGGAAAACGTCCCTAGTGACCTAAAGACTGCTCGCCCAGCCTCACCTCTTACAACTTCTGCCCTCGCCCCATGAAACCATTCTGGGGGCAAAGTCTTCTGCATCTGGGTCTTGGAGGTGGGACAGGTAAGATCCAAACTGTGTTGTTTGAAAACAGAGATGTCAAGACCCAATAACGCAGGCCAGAAAGGAGCCTCCATGTATGGTTTCTCTAGGTATGTACTGCACAAGTGATCCCAGCCACAGGGGAGAGCCATGCTGCTGTATGACCCACCTAACGGAGAACACAATGTGTGGGTCAGTGTGGCACCATCAGAACCCCTGTCAAGTTCAACATTACCAAAGGGAGAGGCACCCAGATGGAATAGGCCGTTCATAGAGGCAAAGGAATCAACTGGGCACTGCTGAAGAGCTGTTCTTATAAAAACAGTACAGTACAATCTCATCTACCTTCTAGATCATGGATCATCAACAACTGGTCCTCTGGCCAAATCTGGCCAACCACCTGATTCTGTAAATGAAGTCATTAGGACTCAGTGTAATGGCTTAAAAGTGAGGTGACCCCCAAAGACTCTCATAGTGGGGCTTGATCCTCATGGTCAGAGAAGGGACCTGGAGAGGATATTGGATCAGGAGGGCTCTGATTGGCCACTGATGAGCTCATGGGTCAATGGGGGCTGCCAGGAAGCAGGGTCCTATTGCAGGAAGTAGGCCAAGGGTGCGTGTGTTTTGAAGGTCCATCTCTCCCCCTTACTCTCTACTTCTGGTCACCATGAAGTGAGCATCTTTCCTCTGTTGTCTCTCCCACCATGATGGTTCCACTTTGGAGCCAGCTAACCATGGACTGAACCCTCGGAAGCTGCGACAAAGTAAACTTTCCCTCCTTTGAACTGGATTATCAACTTGATTGGCTGGGGAGCCACCTAGAGGATCACTAAAGTACTCTCCCAGGTGTGCCTGGGCGGGTCACAGGGCAACCCTGAGGTCTCTACCTGGCCCCAGCCGCTTCCTCTCTGGTGCTGTTCTCCTGCTCTGCTTCCTGGTCACCACGGACTAACCGGCTGTCTTTCATCAGGCTCTTCCGCCATGATGGTTCTGTCTTGGGGACAGACACGTTGCCCTGAGACAATGAGCCAAGTGCACCTTTCCTCCTTTGAGCTGGGGGTGTCGAGTATCCGGTCCCCGTCATGGGGAAGCTGAGTAATATGGTGTGTATGTGTCAGGTATTTCATCCCAGTGAAAAACAGCTGACTAACACACACAGCCCTACCGTTTGCTGACACTGTTCACAGTCATGATACAATCCCCGGGGGTTGCTTTCAAACAGTCCAGCAAAATGCACGGAGCACCTGAGGGCAGTAGAGAAACCAGCTTTGCAAATGTTGATCCTTACTAAAGTGGAGGGAGCGTCTCAGAAAGCTTCTGAGGTTTCATTTTTGTGTAAGTTGGAAATTTTTCATAATTAAAAAGGTAACTAAAAAATTTCGGCTTACCTAACAGACACGCTCCCCAGGATAGGCTGCCTGTTTAGAGGAAAGGGCACCTTTATGTCACTGGGGGGCCCTCTGCACCCGCTGGACCACACGTGCTGAGGTGCAGAGCCCCTCAGAGCACCCCTCTGGGTGCCTGCCTGAGACTCCTCTCTCTGGAGTGACAGAGATGTCTAATGCCTGGAGCTCCTAAGCTCCCCCAACACAACCTAGAGGACAGCAGTGGCCATAAACAAACATTAATTTGTACAATAAGCCCCTCACAACTTTCCCTGAGGACACCCACAGAGAACCGTTATCTCTTATAAGCACCTTGGGAAACGATCCCTTTTGGGCAGGGATGTACATGCCCAGCAGGTAGGACCAGCGTATGGAAAAGTCTGAAGCAGCAGTGAGAATGCAGCCAGCAGCTGGTGAGTTAGGAGAGCCAGTCCTGTGCTCCAGCACACAGACATGCAGAACAGAAGCCAGGGGGAAGGGGGCCACCATGCTACTTCAAAGGTCTCTGGGAGAATTCGAGCAACAGAAGGCAGTCCCAGCCTCCACATCCAGAGGCCAAGATCAGCCCCATACCCAGCACAGACCCCACTGCAAACTTGGCTGGAGTACACAGCACATTTCTGGGATCTGACTTTGACCTTCCACAGAACTGTGGACACCAGAGGAATTTTACTACTTCTATTTTCCTGTTTGTTCAATTAGTTTTTCTTTTTCTGTCCAGTTGGGGTTTTTTGTTTTGCTTTGTTTTGTTTTCTCTTGCTTTGTTTCGTGTGTGTGTGTGTGTGTGTGTGTGTGTGTGTGTGTGTGTGTGTCTGTGTACACCTCTCTCTTTTCTCTTTTTCTTTCACAACTTGGACATGATCCTTCTTCTTTCACTGGGATGTGAACAGAAAAACAGATAGTCCAAACTAGATGCAACCATCTCAACTGCTTGGATCTTTAACAGATGAAAATAGTGCTGGATCAACCCCACCCTGAAGCCCACCTCGCTTTTATACTTCCAACCACAAACACCAATACCTTCTCTGGTCTCTCAGTCTCCTTGGGCTCACTGTGGCTTGCAGCCCACTAGCCTACCCTGGCGGGATCACATAAAACTCCATACACAGACTCCTCATGTTTCAATTAGTGCAAATCTGCACAGATTTGCCAAGCAGGCCACAAGCCCGCATCTGCAGAGATCAAACTGTGAATCCAGTTAAGCTCTCCTGCGAGCCTGAATCTAGATAATGTCGGTTTTTAGAAACAATATCAACCAGATCTAAACAGAAGTAAAGACTCTTCCACCACTGCCACGCAGCAGTGAGCCAGCCGCTCGTCAGATATCCCTCTGAGCCATTCCCGCACCTTGTTCCCTTCACCACGGCCCCGACCGCACAGCCACCTCCGCTCCTTCCCTGCTCCAGCTGCCGCATGGCCAGGAGGAAGGCTCTTTCTCTGTCTCTCCCACACTCCTAGCACCAAGTTTACCATCTGAAGTATTTTTTAGCGTAAATTTCAGCAGCATTAACTGCATTCACTTTGCCACCACCCGTCCCTGGACTCTGTTGTCCTAAACTGAGCCTTGGCCCCACTCAACTCTGTCCTGGCCTCCCAGCCCGGGCCCGCACCGCTGCTCTGCCGAGATTTTGATGAACTTCGCCTGCTCTAGGCGGCCCATCCAAGTAGAATCTCATCGTATTTGTCTTTGGGGGGGGGGTTTATTTCAATTTTAATTTTTATTAGCCTACGTTTGCAGTACGTCACAAATGCATTCCTTGTGTGGAGCTGGTTCCTGTACATCACACATCTTACTTCTTCTTTCATCCCCTTTGCTACACCTCCCTCTCCCTTCATCTCTGGGCTCTCCCTTCCTCTTTGCAGAAGATCCATCTCCCTGTTTGCTAGTATCAATCTCTTATTATGCTCTTTGACTTATTTATACTTTGGGTTTCTCATATAAGGAAAACCGTGCATATTTATGCTTGTGTATCTGATTTATTTCACTTAATATCATGGTCTCAAAGTGCACCCATTTTCCTACAAAGGACTCAAGCTTATCCTTCTTTATGACAGAGTAATACTCCACTGCGTATAAATACTGCATTTTCTATATGCATTCATCTGTTGATGGATACAAAGGCTGCCTCCAAGATTTAGCTACTATGAGCTGTGCAATTGTAAACATGGGTATGCATGGGTCCCTGTAGTATGACATCTTTAACCCTCTTGAGAAGATACCTAGAAGAGGTATGGTGTATTTGTCTTTTGGTGTAATGTCCTCAGCTTTTGTCTTTATCAAGACACACGTCAGGATGTCCTCCTTGGAATCTCCTGGGTCCCAGGTTTCCAGGAAAGTCCCCTTGTGCAGTTGTGATGGATTAACTCAGTAGCCACGGCAGGCTGAACTCAGCTGCAGTCCTCTCTCCTTCTCCAGGTTGGCAGGCAGGATACAAAGGCCTCTCACTGTGCCTTAGTCTTTCTGGTGTCAGACCCTCATGCTGTCACTATCCAGGAGCCGCTTGCGCAAAAGCCATCTCATTAGCATATCAGATATGCTAATCAGTCCCCCTCATTCCGGGGATCTCAGGCTCTGTGTCTGGAGCAACTGGGGACTGAGACTAGAACATGACAACAAAAGATGCTCTGATCACTGTTCTTACTCAAGACACTACAAAGATTTTAGCAGTTCTTCACCAGGAACTGGGGACAAACACCAAATACATTTCTTCTCCTATCACAATATCGCAGGGAAATGCTACTGGGCCCACCACATAATACACATGGCAAAGCAGGTACAGAAATGCTGAGAGGGTGCCCATGACTGACCAAAGTGCAGGACACGGAGGCACAAGGAAGTGTGTGTTCCCTGGCTCTGTCCCCTACCACGCATCCTGCAGGAGCTGAGTGTGAGGACAATGACCACATATTTTTCATTATTTAGGCTGATTCCAGCCCCTTATTACAGCCATCACTCCTGATCTAATTTCAGCCCCTGGATACAGCCATTCCTGAATCTTCTTTTCAATTACATGAGTCACTAAATCCTCTCTGCCTTTTTAAACTTGGGTCAGTTTGTATTGTATTTCTGTCTCTTAGAATGAAGAGAATCCTAGTTTGCCCAGAATAAACTCCAGCTCATCACTGGCACCTTGCTGCAATGCCTCCTCCACCAGGAAGCTCTCCCTGGTTTCACAGAACTGCCCTAAGGGTTCCCTCTCCTTGCTGAACATCCCCCCCACAGCCCTCACGTGCCACAGGCTAGAGTTGTTCTGTGTGTTGGCTGCACTGCTTGCTTGAGAGGCACAAACACTGGGCCTTTTTCTGTGTGTATTCCCAGCCTTGTCCACAACAGACCCGTAAATAGCTGTCATGCTGAATGAATGAGTGAGTAAGTGATTAAACGGTAAAGTGTCGCCTTCCTCTGACAATGGATTTATATTTAAATAGGGTAAGAAAAGCAAAAAACTGTGGCAGGCATGGCAGCTGCAGGGCCCTGGCTGGCGTTCTCCGCTCTAATTCAATAGCAGCAAGGTGTGTGGGCAGGAGTGGCGGCCGGAGACAGGCGGATAATGGAGTGGGTGGCTCTCACCATCCTGGGTGGCATGGCCAGGCCCCGTCTCCAGTGCCCACCTGCCAGCCCCAGCTCCTGCAGGGCCTTGGAGACAATGAGGAATAATTTGTCTGGGGACAGCAGGGAGGAAGCTGAGACCATCTTCTTCCAGCTGGCTGTGGCCGGCCAAGTGCATCTCCTAATTGAGCTCATTCTCCTCCCAGCCACTGCTAACGGATGTGCACGAATGTGTGGAATTCAGCTCCTGTCTTCATTACTTCTCTCGTGGCTGAGACAAGATACCTGACACTCAAAGTTAAAGGAGGAGAGGGTTACTTTGGCTCACAGTTTGTAGAGGTTTCAGTCCACACTGGCTGGCTCCAAGGCAGGGTGGCATGGCACAGGGGCATCACAAAAGAGAAACAGTTCATGGTGGGCAGAAGGCAGCAAAAGCAGCAAGCAGCAAGTGATGTCAACAGCCCTCTTTCCGATCCTTGTATCCCAGCTACACGCCCTTAGGGGGAGCACTCAGGGTGGGTCTTCCCATTATTTATGCTCAGAATTATGCCCAACCAGTCAGTGGACCAATTTAGTAATCACACACCCCTGCATCACACACTTAATCCCACCATAATACACTCTAGATGCAGCCACCTCTGAAAAGCACCACCTGTGGCCCATGATGCTTTGGGGGACATCTAGACACAAGCCATAGCAACTTCTTTCCTCCCTATCAAGAGGGAAGGTGGGGAGTATGTGAAAGAGAAATAAACAGGGGAGGAAAAGAGGGAAAAGATGAAAGAAAAATGACCACAGCCTTGGCTGAGAAATACTGTACAGCTCTTGCGACTGCCTGGCACCTAGCTGAAATGTGGTGTATTTGACTTCATTCATCTCCCCTGTATGTGTGCTCGGAGATCCTAGCATCACCCTCTCTCTACAGATGGAAAAGGGAGAAAAATAAAGAACAGGTCGAGGCAGGGCTTTTTAAAAATTATTTTCCAATGGAAGGACCAGTGGAGCCCAAGCCCTAGGACAGAGCATGCTGCAGCTGCTCACTGACCAGTCACGAAGGGAGGTTCTGAAGAAACTGGGCCCGCGCTGTGAAGATAGCACCGTCCACACTCAGTGGGAGAGTGCACCTGGCACAGTGACAGGGATGGAGCTGCTCATTTTACTCATCTTATGGAGTCAGACTTTGGTCCTCCACTGCTCTGAAACTAGTCAGGTTTGGTACTTGACACATTCTGATGCCAAAATTTTGTCGTGGCACCTGTCTTTTGTTTGGTACCCAACACTCACGCTAGAACTTGGTAGTGTTACTGCCCCTAACTCGCCGCCCTTTCAGCCAAGACACCTTGTTTAGAACTTCCGTTGTGTCCTAGTCTTCTGGAACTAATCACCCACTACAAACACGTGGGGATTCCTGAAGGATATCCACCCCCACTGTTGGGGATTTTCTTGGGAAATAAAAGATCAACCCAGATACTTTAAAACATTTTTAAAATAAGAATTTACTAATCTTACTGTAAATCATACGTAGGAGGAAAATGATTGTATATGCAAAACCTCTCACCGTGCTTAAGGGTAAACCATTTCTCCCGTGTTTTCCACAATTTTGTACCAGGAGATTTGGCTCAGGAGTGGGATCAGGACATTAGGTTTAGTCACCTGGGGAAGTTTCTACATTGAAGAGTCTTTGATCAGATTGGCCCTTGGAGTGGGGGATGCCCTCATGATGTCACATTGGCATAACAAGCCCAGGGCTTTTACTGACAGTCCCGACTCACAATGGCTCAGCTGACAAGGTCTCAGCTTCAGAGTGATGCAAAAGTACTACGCCTTCTGTAGCAACCATTCATCCAACTTGGAATTTTAACTTTTTTCTCCCAGGCTAGCAATGTTCTGCACAAGACTCTCCTGTGATGCTAGTCAGTGGCAGCAAACAGAACCCTGTCAACCCCACAGTCATGAGGGGAAACTAGGGGCTGGGGCTTTAGCTCAGCGGCACAGCGCCTGCCTGGCAAGCGCAAGGTCGTGAGTTCAATTCCCGGTACCGGAAAAAAAAAAAAATGAGGGGAAACTGGCTTTCTCCTGTGCTGTACTGTGCTTCTGGGATGTTGGAAGATTAGATAGATTCGGTGCACTCACCACTGATGGTATTTTCAGTGCAAGATGGGTTTATAGGGATGTGACCCTATTGTATATCAACGGGCATCTGTATTTGGTCTGTTACTTATCAAATGACCCTAATACTTTAGCATCTTAAAGCAATGCATGCTTATTATTTTATAGCTCTGGCATAACTTAGCTGAAGGTTCAATTCCATCAATATCTTAATGATGCTGCAATTAAGAAATTGATTAGGGATATGGTCTCATGAGAAAGGTCAAATGAGGAAGGGTCTACTCCTAAGCTCAGTCACATGGTTGTTGGCAAGATTCAGGTTCTCATGGGCTACTTTCCAGAGGCCACCCTCAGTTCCGTGCCACTTTGGTCTCTCCATAAGACAGCACAAAATATGGTGGCCAGTGCCTCACAGAATCAGCACACAGAAAGAACAGGAGTCCAGCAAGGCAGTGGGCACAGTCTTTTTATGACCTAATCAGGAAGTGACACCCCATCACATTTAGTCAGTCTTTTTATGACCTAATCAGGAAGTGATGCCCTATCTCATTTAGTCACAGTGTTTTTATGACCTAACAAGGAAGTCATAAACCATCACTTTGCCATATGCCGGTTGCTCTAAGAGAATCACTAGATCCAGTACACACCACAGGAAGGGGCTGAGATCAGAGGGAGGACATGAATACCAGGAAGCAGGATCACTGGGACACACTCAGAAACTGCCACCACACTGGGACTGAGAAGCTATCAGGCTTAATAGTTAATCCCAGAGTCAAACTCCCTGGCTCCAGATCCCAGCTCTGCAGCCCCAGCTGTGTGACCTCTCTGCTTCATCTTCCTCCTCTAGAAAGGGGGCGTGATACTTTATATTCCTCTCACAATCTACCTTGTGAGATTGTGAGAGGAATATGATATTCTGCCCCCTGGTATCCATGGGGGATTGGTTCAAGGACCCTCTTGCAAATATACAAAAATCTAAGGCTTCTCAAGCCCCCTGTATAGAATGGTGCTGTATTTGCACAGAACATGACACACGCTCCCACAGATTTAAAATCACCCCTAGACAAAGCTTCATACCTGATGCAATGCACATACTATGTGTGTACTTGTTATATTTTATTATTAGGGAATAAGGACAAGCAAAACAATTCTGCATGTGCTCAGTACAGACGCAGTTTTTCTTTGAATAGTTTCAGTCCTGAGTTGGTGGAAGGCACCGTTGCAGAAGCCATGGACAGTGAGTGCTGCTTATGCCTCTTGTCGCTCCAATTTTTGAAAACGATTAAAATGGGAACTTTGTTATTATGGAGTACCATGGAGCTGGTAGAGAGCTGATGTCGGAGACTGTGCAAGGAGCCCTGTTTTATGGTGGCGCTGGGTTGCTGGTCGCCCCCAAGGAGGAAGGGGTTAGCACACCTCTGCCAGCTCCCTTCCCTGACAGCAGAAGTGCTGAGCATACACAGACACTGGTCTCAGCACTTTTTCATCTGAAAGCTTTGGAAAAGCCTTCAAGTTGGGGGAGGAAGAGGAGAGTTCAGAAGAGCTGGCTGGCAAGATGCTGGGGTGGTGGAAAAAAACGCTTCCAAGGCAAAAAGGATTGAGAAGCAGATTTTCAGGGCTCTGGAGAGACTGCCTGGGTGGCTGCTGCAGAGATTGCCACCCATTCTAGAGGAGAGGTAAGAAAATCTAGAAGTGCGAGGTTTAAGCTTCACCAACAAACCATTCCCCCTCCCAAATGAAAACAGCACTTTCACCTTTCAAAAAAATATCTACGCTCCTAAAAAGCATTTTGCCAGAAATAGTAGGTCAACTTAACTGGAGAAATGCACATATTTGGGCTGCATGATTGTCTGGTAGAGAGGATTAAGTGGAGGCTGGTATCTCGGCTTCCAGACATTGAGCCCACAGAGGAGTCGTTGAAACAGAAAAGGGTGGATTGCTCTGTGCTTTAGAGTTCATCCGCAATAAGAATTCAGGGCTGGACGTAGCTTTGCTCTTGGGAATGAGTTGGAAAGGAAAATTTAGGTTAACCCAGGGGGAAAGACAGGTATGATTGTGAGCAAAACGCTCTCTTCAGGTGGGTTATGCAATTTATGGATAAAGGCTGTCAAGTCTGTACCCTCAACTGGTCACCTTTGCCAGCTCTGGATGTGCAAGTGACTGCTCACGGCTCCCAGCATGCTGGGAGTGGGACAGACTACATTTCCCAGCTGTCTTTGCTATTCAGTGTGGTCATGTGACAGAGACAGGGGCGCAGAGTTCTTGGGTGCCTCTTTTAGATCCGGACCTTAAGGAGAGGGACTTGTTTTTTGTGTTAGGCTGGAATCCTTGGTGAGCTAGCAAATCCTAGTCTCTAGGGGGTGGTGTTATGGAACAAGGATGGCTGTGTCCCAAAGTTGCTGTAATAGAAGGCTGAACTCCAGGGTGGAAGCATCAAAGGGGTGACGGGGCCTCATGGGAGGTAGTGAGGCTTAGGGTTAGGCTTAGGGCTAGGGTTAGGGGTTAGGGGTTAGGGGTTAGGGTTAAGTATTAGGGTTAAGGTTAGGGTTAATGGTTAGAGTTAGGAGTTAGGGTTACGTATTAGGGTTAGGGGTTAGAGTTAGGGCTAGGGTTAGGGTTAGTGTTAGGGTTTGGTTAGGGGTTAGGGTTAGGGTTCGGCTTTCATTTGTAAGCAATGGCCAGAATCCATTCTCCTAATACCTGTAGCAGTGGAGTACAAACAGGTGTGAGGCAAGAGTGCATACTTTGGGCATAAAAATTCACTCTTATACGTCTAGACTCGATGATTTAGGACAAAGGTCCCATTGAGGTATAACTGGGTCTCCACGCAGTATGTTCTAATATGTGGGATCTTCCTTATCCTACAGTGGGGTTCACCCAGACCATTCCAGCAGCCCCACCTTGGCTTCATAAGAATTTTTTCTTCACAATGAATGTCTAAATCCATTTTTTTGTGACCCCCAACACTGGAAATCCTTTCTCATCCATGTTCATAGCAGTACCACTCAAATTTGCTCCAAAATACAATCAGCCGTAACCCATGAACAGATGAATGGATGATCAAATGTGGTGGTATTGATTATTATTCCGCTAAGAAAATTGAACAGGTCCCTGATACATGCTCCAACATACATAAACCTTACAAACGTGATTCTGGCTGGTGGTAGCACACACCTGCCCTCTCAGCTCCTTGGGAGGTTGAGGGAGGAGGATTATAAGTTCAAGCCCAGCCTGGGCAACTTAGAGAGATCCTATTACAAAAGTGTAAAAAAAATTTAAAAGGGTACAGTATCACACAAAACACAAAACAAAAAACCTATACTGAAATCAGGCAGACGTAAAACACTCGTATTCTATGATTCCATTTCTGTGAAACGTCCAAAGCAGGTGACTCCAGAGAGATGGGTGCAGACTGCTGCCTGGGGGTAGAGGAGGTGACGGGGAGTGCTCGCCTAGTGGGTGTCAGGTTCCCTTTGAGGGGGTGGAATTAGATAGCCGCAGTGGTCCTGCACCTTTACTGTGCTAAACCTGTTCATTGATTTTCCCTTCTTTGTTATTAGGCTATGTTTGCAGCATGTAACCAATGAAATCATTGTGGGGTATCCATTTTTACTTCCTCTTCCCCTACCCTCCTACGTCCCCCAGTATTGTTTTTCAGAGCAGCTGCTGGATCTGGAGCAACCTGCTTCCCCCTGGGCGCCACGGCCTGTCCTTCCCAGGTGGGCTCAGTCCCATGTTTCTGGGGTCCCCGTCCAGATCGCATGGCCGGGCACATCATAGGACCTGACCCATGAATTCGTGCCACCCACCAGCACCTGCAGTTTCCCCTTATTCTATGCCCAGGACTCCGAGAGCAGAGCCCTGGGCCCCCGCGGCAAAGTCAACTTTCCAGCACCTTTGCTGCGGCCAGAAAGGAGACATCCACATCCCTGCTCCCAGGCTGACCGGGTGTGAAGATGGTCAAGGAGGGTCCATGGTTGCTCACCACTCTGAGTGCCCCAGAGAGAGGCCGGGGCTGACACTGGGCTGATCCACCTCATCTCCCCTAGACTCCTGGCCCCAACTCGGACACGGCCCCCAGAAGTTCCGGCCGCAGTGGGTAGCAGCGCGGCCCGGCCAGGACGCCTGGAAGGCCAAGGGGTGGCTATAAAGCGGTGACTCTGAGGAGCACCTCACACATCTCTCCCGGGGCCACCCCAGCACAGGCTGCAGTCCCGGGAAGGTGAGCAGGTCCACTTGCTTCCCACCCACCAGAAGGGACCCTCAGCACCACAGACCAAGCCTGGGGGCGCAGAGAACTCCTCTCCCCCTGCCCCAGCCCACAGGCAGCCCCGTGTGGTCACCGAGGTGGAGCAGGAGGGGGACATGTGGGAGAAGGGAGAGAGAGACAGAGAGACCCAGGAAGGGCTGGGGAGAGAAAGAAAGAGTCACTGAGGGGGAGGAAGAGAGAAAGAGAGGGACAGAGATACCTGGGACAGAAAAAGAACGAGACAGGCGGGGGAGAAACAGAGATACCAGAGACAAAGGAAGACAGAGACAGAGACAGGGCCAGGGCCAGGGCCAGGGCCAGAGGCAGGGGCAGGGGCAGGGGCAGGGGCAGGGGCAGGGAGCTCCAGCTCCAGTCTCAATGCCTCTATGAATGCTATTAATAAGCCAGACATGGGGTACATGCCTGTCACCCCAGCACTTGGAAGCTGAGGCAGGAGAGCCCTGTTCTTGTGTAAAAGTGTCAATCAGTGACAAGGGGAAGCTGAGCCTGGCCGGCCCAGGATGGGCAAATACCAGAGACCCACGCTCCATGGTTCCCAGGGCAGACGTCATCTGCAGTCAGGTTGCTGCCTGAGTTCAAGTCCTGCTTGCGTGCTGTGTGACCTGGGACGAGCTGCACCTCTCTGTGCCTGCTTCCTCCCCCAGGAGAGGGGGCAGTGGCCCTGTGTAGTGCGTGGGGTGTCGCAGGTTTACTTAACCATCTCCTGGACAGTGGTTAGCAAAAGCGCCGTGCTTAGCGAGTCCAGGGAGCCTGGCTGTAGACCGCGTAGGAAAGCCAAGCGCCTCCACCTGCTGGGCTGTTTGTCGTGACAACTGCCAGGCACTACGCTGGTTCGTCTCAGGAGTGGACCAGAGACAAACACCCAGCTAGCGGATCTAGGGCTTAGGGGTGAGCCGCCCCTCTTGTTAGTGATTTGTTCGCGGACGGGCCAGTGTAAACCAACACAACCTGATAGACAAGCTCTCCCAGGGCTTCTGGGATGGAAGCTTTCTGCTCTAAAGAAATCATCCCGGGAAGTCACTCAGCATCCAACTCTGGTCCTTTCATCAGCCTGTTTTGTTAAGCAGCTACTACATGTTTTGCATTGGACACAACAAAGGGAAGATTCCAGAGAAGTTCAGTAACAATTCTCCGTTGCTGAGTCCCCTTTGATGTCTGTGCATGGTTTGACTACGGCCCCCAAAAGCCTGGATCTGGAATGTTCCCAAGGATCCCCATGAAAGGCTGCTGCCACGCTGGTGGCACGAAGTTTACAAAGGCTGGGACAGGAGCAGAAGTCAGGCGCTCTGGCTGCTGAGGACCTGGGTTTCACTGCTCTATTTCTCAGAATCCACACCATCCTCCAGCTTCACTTCTGCTCCTTCCCATTCTCCTATACTCTCCCCCGAATTTGGCTGGTTTTGTTTGGTTTTGTTTAGGCAGGGTCTCACTGTGTAGCCCAGGCTGGCCTCAAACTCGCAGCAATCTTCCTGCCTCAGCCTCCCAAGCGCTGGGATCACAGGTGTGCACCACCACCCCTGGCTTCTTCCCCTAATTTCTTCATCTATTGTACGATTCTGCTTTGCCCCTCCCCAGATTGGAAACCTGAGAGTTCCCCCCACCCCAACTCACCTCTTTTTCACCTGGTATTTTACTTTTATTCAGATGGCTTCTTCCCCTAATTTCTTCATCTATTGTACGATTCTGCTTTGCCCCTCCCCAGATTGGAAACCTGAGAGTTCCCCCCACCCCAACTCACCTCTTTTTCACCTGGTATTTTACTTTTATTCAGATGGGGAAAAAAAAAGTCACATCTTCACTGTCACTATCTCTAGCTGTAACCACGCGTGCAATCAACAGACTGCAGCAGCGTTAGCAGTTTTCACAGTGCTGGGAGCTTGTCACCACAAAGCCCAGGTTTTCATGTCACATTACACTCACCGCGGGTTCCCTAGACTCCCGCTCACTCGCTGAGCCCCCACTCAGAGCCAGGGCCCGTCGCTCGCTCCTGTGTGGGGTTATGGAAGGAGTGCATTTGTTACGGCGAGACAACTCTATCCTTTCCAATATTCTCATAACTCAGGTTCAGAATAACTGTTTTCCCCTACTTGAAATCATACGCCTAACATCAGTGTGGAGAAGGGATCTCTTGATTATTGATGCTTCTGAAATATTTCTAGGATCCTCTCTTCGCATTTATTTCCAGTGCTCTTGCCCTAGTTCAGATATCCTGGCCTCACTGTTCTCTCCTCCCTCCACATCTTCCTCTTGCTCTACCTAACTGCCCTCTTTAAAAAATCCATAACAAAGCCCAGCATGGTGGTGTACACTTGTCATCCTAGTCCTTGGGAGGCTGAGGCAGGAGGATCTCCATGAGTTCAAGGCCACCTGGGGCTACATAGTGAGTTCAAGGCCAGCCTGGACTACACAGCTAGACCCTGTCTCAAAAAAAGAATGCACAGCAAAATTAATAACTGGTATTTATACTGAATAGTAGGGTCAATAGCAGATGTTAGAAATAAAAAGCTCACAACTTGCTTCTTTGACCTACCCATGTCTTAAGGTCTAAATATGTTGCTAATAAGCCAGGGGATTATGCAAGAAAATGAAAATGTTGCCTTTTCTCCAAAAATCAGAAGAGTGTTTGTTCCCCCCACCAGCAGCACTCAGCTTCTCCTGAGCAAAGCCACCCTGTTCAGAGGAGCAGCGCCTCCTCCCTGACCCAGCCCCTGACTTTTGGACAGACGCAAAGCCTATAAGGAAGAAGGTGCTCAGAGGCCGCCAGCAGGAACCTGTGGCTTGGGACTTGCAGCTGCTCCGACGCTGTGTGAAACTCCTGCCCCCAGGCAGGGCTGTGATGACCAAGGCCAGTCACCTGCGGCAGGCAGAGCCTGTGGGCAGCAGTCACACACGGCCTGTGCGATCGGTCTCCTGAGGAGCCTCCTGCAGCCCACAGAAACGTCCCTGTCAGGGGGACCACATGGCCAAGAGCAGAGCACACAGGCTCCCATCTGGCTCTGCCTGCTGCTTCTTTCTTGGGCGGCTTTGACAAACCCGGCCGCCCTAAGGGACAGGAACCAGGGACATCCACTAGTCAGCGCCCTTTGGTTCCATCATTGTTGTAAAAAGCAGAATATTGTCAACACCCAGGCAGGCCTGGAAACCACTCTTTCCCAGTCTAGCTTTCCAATGGCCCAATCCTGGCCTACATTTTGACTGCAGCCTTGGGCAAGATCTTGAAGAAGAGGACCCACACCAAGACCTGTGACTTATTGAAATTTGAGATAGTAAACACGTGTTGTTTAATGCCACGAAGTTGTGGTTCTGCGCCATGCATTTGTGCATGTTTGTTATGCAGCTATAGCTAACTAACACAAATCTAGCACTTCGATGATATTAACCACATAGCCTATTCTAAGGCCTGTGCTTGCACTTTTCCACTTACCCCATAACTATGGGGAAAGTGTTATTTTCATTTTACTCATGAGGCAATTAAGGCACAGAGAAGTTAGAAGATTTATTCAGCTGGTCAACTTCAGGACCAGGGTGCCTTCTCTCTCTGCAAACACAGAGGTGCTTCCTTACAACCCTGAGATGACAAACTGACCTTGCTACCCATCAAAATACTCATCTGTCCAGACACGAAAACAAGAGAC
Organism: Chinchilla lanigera; assembly: GCF_000276665.1. Classification (NCBI taxonomy): domain Eukaryota; kingdom Metazoa; phylum Chordata; class Mammalia; order Rodentia; family Chinchillidae; genus Chinchilla; species Chinchilla lanigera. The sequence continues at coordinate 32,445,598 of NW_004955415.1, forward strand.
TCCGAGGATGAACAGGTCAGACACACGGAGGCAAAGTTTAGAATACATTCAGTCTTCCACATCCCTAGATTCTGCGTCCTCAGATCCAACAACTAAAGGTGGGAAATATTTAAAAGAAACGGCATCTCTTCAGAACACACAGGTCTGTGGTCGCTTCCCCCGAGCTGGTGCAACTGTTCACACATCACCCACGCGGTGCTGCTCTAAGTCATCAGAGGGGACTCAAAGTCTGGGGGAAGCTGTGTGCAGGCTCTGCACAAACCCACGCTACGAGAGACTTGCGGCTGGGGGCCTGGGGCGCCGGTGTGAATTCCCTGCAGACCCGGGGAGCGCAGGAGATGACAGCAGGGAAGCGGGGTGTGTGTGTGTGTGTGTGTGTGTGTGTGTGTGGCCGGGGAAGGAACCGCGGGGGCAGGGGGTGCGCACTCGGAGCGCTCCTGGCAACAGCGGTTTACTAACCGGCGTGGAAATATTTTAACATTTAACAATCAGCTACCAATGTGTCCCAGAGAGAAGCCAGCAGCGTGCGGATCCAAACCGTGAATCATACGAGAGCGATTCCACGCTGGCTCAGGAATGGATTAGACACTGTGTTTGGGGTTTTCTCTCTTTTTTTTTTCATTCCCCCAGTGGATGTTCAGCTTCCGAGTTGTGTGTGGAACTGGGGCCCTCGGCTGAGCGAGGGCTAGGATGCCGCGGGCCGTACCCGGCTTAGCAGGACCTGGGGATTTCTCCACACACGGCTGCCTGGAGCCCACCTCCACGGTGACCCCCACTTCCACGGTGCATCGAGCGGGGTGCAGCCCTGGGCACTGGGCCTTGTCCCTGGTGATGGGAGGCCAAGTTGAGAGCCTCTGACCTGAAACTGCTTTTTTCACAAGGTGATCTCCACACTCCCAGCTCCATCCCCAGCACCCAGGCACTTCTGAGAAATGCAGGTGTGATAAATACGGAGAATTTTTTGTGTGTGGTACTGGAGATGGAGCCCAGGGCCTCTGCTGTGAGCTACACCCTCAGACTTTGCTAAGCTGTTAGATTGCCCAAGCTTGCGATCTTCCTGCCTCAGCCTTCCGGAGTGCTTGGGATGACAGACATGCAGCTAAATGTCTTTTTTATTGGGCATAGTAAAGGCGGGCAGGTGCGGGTGCAGTATTCACTGGCACAACCGTCGTCTCCAGCACTGAGCGGTCTCATGTGCAGGGACATTCGAGCTCTTTCCTAGCTGTGTTAAAGTACTCGATTTACTCCCGCCAACCACAGTGCCCTGCGGCACTTCAGCAGGTCTGAGTTAACCCCTCCTGCCCTGCACCCCGGCCTTCCCTGTCCTCCGCAGCTGCACTCACACGGTGGGGACAGAGTCGGGACCACAGAACCCATTAGATGACCCTGCGGCGCCCACGGCTGAACGCTCGCTCTGCGGCCCTGTCCCGAGACTGCTGCTGACGTTGGGTCCGCACAGCCCTCGGGTGACGCCGCCTTGGGGCTGTGTTCCCCCAGCCGAGCCAGCCTCGCGGAGGCGCCCCCAGACCTGCGCCAGCCGGAGCACTGGCAGGCTGGGCTTTGGAAGGCATCTCTTGCCCCGGATGTGTCTCTTGTACCATGTTTGGGGCCTTCCCGGGAAACGGAGACAGGCGGGAATGAATTTCCTGGGGGGCGAAGGAACACACCGGATTTGCGAATGGCGTTTGCGGAGAAGTGAGGTGGCTCTTTAAACGCATCCCCCAGCCAGCGCGCGCTCTGCCGGCCCTTCCGCTTCTGTTGTGGGGACCATAAGCACCGCAAGAGCCTTCTGGCGCCAGAGGCAGCGGAGGCCAGGGCTGTGGCGACTGGGGAAGGCAGAAGGTGAGCACGCCCCGCGTTTTGCCGCACCCCACTTTGGACCTCGCAAGTGGTCCCGGGCTAGCTGTGCTCTGCTCTGCTCGCCTCTGGGTTTTTCTGGACCTCGGCCTGAGCTCAGAGTCCACACAGCCACGTCAGGCAGCCGCTGAGCACATTCTACCCGCAAAGCTGGGCGCTGAGCAGCTCCAGAGACTGAGGATCAAACAGGAAAGTGCCTGGGATCCGTGCAATGGGAGAGCGGAGCGGAGGGGACCTGGGGACGCCTGGCGCTCAGGACGCCCTCCCTGCTCCATCTCCCTTCCCGCTCCTCCCTTCCCTGCTCCTGGCCACCCTGCCCTGAGCCACTGTCCCCCTCCAGGTCCCTCTGCCTGGGCCCTGCTGACTACACACTAAAACCCCAAGCCAGACTAAACCTCCCTCCCTTAAATTTCAGGTGTTAGGTATTTTTGTCCCAGCATTGGTTCTATCCTATGGGCTTCACTATTTAACCTTCTTGTGCCTCAGTTGCCACCTCTGTGAAATGGGTGCAGGGCTGGGGGTGGTCCCATGAGTTCATTCGCATAGCTGGGCCCGTGGTAGGTGTGAAGACTGATCTCTATCTAGCTCCTAAATCTATGCTAAGTTGCCATCTGTGTGTCTGCCTCTTCCTCCAGGGAAACTTTGGGCTTAGGACCAGAACATGCCCTGGGGAGACTACTGAAAATAGGGTTCACTTGCTGTAAACCCTGTGAAAATAGGGTGCACAGGTCTTAAAGCCAAAGCCATACAGTCAGCACAGAACCCATCAGTTATTCATTCAACAAACATCAGTACCTACTAGACACGGGGCACTTTCCTAAGCCAGGGAGACCCAGTAGCAGACAAGATATTCTCCTGCTCCTGCAGAGGTGACAGTCCAGTTTGGAAGGAAATATATAATTTTACATGTGGTCCAAAGTGACTCTGGGAAGGGAAGTTCCCTGGAAGAAAGTGACATTTGTGTGGAGACCAGAATGCAAGAAGCAGCAGGCCATGGGGGGAGCATTCTAAACAGAGGAACAGCAAGTACACATTCAAGTATGTCCCAGGAGTGCACCTGGAGTCCCAGCTACCCAGGAAGCTGAGGCAGAACGATTGCTTGAGCCCAGGAGTTGGAGGCCACTTGGGCAGCACAGCAAGATGCCGTGTGCAAAAACTGCAGGAACAGAAGGAGGCCCAGGTGCGACAGAGTGACAGCAGGACTGGTGAGAGACTGGGCTGGATGGGGCAGCAGGCACGTGGAGGGGGCCTCGCTGGCGCTGGAGCGTGCCTGGTGCCCCAGAACCTCAAGGTGTCAGGGGGATGGAGTCTGGGGTGCAGGCAGCAGAATAGAAGAGCCAGTGGTGGGCTCCAATGGCCATCAGGGAGAAGCCCGCAGACCAGGTAGCTGCCAGCCAAGGCCGCCCACTCCAGGACAAGAGGGGGCCTTTCTGTCTCCAGGCCAGCCTGAGGCCGGGAAGGGAAGCTCCTGGGTCAGGCCTTCCCCTTTACATAGCCACTACACTAGAATCCTCCAACCTGCCTTCCTAGAGCAAAGACAGAATAGCTCAGCGTGGTGGCACACACCTGTCGTCCCAGCACTTTCAGAGGCTGAGGCAGGAAGGTTGCAAGTTAGATCCCAGCCTGGGCAACTTAGTGACTTAGTGAGACACTGTCTCAAAAACATAAAAAAGGCTGGGGATGGAGTTCAAGGGGAAGGCCTTGGGTTCAACTCCAGATACTGCAAAAGAAAGAGGAGCAGGGAGAGAAAGAGAAAGACAGAGACAGAGAGGAAGAAAGGAAGGAAGAGGTCTGCAGACTCCACCCTCCTGCTTATGAGGAAAGAAATCACTTTCAATGTCATAATTGGCTATTGAAGGGTGAGAGTTGGATTCTTTTTTGTTTTTGTTTTTTCAGATAGGGTCTGGCTATGTAGCCCAGGTTGGCCTCAAACTGGAGGTGATCCTCCTGCCTCAGCCTCCCAAGTGCTGGGATGACAGGCGTACACCACCACTCCCAGCTGGAGAACTACATTTGTGACTGGGGGGGCAGCCTACTCTCGCAAAGTTATCCCCCAGAGGCAGAAAACTAAAGGTGGGGGTAGGATCCCCGGAAGATGGGGTGGCCAGGTCCCTTTTCTTGGCCCAGCACAGGCGGTTCGCGAGCCACAGCGCCCCCTGGTGGCCCATGTGGCAGCTGCGGGTCAAAGCCAGGGAGGAACTGAGGTTTTTGAGCACCTACAAAGTGCTAGCCAGATCTCCCTCAGAGAGCTGCAACTCACTTCCACAATAAAAAGCACTAGGTGAGCCAGGCGAGCGGCACAGGCCTGAAATCCCCACACTGTGGGAGGCTAGGGCAGGAAAATCTCAAGTCTGAGGCCAGCCTGAGCAACTTAGCCTCAAAAAAATTGTTTTCATAAAATATAATAAAATAGAAAAAGTCTAGGGATATAACCTAGCACTCCCTGTGTTCAATCCTCAGAATAACAACAACAAAAAAACCAGGTCAGACTTATGGAAGTATAAACTAGAAAACGCTGGTACATAATGTTAAGCAAAACAAGTCAGACACATTAGGTTAAATACTGCATGGTTTCCCTTACATGAGAAACCCAAATTATACGTATGCAAATGTGGCACACAAGGGAAGCTAGGTGAACAGGAAGTGGGGAGGGGCTCGGATGGTTCCCCACATTACTTGTTCCCTTGTTTCAAAGTATTTCAATGTATGCTAATTTGTCTCATTTACACTACTAGTTTCTCTTAGTTAATTGAAAAGAAAGTTTTGTGCTATTATCTGTTTGTTTCTTCCTTGTAAGCCCCTCCTTGGTGCTTACCTGTCTTGTACTCTGAGTAACTGCTTTGAAGACCACAACACACCGTGTATTAACTGTTGCTGTTCTCTTATTACTCGGTTATAAATTTTTTTTGTAAAATAAACAAAGTAAAAGGAACATGCTGGTTGCCAGGGGCTGGGGCATAGTGCATGCCCAGGGGAGGGGGAGAGGCTCAGGATGGTGGATGGTGGATGGGTGCACAGCCACAGAAGGTGGTGGGAACGAGTCCTGGGTTTATCTGCAGTTAATAGGAACGTGAGCCTGGCATCGTGGCACACACTGGCAGTCCCAGCACTAGGGAGGCTGAGGCAGGAGGATTGGGAGCTCAATCCCCCTAGAACTTGGCTCAAGAAACAAATCTGATAGATTTCAGTTGGCACAGAAAGTAATAAAACAATAAAATGCTTTTATTGCGGGGCACGGAGAAGACCACAGAGGGGAAGGATAAAGGGGGGTTGTGGCTCTTCTGAGGGGCCTGGCTGAGAGAACAGTGGTTAAATATTACCAGGCTGGAGGTGGGGTTTAGGGCATGGACCAGCTGACGTGGCATGACAGTATTGGGTGGGAACGTGGGAAAATGAAACAGGACACTACAAAGGGGAGTGAGAAGTCATAATTTAACTCACATGAAGAAGGGTGGGGCTTCGCACATGGCCTCTAGTGGCCAGTGCCATATTGGCCATGGCACATAGCCTCCAGTAGGTGGCGCCACAGCAACTCTAAGGGAATTATAATGAGAGAAGGAACCCATCAAAATCAATCAATAAAGTACTCTATAGTTCAAAACAGCTTTTTTAAAAAAGGACTTTGTTATCATCTCCCAAAATATCTGAAGTGATGGCCGCGCTGATTCACCTGATTTCATCACTCTACACTACATACATGCATTGAAACAGCACATTCACTATCCATGTAGCCACTGTCACAAGCCAATGACCTCGCACATGTCAGCAACAATGCACAGTCGTTTGTTGGTTGGTTGGTTCTGGGGATGGAACCCAAGGCCTCTACCACTGAGCTACACCCTGATGTCACTCCCTTTTCTTTGTTTATTTTGTTTTTTTGAGATAGGGGCTCAATATATAGCCCAAGCTGGTCTTGAACTCTGAGTGATCCTCCTGTTTCAGCCTCCCAACTTCTGGGATCTCAGGCGTGCACCACCACTCCCAGCTACATCTCACCCCTTTTTAAAACAGAGTCTCACTGAGTTCCCAGGCTGGTCTCAAATTTGGGGTCCTCCTGCCTCAGCCTTCTAGAGTGCTGGGACTGCAGGCTGTGGCTGGCTAAATCTTCGAATGCAGAACTTGGATGTAGTCGAGCTTCCATGTGTTATTGTTTCACCTAAAACTAAGAAAGGCACTGAGCCTGCTTAATCCTTAATGGACAGGTGACCCAAATCTATCTGGCTGGTTGGTCGCAGTTCTCACGCATTTTGCTACAGCGCGGTCATTCCGCAGGTGTTTATTGAGCATCTACTTGAAGAGCCATCACTTCAGGCTCCAGGGGACACAGCTGTGAGTCCCGGTGGGCAGAAGCAAGGAACGGGCCGGATGCTGTGTGTGGACCTGTGCAGGTGGGCGGATGCGCTGGGCTGTCCCTGGCGAGGGGGATGTGTGGCTGTCAGAGGGCTCTGCCTGGAAAGCAAGGGCTGACGAGAATAGCAAGCACAGGGGAGCGGCGAGACCAGACCCAGGCACCCGGAAGATGAAGAAGGGGAGCATGTGATTCCGTCACTGCCGGGAGAAAACTGCCACCACCAAAACGAGCTTACACACACACACACACACACACACACACACACACACACACACGGTGCGGAGCAGGACGGAGCACAGGACAGTCGGGCTGGGCTCCCCCACGGGTCTAGGAAACAGGAGATGCGGAGCTGAGGGGAGGGTGCGTGCGATAGACCATAGAAAACAACGCAAAAACCCACAGGACCTGGAAATCCTACTTGATGCAGTGATTTCCCTTCTGGGAATAAATCCGAAAGAGCTGAAAGCAGGAATTCGAGGAGGTATCCGTACACTCCTGCTCACAGCAGTTACTCACAAAGGCTAAAAGATGGTGCAGCCCACGTGCCCATCAGTGGACCAATAGCTAAACAAGGTGTAGTGTGTCTATGGTGGAATATTACACAAATGTGAAAAGGAAGGGCGTCCTGGCACTTGCTACAATGTAGGTGAACCTGGAGGGCATGACCCTTAGTGAAACAGACCAGTCACCAAAAGACAAAGGTTGCACAATTCCACTTCTAGGAGGCCCTAGAAGAGTCAAGTTCATAGGCACAGGAAGTAGGATGGTGTGTACCAGCGGCAGGGCGGGGCAGAGGAGAGTCAGCGTCCAGTGGGGAAAGAGGTCGAGTATGGGAGGACAGGAGGGCTCAGCAGACAGGTGCTGGTGGCAGCTGCACAGCCATGGCAGGTGCTCGGGTAGGAGGTGAGCAGGAGGCACAGCTCAGTGGAAGAACCATTACCTGGCGCAATGAGGGCCTACGATGCCTGTCCATTGCTCAAAAAATGGTTAAAAGGGTAAATTTGATGTGATGTGTATTCTAGCCCAATAGAAAAGAGACAGATGCACATCTGTCATCCCAGCCCTGGGGAGGCTGAGGCAGGAGGATTGCAAGTTTGAGCCCAGCTTGGGCAATTTAGTGAGACCTTGTCTCAAAAATCTTTTAAATGTTTTAAAGGGCTGGGGATGTAGTCAGTGCGAGAATACTGCTGGGTCGGATCCCTAGTACAAAAGAAGAGCCAGTCATGGTGACACAGCCGGGTGTGGGGGCACACACTTGTAATCGCAGCACCCGGGAGGCTGAGGCAGGAGGACCACTGTGATTTCAAGGCCAGCCTGGGCCACATACTGAGACCCTGTCTCAAAAAAAAAAAGAAAAAAAGAAAAAGAAGAAAGAGGCAGAGAACAGTAAGGGAGAGAGAAGAAGGAGGTGGAGGAGGAGGGAGAGAGGGAAGAGGGGAGGAGAAATCAACTGTAAGAAGAGAAACAAGGAAATTTAAGTGCGGACTGGAAGTTAGGAGATATAAAAGAATCTCTCATAAGGCTGCAGTGTGATACTAGTACGAGAACGTGTGCTTTAGAGATGTAGTCTGAAGCTTGTCAAATTACATGAAATCTACAACTTGCTTTCCAATATCTCAGAAAATAAGAAAAAGGAAAATGGATTTAGAGTAAAGCTTGTAAAACCCTGATATCTATTAAATTTGGAGACTGGATATGAAGAGTTCGCTGTTCTCTACTTTTAGTGTATTTTAACCATTTTAGTAGAAATATCTTGGATTTTTCCCCCCGGTGCTGGGGGCTGAACCTCAGACCTTCACACTGGGCTTCATTCTCAGCCCCACCCCCTCACCTTTGTTTGAGACAAGGCTTTTACTAAGTCACTACGTTGTCCAGGCTGGGCTTGAACTCACGTTCGTCCTGCCTCAGCCTCCAAGAGCGCTGGGATTACAGTCATGCACCACCACACCTAATTGAATCAATCTCTTTTACAGAACGCCGTATTTAAAACTGCAAGGTAAAGTTCTAAACCATGAAGCCAAAAGTGTCTTGCACCGACAAAGTAAAAACCGCAAACCATTTTAAAATACTGTGCATCTCGCTGATGCCTCACTATGCACATGATAAATGTACCAGGAAGCTTCTGTGATTTATAAATAATTACAAACATGTACATTATAGGTGTGCTGAGAAATTGTTTTGCTAGCTGGGACAGCAGCTGGGGAGGTTAGAGATCCTGACTGTAAAGACAGCCATAGAAGGGGGTTGTGCTGGGAATGGTAGCTTGGGCCAGGATGCAACTCAGTGATAAGCACCTGCCTAGCATGCGTAAGGCCCTGGGCTCCACCCCAGAAACCCAAAAAAGATCCCTTAAGCAATGTGTCCTGATTCTGATCATTAGTCACACCACAGGGCTTCTCTTTTAGTCCCATTTATTTATTTATTTAGTTAGTTAGTTAGTTAGTTAGTTAGTTAGAGACAAGATCTTGCTATGTAGCCAGGCTGGCCTTGAACTCTCTGCAATCCTCCTGCCTCAGCCTCCCAAGTGTTAGGATTATAGGCATGCACCACCATGCAGGGCCTCTACTGTTTATTTTTAAAAGCTTTTGAAAGCAAATCACTGCTACTTTCTCGCGCTGAAATTTTGTGGTCAGATCCAAGCCTGGGCTTTAGCATCCGAAGGCCTGGGGTTCAAATCTGTTCCACCAGTAAGTGGCTGGAAGGCTCACGTGACTCCCCTCACCTTTCAACCTCTGTTCACCCCAAAACTGTGGGCAGCACTGGGCCCAGCGCACGGCACAGTGGCACGAAACGAGGCTGAAAAGGGCTTTGCACTGTGTCTGGTGTACGGTAGGCGCCCAGTGAGGGTTTGCTGTCGTTATTCATATAACTCATACTCGGCGCCCTCCTTTTTAATTCACTTTTCCACTCCCTAAAAAAACATAAAATCTCTTTTCAGCTAGTCCGTGGAAATGACTCACTGGAGCCCCTGTGTTTCTGAGAGACCGATTTCTTTATAAAAGGCAAATAAAAGGAGTGGGAGGAAGTAAGTAGAGATTAAAAAAAGGGAAGGGAGAGGAGAGGAAGAGAAGGGAAAGGTGAGTCCTGGAGGGAGGGCGGGAGAGGAGCAGAGCTAAAAAGCAACGGTACATCCGGGTGATTTAGGGGAATAGGGAGCGGGAGGGACGGTGGAGATGGGTTGGTAGACGGAAAGTTTGATGGGTTGATGAGCAGAAAAAGGACGGATGGATGGATGGATGGATGAATGGATGGATGGATGGATGGATGGATGGATGGATGGATGGATGGACGGACGGATGGATGGATGAATGGATGGATGGACGGATGGATGGATGGATGAATGCGTGGATGAGTGGATGGATGGATGGATAGGTAGGTGGATGGATGCATGGATGGATGGACGGATGGATGGATGAATGCGTGGATGAGTGGACAGATGGATGGATGGATGGATGGATGGATGGATGGACGGATGGATGGATGAATGCGTGGATGAGTGGATGGATGGATGGATAGGTAGGTGGATGGATGCATGGATGGATGGACGGATGGATGGATGGATGCGTGGATGAGTGGACAGATGGATGGATGGATGGATGGATGGATGGATGGATGGATGGACAGATGGATGGATGGATAGGTAGGTGGATGGACGGATGGATGGATGGATGGACGGACGGACGGACGGATGGATGGATGGATGGGCGGATGGATGGATGGATGGATGGATGGATGGATGGATGGGCGGACGGACGGATGGATTGGGTAGGTGGGTGAGAGAAAAGGTGAGTGGATGTGAGAAAGGACAGATGGGCGACGATGGTCGGTGAATGGAAAGAAGGATAGGTATGTTAGTGGATGGATGGAAATGTCGGGTGGGTGGATAAATGGATAGATGGATTGGCTGGTGGAAAGGATGACGGGGTGAGTGGATAAGTGGAAAGGTGGGAGGGTGATTGGATGGATAGAAATATGGACTGATGGATGCATGAATGGGATAGACACAAGATGAATGAACAGGCGATGGCATGGATAGATGGATAGAAAGACGGATGAGGGAGGGGATGGGTTGATGGACAGATGGATGGATGAGTGGATGGGTGGATGGACCAACGGATGGGTGGATGGATGAGTGGATGGAGAGTTGGGTGCAGGAGAGAAAAAGTTAAACTAGGAGAAAGGAAAAGTCATCGCTCTGCCTCCCTAAACGATGCTTACATCCGCCAGCAGGTGTCAGCCTTACCCCAGGAAACCGGCTCACAGCCGCGTTCGAGCCACCTCCATTCACCCCAAACTGATAATGGGGTTTCGTCGCTCCCTGTATTTACAGCACCCCGCAATCCACAGACATGTAGAGCAGACTGAGAAGCAGGTGGCCTGCGGCAGTGACAGCCCCGACCCCCGTGGATAGCCGGGGGTTCCCAGTGTCACCGGCCGCCCAGAAACCCAGCCCTGCTCGCGTCTTTGCTAAAGTGCTGGAGCAAAAGCAATCAAAATAAACGAAAACACAAGATTTAAAAGGCAACTAAAAGAAAAGAACGTGAGGCACCAGCGCCTCCCCTTTTGGAAACAGGGGCGCGGGTGCAACTGAACCTCACACCAGCACCCTCGCTCTTCCAGTGCCCAGGGCAGCCAGCTCCCACGGCAGTACTGAGCTTGGGAAGCCACCGGCCCCCAAGGTCAGGAGGGGAGCCCCGGCCCTGGACGCTCCCTGGCGAATACCTACTTCAGGGGTCACTGGCAAAGACTGAGGGGGCCCGGGTGCCAGCTCGCTCTGCCTTCAGCACACGGTTTCATCTCTGCCCCCAAAGCTTCAGGGTTAGACGTCCGTGGAGTGGAAGTGAGGTTCCTGCGTGTTCCCCCACACAGCCGCATCTCCCAGCGCCTGCCCCCCACCCCGCACCCTTACCCCGCCCAGCCTTTATTGCTGCATCACGTCTGGGGAAGCCCAGAGTTGCCGGAGCTAATCGCGCAGTGTTTGGGGTGTTTTAAAACGGAGAGTTAGTTAGGCGAGGTGGCACGCGCCTATCATCGCAGCACTCTGGGAGGCTGAGGCGGGAGGGTCCCAAGTTTGAGCCCAGCCTGAGCAGCTTAGCAACTTGGCAAGACGCTGTCTCAAAATTAAAACATTTAAAAAGTACTGGGACTCAGAGCTGAGGCCCTGGGTTCAATTCCCAGTGTTGGTTAAAAAAGAAAAAAAAGGGGGGGGAGGGGGGCGTGGATCAGTGGGCAGGGAAGGATGAGATCTCCGCATCCGGGGCGCCCCGTCCGCGCTCCAGCCCTGTGACTGCAGCCCGCCGCCCGCCGGGGTACTCACTCCCACTCCTTCCTCCGCGCCTGCGCCGTGCTGTGCGTCTTGTGCGCCTGGTGGGCCAAGATGACATCGCGGTGGTCCACCACGCCGCCCCGCCGCCGCAGGGGGCGCCCTTCGAGGCCGCTGCTCATCCGCCGGGGCGCCGCGTCCCGCAGGGCGCCATGGTGACTGAGAGGGGCGAGCATCGGGTCAGGGACCCTTGGGGACGGCGACCTCCATGGGCCTCGCCCGGAAACCTCAGGCTCTTCTGTGCCCCGCAGCGGGAGGAGGCGGCTAGGAGAGAGCAGAGGGGCAGCGTGAGGGGCCGGCCGGGCAGACGCGGCAGAGCCTGCAGGGCCGGCACCTGCGAGGCGCCCGCCTCCCCGGAGCCAGCACGCGCGCGGCCCCGGCTGGCGGCGTCCAGGATGCCCGGCAACCCGGGCCGAGAGCCGCTTCTCCGGTGCCTCCTGGCAACCACCGCAGCCCGCGGAGCGAGAGGCTACAGGGCGTGGCGCTGCCACCCTCGCCGCCGGGCGCAGCTGCGGGGACCGGGGGGGACGCAGTGGCCCCTCCGAAAGGCGCCACCAAGGCCTGCTCGGCCAGTCTGCGCCAGCCCCGGGGTCCCTGCATCCACAGCCGTAAGCAGGTGGGAACGGGACAAGCTCAAGGGGGAGCCTGACCTACACGGAGGAGAGGCCGCCGACCTGCCGCTTGGCTTCCAGCAGGCACGGCCGGCTTGGATAACTTTTAAATTTTTTTTTTCCAGAAAAATTCAACAGTCTTACTTATAATTGTTGTGAAGTTGAACTGCTTAAAACTTGTTCGCTGAAACATTTTGACTTGCATGAATGCTTTACACCCCCACATGAGTATTAAAAATTCGCACAAATGCAAATGGGAAAACTGCCAATACCTGATTTCCGCCCCCGGCTTTCCCCCTGCGTTCATGTACTTAGGCACCTTTTGACCCCATGGGGAAAGAATATCTAACATTCAGAACTACCAGTGACAGGAAGAAAAGAAAAAAATTTTTTAAGGATGAAATGTTTTCCACCATAGTGGACTCTTTTTTTTTTTTTTTTTTTTTTTTTTGGCTTTTCTCTGGTACCAGGAACCGAACTCACGACTTTGCATTTGCCAGGCAGGCGCTTTGCCGCTGAGCTAAATCCCCAGCCCCGTAGTGGACTCTTAAGCACGTTCTCCGCGAGTGCGCTAGTTGGGTATCTTTTGGCGTCATCACTGTTACACGTCTGGCAGGGACGGTGCACGGGTTGGTATCCTCAGCCGGGCCTCGCCTGCCTCCCGCAAAGCACGGATAGCTGCGCTCTGTAAGCACCGAGCTGTTATGAAGTCCTGAGCGGTTTGCCACACCCGACGCGGGATAGGGAGTTTGCAAAGCAGAAGTTCAGTGGACTTCTGACAACGTCTAATGTCACAGAGTGCCACAGCCCAGGCCTGCAAAGATGAGGTTTCCCCACCCCTTAGGAGCAGTGAGGAAATGCAGCCATTTGTTTCCTAGGGGCTTTACCGCAGGTGGATTTGGGGGCAATTTGCTTGGTGAGAGCCTTGCTATGGGCTTGGTACCCCTTTCTTCGGCTGCAGCTCAGCAAGAAGCAGCATTGGTTAATTATAGGGCGACAGCAGCACAGCAGCTGTGAACATAATTCAGCTTTTTAAATTTTTATTTTATCTGTGTGTGTGTGTGTGTGTGTGTGTGTACACGCACGTGCGCGATACTGCAAATCAAACCCAAGGCCTTCACACTGAGCTACATCTTTAGCCTTTTATTTTTCATTTATTTAATTTTTTTTTTTTTTGGAGATAGGGTCTCACTAAGTTGCCCAGGCTGGTCTCATACTTGGGATCCTCCTGCCTCAGCCTCCCAGAGAGCTGGGAAGTTTTGTTTTATATTTAATTGACACATGATTGTAAATATGGATAGGACCCAGTATGAAGTTTGGTACATGTCAATGTGGTGTCATGATCAAACCAGGGCCGTTAGCACAACCAGTGCATCTGACATTTGTTGATCCTTTGCACTGAACCACTTCCAGCCTTCTCTCGGAGCTATTCTGTAGTATACATTAAGATTGACTGTAAAGAGCTGTCGTGGTGATGCGCGCCTATCATCCCAGCACTCAGGCAGCCTGATGCAGGAGGACCCCAAGTGTGAGCCCAGCCTGGGCAACTTAATGACTTAACAAGACTCTATCTCAAAAAGGATGCAGGGCTGGGCATGCAGCTCCGTGAGTTCAATTCCCAGTAGGGCAAAAACCATGGACTCTAGTTGGGCTGTTTTGAAAAGATGAAAGGAACAGAGTTCCCACCACTCACATACTCAACACCAGAGGATCTTGAAGCCCTAAGAAAACCTTTGTCTTTGTTCACTTATTCACTCGACAATCCCTGAGAGAGCACCCAGAGTGTGTTGGGGCCTGAGCTGGCCCTGGAAATGCAGTTGTGAGTAAGGCTGACAGAGGTCCCTACCCTGGTGGACAGAACATTTTAAGGAGGAAGACGGACAAGGATCAAAATAGGTGAAGACGTGACGTAGGGATGAGGAGCTGGAAAGTACTATGGAGGATAAGGAGAGAAATGGGTGTGGGTCACCCGGCTGCCAGAGTACAGGAGCACCGTCCCCAACATCCCGGGGACCGGCTTGGGGACCCCAAAGACACCAGGCCCCGAGGATGCTCGAGCCCCTTCAGCAACGGTGTTGCGTTTGCCGAGGGCCTGCGCCTCTCCTCCCGCAGACTCAGAACCGTCCCTGCCAACCCGGGGCAGTGCCACCTGTGTGCACGCCCTGGCTGCACGGCGTCCTTGGGGAATCGTGGCAGGGAAAAGGCCACCTCTGTCCAGTGCAGGTCAGTGTTTAGAACACACCTTCCATCTGCAGTTGGTTGAATCTGAGGACAGGGAGCCCCTGGGTGGGGAGGACCAGCTGGACCACAGAGGGCAAAAAGCAACAGAAAGGTGCTGTCCCACAGGACAGGGAGCCCGACACCCAAAGCCAGGCGTGGCTTCTCCCAGGGTCCCGCTCCTTGGTTCCTGGGTGCCTGGCGTTCGTGCCTCTGTGGTTGTCTCTTTGTACGGTGTCGCTCTGAGTCCTGCTTTCCTCTCCCCTCTGTCCTCTCTTCCTTTCCTCCTAGGACTGCAGTACCACTTTACTGCACAGCAGTCCTCTCTTATCCATGGGGGCTATTGGTATGATCGAAATACACAGTTAATGTTTACATTTTTAACCGTATTACAAGCAGGGAACAGGGATGCACATCTGTAATCCCAGGACTCAGGAGGCTGAGGCAGGAAGAGCTCCATGAGTTCTAGGCCAGCCTGGGGTACTAGTGAGACTCTGTCTCAAAAAAAGAAATTAAAAATAGAAATGAAAATGCATTACAGTAAAAGACACATTAGCATGAAACCCCCTCAAAACACTCCCTTCATTTTGAACAAAATTCTCCCACCATCCTTGTCACTTTCTGAAGCAGTTCTGGAAGTCCTCTTTCCGGAGCATCTTTACAAGGTGGGATCAAAGCTACTGTGCGTGTTGCTGCGAAGCACCAGCCAACAGAAAGCAGGTTTGTAAAAACATGACACTGTGTCCTCAGCCACCTTATTCACCAGGTCTGGCACCCTGGGACTCCTGGCTCCACCCCAACGTCAAAGTGACCATGAAAGGGAAACATTTTTGATCAGTTCAGGCTGTTAAGGCAGCCAGAGTAGTGCAAGCGAAGGTACTCACGAAGGAGGACCCCAGAACCGCTCCAGGAAACAGCGAGAAGGAGGGAATACGCATGCGTGAAATAAGGGGGAGAATTTTTGCTTTGCTTTTGACTTTTTTTTTTTTAATCAGTATGTGTTTGTGATACATAATACATGCATTTGTCTTGGGGAGTTAGCACACAGACCATGTTTCCCTGAAAATAAGACCTCATTAGAAAATAAGCCTTAGGGCGATTTTTTTCAGGTGCTCATAGTATAAGCCCTCTCCCAAAATAAGCCCCAGTGAAGATCGTCAGCCAGACAGATGCATTTAGTACGGACATATTGAATTATAAAATAATAATATTAATATATAATTAAGTATGAATAAATAATGCTATTGACACACTCAAATGATAGCCTAAGTCATAGGTAAGCGTTTGTAAACACCTAAGCGGGTGCCGTCTGCTGCACACGGATGAGCGCGAGGCGCAGTGGATCTCCTAAGAATCCTCTGGACTCAGCACACCTTGTGTGAAATAAAGAAACATTCTTTGGATTTGGGGCCTGCAAATTTTTTGTCTTTTTTTTGTTTTGTTTTGTTTTGTTTTTTTGGTACAGGGAATCGAACTCAGGACCTCGCGCTTACCAGGCAGGAGCTTGTGCCGCTGAGCTACATCCCAGGCCGGTTTTTGTCACTTTCGTGTGGACCTTCATTCTCAGCTGTCGTCATTTTGTTGCCCCTCCTGTCTCCCAAGCCTTCAGCTGACCCTCGCTTTGGTGGAAGCTTTGTGAAGCCGCCTGCCAGAGGCCTCGACTTGGGGGAGGAACCGACCGGACAAAATCCTGAGAGCCGTGTGGCCACTGCCCTGAGAGCAGACGACAGGGACGAGAACCGCGCGCTTCAGGAGAGATCTCCTGCTGGACACGAGAGGTCGGGCCAATGGAAATGGAGTCCCCAGAAAGTCAGGCTGGAATTCGGGGTTGGGAGTCATGACAATGCTCCAAAGAAGATGGCATAAACATAGTTCTTGTACATAATAGATGTAGACTGTTGTACATGAGAAAACAGGACATCCCCTGAGAATAAATCCTATTAGGTCTTTTGGAGCAAAAATTACTCTAAGACCTGGCCTTACTCTCGGGGAAGTTCAGTGCATAAGGAATCTTGATCTTTTTACTATGTCTTCCCCTTCCTGCCGCTTCCTTTGTCTCCAGATCCCCTTCCCATTTCCACAGTCTCAATTTTTTTTTTTTTTTTTTAGTTCAGGCCGGCCTTGAACTCACATCCGTCTTCCTGCCTCAGCCTCCCAAGTGCTGGGATTACAGGCATTCTCTGGGGAAATATTTTGAAGGGGGTAAATGGCAATGTGCCTTTTAGTGTAATATCTTTTAAAATTTAAATATTCACCATATTTTTCAAACACACCTCATTATGTCCCAAGACCCCATTGGATATCTGAAACCACAGATAAAACCCTATATGTACAGTTCTGCCCATACATGTGTACCTACGATAAACTGTAATTCATCTGTTAGTCACTGTGACAGGTTAGCAGCAATGAGTACTAATCACATGGGACAAGTGCGCCATATTCTCTCATAAAAGTTACATGAGTATTCTACCTCCCTACCAATATTAATATTTTCTGAACACAGACGACTCCAGGGAAACCACCGACAGTGAAAATGCAGATAAGGAGGGCCAGGGCACACATCTGCCTTCGCTATTCAGTGAACAGCAAGCTGCTTCTTATCCAGAATAGCAGGAGCACGCAGCACTCATTTTAGGAGAAGGGGAAGCTCCTGTCCTTATTTCTTTAGCTCACTTTAACCCACTGACAAGAACTTCAGTATAGTGCAGAAATAGTACATATGGTCTTGTTTCTAATTTTAGTTTTTATGCTGAGCATGCTGGTGCCCCCACCATGGCCCCAGCTACACCAGAGGCTGAGGCAGGAGGATCGCTTGAGCCCAGGAGTTCCAGGGCAGCTTGGCCAACATAGCAAGATCCATTGCAAACCAAAAACACTATTTTTCTTTTTAATATAATTTTTAAATTGTTTTAAACTGACAAAGATTGTGTACATTTATATTGTGTGACAAACAGCAACCAAAAGTGTTGAGTAAGGTAGTTGCATATTAGATGGCCTCACAGCATAAGGGACAGCTGGGCAGAGGCCAAAAGAGGTGACACAGGAGGGACATGGGTGCAAAGGTCCTGAAGACGGACCCTGTGCAATTTGCTCAAGGAACCAGGGGGTGGGCTGGGTGCAGCTCAGTGAGGGACTTGCCTGGCCTCCCAGAGTCCCTGGGTTCTACACACACACACACACACACACACACACACACACACAAGCAAGCAGAAGACTTGTGTGGCTGTGAGTGAACAAGGAGGGGGGTACAGAAGGTGGTGGCAGGGATTGCAGCGTCCTGTGGACCACACAGAAGACTGCGCTTATTTCTTCTCAGAGCAACATGGCGCCCAGCTTTTGGAATCCATCCCTCCCTCAACAGCGCATTTTCACACCTTGCTGATTTTTCCAGCCTGGGTTCCTCACTACCTTTCCAGGAAAAGCGAATCTATCAGAAAGCGGGGAACAATGGAATAGAACCAAGAGGCTGCACGTCACCCACGCACACACATTTCACAAATGACCATGGCACCCACAGGTGGAGCAGATCTGTGGGGACAGATCCCCCAGCTGCGAAGAGTCCGGAGCAGGAAGGCGCACGGCGCCCCTCTCATTCCCTCGCTCTGCTCTGTTCTTTCCCTTCCCTTTCAGAGTAAATGAGAATCCCATCCGCTGCGGGAGGATCAGCCCCACGGCGGCTGCACAGTGCACTTGTCCTCCAGCTTCCTGCAAGTCCTGTTACCAGCCGGGCCCAGAGACCTGCCCTTCCTGGGGCCTTTACGCTTCCATTTACTCCCCGTGAGACTTCACTCTTGATTGCCTAGGACTGCTCATTTCTAAAGTCTTTTGTGTTTTTTCAAATACCTTTCTCTCACCCCGAAAAAAGAAATCTCCTATATCTTCAATAACCACTTGCACATAGAAGGTGCATTCCTTTCCATTTTGCAGAAATAAAACCGAGGACAGGAGGTAGATTCGAGGCTCTCCTACACAGCTCGGCCTTGCTATGTGATGGCCAGGCTCCTTGTAAGAGTCGCCCCTCCTCATTGCACGGATGTGAGGAGGAATCCAGCTTCTAGATTGCGTGTGCCGGCGGTATTCTTTAGTAAAACCTCGAGATTAGGGCTGGGGTGCACCTCAGTGGTGAGCACTGGCCTAGCATGCATAGGGCCCTGGTTTCCATCCCAGTACCTCAAAAGAAAAGAAAACTCAATGATTAGACATGGTGGAAGCATTTTGATGAGAAAAGTTCTAAACTGGGCATGGCAACAAGACTGTAATCTGGGGCTGAGGCAGGAGGATCACAAATTCAAATCCAGCCTGGACAAGTTAGTGACTTAGTGAGACCTTGACTCAAAATTAAACATTTTAAAAAGGACTGGGGATGTAGCTCAGTGTGAAGGCCCTGGGTTCAATCCTCAGTACAGAACCAAAAGAAAGAAGGGAGGGAGAAAGGGAGGGAGAGGAGGAAGGAGAAGCAAGAGAAGGAGAAAAGAGAGGAAGAGGAGGAGGAAATAGAGGGAGAAGAGGAGGAAGAAGGGGAGAAATTGCTCTAAACATCAGGACTCTCCATACTGCCAAGGCAGGAGGAACAGCAAAGCCACCCCTGAGGTGCTCACGCTAGACGACACTTTCTGAGGCATCCACCTTCTTGTCATCCAGACTCAAGAAAAAATGCCTGACTGCCCTCGCCATGGTCTGAATAGTCGGTGTCTCCAGGCTCCTGTGTGGAGGGCTTGGTCTCCAGGCAATAGTGCTCAGTGGTGGGGGCTACAGGTGACTGGATCAGGAGGGCTCTGCATCACCAGTGATGAGCCCATAATGTCATAGCTTTATTGGGAGTGGTGGAAAATAAGGAAGCAGAGGCTGACTGAAGGGCATGGGTCACTGTGTGAGCCCTTGGAGACCACCTTATCCCCAGCTCTTCTGTTCTGTCTGCTTCTCTGCTTCCTGGCTACCATGAAGTGAGCAGCCTCCTCCTCTTCCTCCTCTTCCTGCTCCTCCTCCTCTTCCTCCCACTGCCATGATCCTTCTGCCCAGAGCCAGTAGACCATGGACTGAGCCCTCTGAAACCATGAACCAAAATCAAGCTCTCCTCTTCTGAGCTGATTTTCTTAGGTATTTTGTCATAGTGACAGAAAGGTCATCTCATTACAGACCCCCCAGTGTACCCTGATGCCCAAGCTGCAAATAGAGTTGACAATCTCCATTCCCCACTTCCCTTCACCTGGATCAAAGCCAAAATACATCCTGCGTCCAGCCATCACACAGCCAGAACACGGCAGCCAACATGTGGGCTAACAGGAGAAAAGTACATCCCATGGGGCTGCCTCCTCCCCAGCCTCCTCCCGTTCTCTTCTTCTTTTTGCCCTCTACACCCCGGATTCACTGGCCTCCTTGCCATGTCTGGCCTTTCCCAGGCTCATTCCCCTCTCTGCACCTGCTGCTCCCTCCTCCTTTCCTTAGTCTGCAACAGGGTAGCTCCTTTCACCATTCAAGGATGCAGTCAGGGGCACTTGACTGGACCATTCTGCCCAAAGTGACACCCCAGCCAGTGCCCCATCATGCTTCCCAGTGAGGTCTGCATATGTATACTGCTCCCTGAGTCCAGTGCTTATGTGTGGGACTTGTATCTCATCCACTCCCTGTGAGCTCCATGGGGACAAAGATCTTGGATTGTCCTGTTGCCATTGGCTCCCAGACACCTTCAATATATATTGCCTGGATGGATGGATGGATGGATGGATGGATGGATGCATGGATGGATGGTTGGATTGGTGGGATTGGTGGATGGATGGATGGATGCATTGGTGGATGGATGGATGCACTGGTGGATAGATGGATGGACTGGTGGATGGGTGGATGGATGAGTGGATGGATGGATAGATGGATGGATGGTTGGATGGATGGACAGTCTTAGGAATGAGTCCACCCAGGAAATGCTATCAAGTGTCTTACAAACCACCACATGGAATCCAGAGCTTTTTCTAAGTAGGGATATAGTGTGTTGGGAAAAGTACTTTACCTCAGTATTCTGAAGCCAGTGTTGACCCCAGCATGTAGCAACTAGCTGTGGAGCCCCCTTCAAATTACCCAAGCCTCTGAGGCTCTGCTTTCTTCTCCACACCATGAGGATCAATCGGCATAGTTGTCACCCAGTGTCATTGGAGGGTAAGTTCCTGGACCCCTGCAGACACCAAACTCCAGGGATGCTCAGGTTCCTTATACAAAGTGACCCAGATTTGCACCAAACCTACTCACAATCTCCTGTCGCCCTTAAGTCATGTCCAGACACATATCCAATGCAAATGCTATGTGAATACACTGTATTGGTGTATTGGTATATAGAGCTACACTGTACTGGTTAGGGTGTGAAGATCAGAAAGATGTGTATATGGGGGCTGGGGATTTAGCTCAGGGGCAAAGTGCCTGCCTGGAAAGCGCAAGGTCGTGAGTTCGATTCCCGGTACTGGAAAAACAAAACAAAAAAACCCAAAAAACAAAAAAAAGAAAGATGTGTATATGTTCAGCACCAATTCCATGTCTTTGATGTGTGGCTGGTAGGAGCCAGATGGGGAAGCTCCAGACACAGAGGCCAGCTGTCCTTCAGAAAGTTTCTGGGAGGGACCAAGGGCTCCCCCGTGAGAAGACAATGTCACAGCACGGTCAGGCCGTGGAAAGTGCTTGGTAGACACCAGCTTTTGTGTTGATTTGTGGCAGGTCGGAGAAAGGGGACATCGCAGGGGATGGGGACATCTGCTCCAGCAGCGTCACCGGGGCCCTTTGCAGAGCCTCGTGAGTGGCTCCAGCAGAGCCCCAGCTGTCCTGTGTGTACGCGCAACAAACAAACAGCCTGGCCCGCCATCAGTTCCCAGCTGGGCATCCACCCCAGCACCCGGGCACCTGCAGGGCCTCGTGACCAGGTGTGTGATCCCCCACCTTGTTTGCCCCACTGCGGCTCAGAGCAAACACAGGGGTTGCTCCACCAAGAAACAGCCAGGTGCGGCAAACAGACAGTACGAAGGAAGACAGTGGGGACAAGCAAACAGAAGAAAACAAAGAGCACAAAGCCGGAAGCCAGAGGCGGCCTTCCTGTTGGTGCGCTAGCAGGAACAGAACCCACCCAGGGCACCAGCTCTTGGTTGTACCCATTTTTTGCCCACATCCTTGCAAAAGCCACACTGAGGTCAAGGCCGACTCCCACCGCCAAGCCTGGACCAAGATCAACCTGCATCGCCATGGCAACCAGAGGGCGATGCTGTTGGTTCTTGCAGCCTAGCTCAGGAGCAACGGGGAAGAGGCAGGGAAGGACAGCCCAGGGAGTCTAAGGACCTCCTGTGACCTCCCCCATCCCACGTGGACAGGGCTTTTACCCAGCCGTGTCCAAGAATGAAACAAGAGGTACTAACTGATTTAAAAAAAAAAAAAAGAGTAAAAGATAGAGCACTGAAGAACAAAGGTAAGAACATTCTCTAATTTCAGAGGCTCATCATCCATGTTAGAAAACACACAATGCTCCCAGAGAGGGCTAGAGACTCAGAAGTGTCCACTACAGAAGGACCTAAGGAGGAAAGAAAAACGGGGCAGGCCAGGGACTGGAACCTTACGCTTACTGGGCTCTGTAGAAGTGATCCAGTCTGGACACCTGTATCTTTCTGGTTTTTGCTGCTCTTCAGGGTGTTGGAGCCAGGGTCCTATACACAGCTCTCTGGACACCACCACAGTATCTCTGTGGAATAACCCTAGAAGTGGCATTGCTAACTCAGTGTGCACATTTTAAATTTGACATTCCCTCACCAGAATCAAGGTGATATCCTGCTGTACAGACCCGTGCTCAGTGACCAACCAGCCCCTAACGAAATTCCAGGGTCCTCTTTTCTTTTTTCTTTTTCTGGTGGCACTGCAGAGGGAACCCAAAGCCTTCGCACTGACCTCCATCCCCAACCCTATTTTGAGATAGGGCCTTGCTAAACCACTAAGTTGCCCAGGCTGGGCTCAAATTCGAGATTTCCTGCCTCAGTCCCCGACCCAAAGCACAGGGATTTGATGTCTCCTCTTCTAAGGGCACTAATCCATCAGGGGGGTCCCCCCACCATGACCGCAACTAAACCCCAAATACCTCCCACTGGGGTCAGCACTCCCACACAGAGATTGATAGGGGCACAGCAATGCATTAATACACTACAGTCGAACCTGGAGCCATGGTTGTGCGGCCACAGATCCAACGGGCCACTGAGGGAAAATACTTGGTAAAAATATTCACCTGTGCTGAACATGCGTGCTGTTTTTTCTTGTCTTTTCGCCCCAAGTGACACAGCACAACAAGCACTTCTCTTGTGGTAGGTGGTACAGGTCACCTAGAGATCACCTCAGGTGTAAGGAGGATCTGTGCGCGGTGTCATTTCAGGGTCTGCGGGGCCCTGGTGCCGATTTCCCCCGGGCACCAAGGAACAACTGTACCTGAGGGAGGCAGCACGCCTTTCCGTTTGGAAGGTTTTCCTCGTGCCCTGAAACCTTGCATGCGAGTGGGATAACACAGCTGGCGTCCCGTTGAGAACAGGGAACGATCGGTAAAAAGAGCAGCTGTGTGTGAAAGCACAGCCCCGCCTCCTCTCTCCCGCCTTTACCCTCCTCCGTTGCTGCGGCATTGGATTCTGCCTTTCTCTGCGTGCAAAGAGCTCAGCCCATAAAGCAGCCTAATGCAGTCCAGGACGAGACAGGGGTTGCTAAGTCGGTGGAAACGGCGGAGGGAGCAACACCCGGCCGAGCACGGGCTCCGGAAGCCGGGACACAGATAATCCAAATGTCATCACGAATCGACCCTCAAACGCAGTCATCACCTTCCGGGCGGTGTTTCATTTGACTGATAGTAAAGGCAATTTCAGGCCCTGAACAAACACTCTCTGCTGCAGGTAGCCAGTAGGTGGGAAGAGCTGAGGATCTACCTAGAATTAAAACTTAACCAGGAAAAAAACCAACTGTCCACTCAGGGAGAGACAGGTGCATAAGCAAACAGTGGGATATTACTCAGCCCTAAAGAGAAAGGGAATTCTGACACGTGTTCCAACGTGGGTGGACTTTGAGGACGTTATGGGAAATAAACCAGACAGGAAAGCCAAATATTGTAAGACTCCACTTCCGGGAAGCCCGGTTGCAGTAGTAAGAGTCACAGAGAGAAGAAGTAGAGCGGTGGGTGCCAGGAGCTGGGGAGCGGAGGTGGGAGTGAGTGTGCAATGGGGACGGAGTTTCAGATATGTACGGTGGTGATGCTTGCACAACAACACAAACATCGCTAGTTCCTCAGACCTGCAGGCTTAAAAATGGTTAAGGGGGAGGCTGAGGCAGGAGGATCACAAGTTCAAGGCCAGTCTGGGCAAATGAACAAGACTTTGTCTCAAAATAAAATTAGAAATGACTGGGGTTGATCTTGGCATGGTGGCACACACCTGTGATCCCAGCACCCTGGGAAGCTGAAACAGGAGGATCACAAGCTAGAGGCAGCCTGAGTAGCTTGAGCCAGCAAGACCCTGGCTCAAGATCAAAGAACAAAAAGAGCTGGCAGTGTAGCTCAGTGCAAAGGCCCTGGGTTCCATCCCCAGTATTTAAAAAGAAAGTGAAGATGGTCAGTTTTATGCCATATATACTTTACAAATAACCTAAATGTGTAAAAAAATTTAATTTTTAACAAGTGACCCAAAATGTGCACCCAGCCTCATGCAGGTACCTAAGTGTTTACAGGGGTCCTTCAAATTCCCAACACCAGCATCTCCTGAATGGGAAAACTGATGAATAGGTATGGCGTCCATAAGGAGATGTGGCTGCACATGGCAGCACATGCCTGCAATCCCAGCACTCAAGAGGCTGAGACAGGAGGGTGGTCACAAGTTGAAGCCCAGCCTGGGGTACAAAGTGAGTTCAAGGGCAGCCTGGACTGCATGGCGAGACCCTGTCTCAAAACACCAATGATGGTGATGACGATGATGATGACAATGAGATGTAGGCCCTGTAAGGAGATGGGTGGGGTAAGGAGACGCATGCGCTGATGAGTAAATACAGTCCGGAGTAAGTAGCCGGGCGCCCAGGGCGGTGTCGCCTGCTGTCAGTAGGTCAGACACACAGGCGTGGAGAGGGGCGTTGTTCCGACTCTGCCACAACTCAAAGTGAGTGGTGTGAAATCCCCACACCCCGTCTCCTCCCTGACAGGGAGCAAGGTGGAGGGACACGTTAAAACTAGGACTGGCAGAGCGCCTGTGTCCTGGAGTGAAACTCCCACCCTGCCCCCACACGAGCGCAGACCCGACCGAGAGGCGGGTCCAGGAGGAGGCGCCCGTGGGGCCGGGCGGACAATGTCATCACAGTGGGGCACACAGCTCCCCGCACAAGGGGGACAGGTCACCTGGGAGCCGGGAGACGGGACGACAGGGTGGGGGGTACCCCCCACCCCCCCGCATGAGGCTGCACGGGGCCTGTGCAAACTGCTCAATCACAGGCCAGATTCTTCCCCCCAAAATACTGTCCTATCTCCGCCTTCCTCTGTCCCGCTGCCACCCCGCCCCTCCATCCATCCAGCAATACATACCGGACACCTACTGAATGCCAGGCACAGTTCTCAACCTGGGGGCCTGGCAGGGAGCCAGAGGAGACAAAAGCCCCTGTTATGGTCCATACACTGTGTCAACTTGAGAAGTTTAAAAGGTTAGCTAAGTGACTGGCAGGAGACCAGGGTCCTCACCTTATAAACGTCCTCATCCAGTACTGGAGGAGGGCTCGGAGATGGTGGGGTTGGGGGTAGCCTGCTCACAATATAAAAAAAAAGAGGCTTGCTTCTCGCCCCCTTTCGCTCTTGTTGCTTTGCTGTCTTCTTCGGCCTTAAAGTGTTGCCCTGCCACCCTGCCTTGGAGCCAGCTGATTATAGACTGAAACCTCCACAAAATGGAAGCTAAATAAACCTTTCCTTCCTTAAATTTGGGTGTCAGGTATTTTCTCTCAACAACAACAAAAAGTAACCTGGAGTTGAACTTCAGGTTGAGGAGGCAGACCAGAAACAGGAAAAAGAAATAAAATACACAAGGTGGGATAGACAGGAGTAGACAGGAGAGGAAGAAGTGAAGGGAAGCAGGTGATCCCAGAAGGAGCTCCTGAGGAGGGGGCTGTCGGGAGCTGTGAGGGGTCTGGATGCAGAACGCTCCAGAGGAACAGCCGAGCAAAGGCTCTGGGGCTGCTGCTGCCCGGTGGCCAGCGTGACTGGATCAGAGTGAGTGGGGAGGGAAATTACAAGAAGCAGGGCAAGGAGGTGCTGGGGACAGAAGGTGCTGAGCCTGGCAGGCCCCAGGGAGACCTCTGGATTTGCTGAGGAAGGTGGGAGCCACAGAAGGTTCCAAGCCCGTGAGGGACATGAACCTGACTCGGGTGCTCACAGGTACCCTCAGGGGGTCAGATTTGCAAGAAAGCCATCACTCTAGCTAGTGTGGGCTCCCGTGCTCCCCCCCACTTCACCCCACAAGCGATCTCAGAGTCCCCAGCCTTCACCACCCTCAACCCCCTCACTGCCCCCAAGTCCAGCTCCAAGGATGTTTCTGTGTGAGAAGAAACACCGTGTGTGTCTGTGCCCACACCCCTGCCCACCCATCCCGCCCCTGGCATTGGCTTCTGCCTGGGGCTTCGTGACCACAGAATCACATCTCCTGCCCAGGCTGTGATCCTAGATCTGCCCCTCTTGCTGTGTGGCCTCAGGGAAATCACCTGACCTCTCTGGGCCACATTCTTAGCTGTGAAATGAGGATGGCTAGAGCGCACATTTGTGGAGTCATCGCGACAGCAAAATGTAGTCAGTCCTCTGTATTCTTGGGTTCCAGGTCCGAGGATCTAATCAACCTCAATCCAAGTTTTTGGCACCTGCTGGGGATCCTGGAGCAAACCCTCTGGATACCAAAGGATGATCAATCATAACTTGCTCTCTGCAGCCTGCTCAGAACACACCTGACGGGAGGAGCCCTCAAAGCGCTCCCCACCGTCGTCATCCGTGTCACTGCACTCAGAGAGCTCATTTTCAGTGAAACCCCTGGAGCCTAACCCAGCGCCTGATCAACAGGGACTTGCTGAGTGGGTCAGTCGTTCCTTGTAATCTCAGCTACTTAGGAGGCTGAGACAGGAGGATCATGAGTTTGAACCCAGCCTGGGCCACTTAATAAAACCCCGCTTCAAAGGAAAATAAAATGAGCGGGAGTCCTAGCATGCATGAAGGCCCAGGTTCAGTCCTCGGTACTGCATATAATAAAAGGAAAGAACAGCCCGCAGGGAGAGCGCTCCTCTAATCTCTCTCACCCAGACCTTCCTGGCAAGGCAAGTGGGTGCTTCTGCTTATCTTAGGTCCCGGAAATTTTCTTTTCCTGAATATGTTTGGGTTTTTTTATTGGGTTGGGGGGCTTGTTCATTTGCTTACTTTTCAAGCCTTCTTTGTTTCAGGTTTGTTTCAGGCTGGCTTCCAAGTCGAGATTCTCCTGCCTCAGTCTCCCAAGGGTTGGGATTATAGTTGTGGCCCACCAAGCCTGGTTCTGAATATGTATGCTTGACCCCTTGGTATTTAGATTGGCAGGTATTTCATTATCTTCCTCACTCCCTTGTGTTATCCATATACTAATACGTCAGAGCATTGATTCATTATAATGGTTCCTCCGAGAGCTGACGTCTCTCATTAGTTCAACAAATATTTGTTGAGTACATATTGTGTGCTGCTGTGGCTTAATGACTGCTCACCATGGGATTCTAAAACTCTAAAGAAGTCTGGCATGGTGGCACTTGCCTGTAACCCCAGCACTCTGAGAGACTGAGACAGGAGGACAGCAAGTTCAAACAGCAAAATCCTGCCTCAAAATTAAAAAAAAAAAAAAAAGTTAAGGGCTGGGGATGCAGCTCAGTGTGAAAGCCCTGAATTCAACCCTAGTACTGCAAAAGAGAAAGAAAGGAAGAAGGAAGGAAAGGAGGAAGGGAGGGTGGGAGTGACGGACATGAGCAGGAGTCAGACATACACCCTGCTCTGCAGAGTCATTTCAGAGCAGCTCTGTTTAGTGAGCTCAGGATTGTACGTTACCTGGCCCTGGCCTCCCAGCAACTGGTGCAATGCTTAGCCTGGTAGTGGGCAGGGGAAGTTGGGGCACAGAGGGGAGAAGTCACACGCCGGTGAGTGGGGGCCTCTGAGGCTCCTCAGACCCAGGGCTGGCGCCTGAGACGGTTCTTAGAGGCCCCAGCGGAGGCTGCCCAGTTGCTGTCCAAGGTGGGGACCTGCAGATCTGGGTCTGGGGATTCAGACAATGACTCCACCCGCCCACTGGCCAGGGCCCTCTGCCTCCTCTATCGGACGAATATGACTTGGCCTGAGAGGGCAGAATAACCTCACCCAGGGCTCCGCTCTGCCTGCCCTCACAGCCCCGGTGGGAAGTTCCTGGAATAGAACCTCCCTCACTTGCCCTTGCCCAGAGAGCCCTCTGGGTCCTGAGGGCTAACATTTAAATTAAAAATAGTAAATAAGCCAAGCGTAAAAGAACACGCCTGTCATCCCAGCACTCTGGGAGGCTGAGGCAGGAGGACAGCAAGTTGAGGCCCAGTGAGGGCAACTTCACAAGACTCTGTTTCAATAATAAAATATGGTAAAATAAGATAAGATGAAGTAAAAGCCTGGGGATGTAGCTCAAGGCAAAGACCCTGGGTTCAATTTCCAGTACTGCAAAGCACAAATAAAAACCTAAGTAAAGGCCCCCACCGCACAACTGCAGTCCCTGCGCTGCACGTGGTGTGACCTACAGGTCCCTGCTCAGCCATTCCACCCACACCAAGCCCTCCTCCCCTTCCTGTCAGGAGGAAGGGGGCGTTCACAGCGAGGCCATCTCTCTACATCTCGTCCTGGAGATAAAGGCGGCCGTCTCAGACCTAGTTGCCCAAAAGTGAAGCACAGGGGGCCAGAGGCCACCGGGGAGGGAGGGCCTGTGTGCAGCGGTCAGGTCTGCCGTGTCCGTGTAAGACCGGTGGCCAGGACAGGACAAGGAAGGCCCAAAGCCCGGGCATCAGAGCAGGTCAGGGGCCCAGACAGACCCCAGTGGGGCAGCACCAGCTTTGCGATTGGGGTGCAGGGTGCAGAGGGGAGGTGGCCTCCCCCAACCCCTCCCCATGCAGGGCCCACTTTGCCTCCGTCTGGGCTCACCTTTCAGGGGACAAAAGCCACCGAGAGACAGCCCCACCCAAAACGAAAGTGGCCAGGCAGCGGGGCGCCAATGTCTTTCCCGAGAGGGGCCAGAGGGGGAGACTATTAAATATTAAACAGGGGAAGTGGCTTCCAAAGATGCTGTCATTGTTCTCCGCACCGGCCCATCTGTCGTCCCCTTTCCCAGCAAGCTCACGCTTTGCTGGGCGCAGAGGGCCGGCTTGGGCCACTGGGGCGGCGGGATCTTCCGTCCGGGATCCTCCGAAGCCTCGAGCCTCGGGCTGGCCTCGCGCGACTCCCGGCCCTGTGCCCCGTCCAGCCTGCCTGGCTTTCTTCTTATTCCCATTTTTCTTAGTCTGCATGTGCAGTGCAGACCGATTGCACTCATCTCCAGGAGTGGGTGCCTGTCCAGACAGATCTTTTTTTTTTTTTTTTTTTGGTACCAGGAATCGAACTCAAAACCTTGCGCTTGCCAGGCAGGAGCTGTACCGCTGAGCTATGTCCCCGGCCCTGTCCGGGCACATCTTGAAGCAGAAAGTGACGGTAGGAACAGGACTGATAGGGAGGTGTAAACAAACAAAAGCAGACCTGGACTGAAGTCAGTCCCCGTCCTTGCTGGGAAATGTCAGGTGTCCAGGGCAGGTGGCAAAGGGGCTGGCCCGGCAGCTGGAGCAAGAGGAGGGGTGGGGATGCAAGGAAATGGATTTTTAAAGAGAAACAAGTATAAGCTGGATAAGCTGGGAATGGGGTGTCTGCTCCCCCACCCCCACACACACACACACACTTTAAAAGAAACTGCTCCGAAAGGGGAGGGTGGAGTAACACACGGAGTTAAACTGCCCACCCTCAGAGAACAGTTATCCTCAGAGGTGAGGAAGATCTTCGCTCCGCCGCCTTTACAGACAGGTGATTGGGCAGCCAGGAGAGGGAGCTTAAAGTCCTGGCGTCCTTGCCCCCCACGCCCCCAGGTCGGCTCACCTGCGTTCAGCGGGCGTCGGGCTCAGGCGACACAGAGAGTCCTCCGGGCGTCCCGAGGGCCGCCCCTCATCAGCGCCCAGGACTCCGGGCCACCGCAAGGGCACAGATCCATGGCACAAGTCCAGCTGGAGGCAGAAGCGGGTGCCGGGAGAGGAGCGCGCGCTGGGAGCAGGGGCCTCTCCAAGGCAGCAGGTGCCGGCTGCGGGTTGGGAGGCGGGAGGAAGGGAGGGAGGGAGGAAGGAGGGGTCCCCGACGCTGACTGACAGGGAGCGAGCAGCACCTCAGCTGCCGATCATCCCAGCCCGGGCTTCGCCCAGATGCACCTAGAGCCCAGAGCGAGCCGCCCTGCTTCCGGGTGTGCGCGTCTTCTCTGTCACTTAGCGCGGCGTGGCGACCTCGCAGCACCCGGCACAGCGCGGATACCGGGGGACTTCGCCTCACCCTGAGAGAGCACAGAGGTGCTGGTCGGAGATTCCCTCTCCTCCACCTGTTCCTCGGGGCCTGGGGAGGGGGCGCCTGGCAGCTGTGCTTTGAATTTAACCGCATCCCCTGGCCAGGCAGGGGTAATTATTTATGCTGTCAGGGAAAAGGTGATAATTAAAGGGCAGCTGCTGTCCCCCGCTGAGACGGCCTGGTTCACTCTGGAAGCAGCTTCCTCTTAGCCCTGACCGCCTTCCTCAGGAGAAGGGGCCCTAGGGTTACAACGGAAAACGCAGGCATGGGAGACTGGGTCCTGCGATGCTCAAGTCAATGCATTCCACTTTTATAGGTTTCTTTGCAGCTCGAGTTAATTTACTCCAAAACCTAGGTCGGACTCAGGTCTTCCTCCCCACGCTGGGGAGGGAACCCGGGGTCTCCAGTGCTTCACCTGCAGGTCCCGTCCCGCCACCACCCCCGCAGCCGGGGCTCTTTCCAAAGGCCTCCTTCTCACCAGGAGGGTCCTGCGTTCCCCTGTGAGCAATATCCACGGCACAGGGAGTCTCTATATTTTTTTCCCAAGGTAGGGTGAAAAATGCAAAAATCTGCTTCTTTGGAAAAAAAACAGCTTGGTTTAGACAGCTGGGGAAAATTGAACTTCACTGTCTTTGGGACTTTGTCTTGGGAGCTTGTTTGGAGATTCTAGCAGGGGAGCACATCTGCTCCTATACCCTTGACCGAGGAACGGCCTCCTCTATCGCGGGAGGGCGTCCTCTTCGACCGAGCGCGCGGCTTTGGGAGGGTCGCACAGGGAGCGCACAGGGAGCGTTGAGGGAGGAAGGGGACACCCGCAGAGCCAGCCAGATCAGCCGGCCCAACCCTGGCGATCAGTGGGGTAGCAGATGTGGCAGCCAGATCGCCCTCACATCCACGGGGCTTTCTCTTGCTGTTAGTTTTGTAAGATCTGTTCATGGTATTTTGAGTGTGAGTGTGAGTGTGTGTGTGTGCGTTAATGAAACCCCTTGCCAGGCTCAGGGGTGCACACCTGTCATCCCAGCACGCTGGGAGGCTGAGACAGAAACATTGCAAGTTCAAGTCCGGCCCAGGCAACTTACAGAGGTCCTGTCTCAAAATAAAAAATAAAAAGGGCTGGGGAGGGAGCAAAGGCCCTGGGTCCAACCGCCCCACCCCCACCCCGCCTTTACAAAAACAGATGTTCTTATCTGCTACAGAGGTACATTGATGTATTCATGGATGAAGTAACTTGATGTCTGGAATTGCTTTTTAAAAAACTTCAAGAGGAAGTAGGACAAGAGGAAGGGGATGGAGGGAGTGTAAGGGAGGGTAGTGGGAAAATGGATATGATCAAAATAGGCATATATGAAAATGCCACAGTGAAACCCAATGTCTTATAAAGATCAGTGTTCACTCATAAAATATACACTGGAAAAAGTCTAGGATGCAACTCAAATATCAATCAATAAAACATAGATAAATAACACATAGTACTGTATATTTATACAATGAAATATTATATAGCCAGGAAAATGAACAAGGCACTGAAGCATACTACAATGTTGATAAACTTCAAAAATTTCAACTTGAGTGAAAGATACAAGACATATAAGCTTCATACTACATGACTTCATTTGTATGAAATATCCAAGATAGGCAAGTCCATGGAGACAGAAAGTCCATTAGCCTTTATGAGGGGCTGGGGAGAGGTGGATGTGTAGGAGGGGTGATTGCTAAGGGGCACAGGGTCTCCTCTCATGGTGATGAAAGCACTTTCAAACTAGAAAGTAGTGGTGGTTACACAACACTTACACTAAACACCACAGAATCACACGCTTAAGTGGTGAGTTTTATGCTATGCGAATTTCACCTCCATTTTTTAAAAAACCTTCCACAGAAAAGAGAGAGGAAGACAAGGACAAAGCACAGCAAGTTGCTACCTGAAGAAGCAGAGTGAGACTGGAGTGGGGATTCTCTCAGTTGTTATGTATTCCTCCCTGTATTTGTGAATGCCTGAGGATTTCTATTTTAAAGAGATGGGAAGGTCCGAGGACAGGATGGATGCAGGCCCTGCTGACGGGCTGGGATGGCCTCTCCGTGGTGAAGTCCAGCCCCTAATTCAGCAGCTTGGGGAGAGCACTGAGAATGCAAAGGGCCTGAAAGCAAAGATCACTTGTGTTTATCTTTCCTCTCCCTTTCCGCCCCTGAAGAAGTAGCCATGATATTTTGTAAATGCGGCTGTGTGCCAATAAAACTTTATTTATAAAAACCAGTTCCAAGTTAAGCCAGCCCCCAAGGTTAGTTTGATCTGCCAGCTATATAAACATTTATCATTGGCTCTGTCTACAGTGCTTTTACATATGTGCCAGGCTCTGACTCTTGTCAGAGAGTTGTGTCTGCTGTGTGACCCTGGTCAAGTCCCTTAAGCCTGTGTCTCTTCCTGTTTAAAACTAGGATGATAAAATTTGAGAAATATTGTTTTGAGTGTAAAATAAGATGCGGCTATTAAAGTGCATTGTGAAGTCTAAAATTCTATACAATGTGAGATGCTATTATTGTTGTACAGGGAACCATAAGTCTGTGCAATTAGCACTGAATTTTTCTATTTTTAAATCATATGACTTGTATGAGTCACTTCATGAGGGACACAAATAGCCATCCTAGTTTCCTTAAAAGTTCTTTGAAAATGTCAGAAAGTCCCGCTTTTTCTTTTGTGCACATGAGACCATCCTGAGTCAGCCATCTTTTGAACCCTTGTGGCGTTCATAAGTGTTTGGGACCATGAATAGACTGAACAATTGGCCCCAATTACTCATGACTTCCTGTTTGCGTATGTGTGCCACTTTCTCCTTGTGGGTGGCATGCACTGCCCACTGTTGGCTTTGAACTTGGCCGCATAACTTGCTTCTGTTAGGCCGCTGTGGGCAGAAATGGCAGTGAGCCAATTTAAAGCTCGAGCCTTTGACATAGCCTAGATTCCCACCACCCTCTTCCGCCTTTGCCTTCACCATAAGGACCAGGGGGACAGAAGACAGACATGCAGCAAAGTCACCCAGCTGAGTCCCACCCAGCTCAGCCCACCCCCACGGACCTGCAGGTGCATGGGGACGAATGACACTGCTTTAAGCCACTGTGCTTAGACAAGCTCCTAGTGCAGCTGGGATGGCACATGTCAGGTGTCACCTTGCCTGGACTGAGAGATGCCCAGATGGCCGGTGACACATGATGTGTGGCTGTCCGTGAAGGTGTTTCCAGAGGAGATTCTGGTCTCAGAATGTCACACTTCAAAGTCCCCATCTGGGGAACCCAAAGACTCTGTGACAGTCCATTCATTGCAATTTCTTTCTTTTTTTTTTTTTTTTGTTTTGTTTTGTTTTTTTTTGTTGTTTTTTTTTCTCCGGTACCGGGAATCGAACTCATGACCTTGCACTTGCCAGGCAGGCGCTGCGCCACTGAGCTAAATCCCCAGCCCCTGCAATTTCTGAGATTTGCATAGCCAGAGAACCCTTGATTCACATCCAACCATAAGCCAGACGCATCATGTATGTACGGTATATTGGCTTCTACTATCATCAACACCGTCATCCACATCACCACCATCATTACCATCAACATCGTCTGGCTGAGGATTTAGCTCAGCGGCACAGCGCCTGCCTGGTAAGTGCAAGGTTGTGAGTTTGATTCCTGGTTCCGGAAGAAAAACCATCAACACCGTCACCATCACCATCACCATCACCATCACCATCACCACCACCAGCACCACCATCATCACTACTGCAGTGATTATCACTATCATCACCATTACCCTATCATCAACACTATCATCATCCTCATTATCTCTCGGGAAAGCCCAGAGCAATAGGAAATAGTTAAAACCCTGAGGCTGGGTGGCTTGCTCTGGAATCTTTGCCTCCTCCTTAAAATCTCTATGTGACTTTTCAGAGTCTACTTAGTTGCTCTGCGCCTCAACTTCTTCATCTGCAAGATGCACGTGACGGTGTCCACATTTCCATCACAGGCTTGGGAGAAGGTACACACATGAAGCACAGGGCCTGATGTACCATACATGCTCCAGAAGTCTTAGTCATCGCTGCTACTACTACCAGTGGCGTTCATCAGGGCCATGCAGAGAGAGAGCACGCTCACCCACGTGATTGAAGGTGTTTAATAAAATATCGACAGCAAAGGCTGGGGCAGTTGGGTGTTACAAGACATGTTACAACAACAAGGAGCTACCATCTCCCAAACCTGAGGGGGAAGAGAAGTTCCCAGAGTCTGCACACACAGGGAAAATGTTCAGAGAGAGCAGCCTGCCGGAGCCATGGCCCCCAGCAGAAAGCTGCCTACGACTCGGGGCAACTGGAAGAGAGGAAGCAGAAGAAATAATTTTCAGTCTAAATTCTCATGTTCACAGCAGCACAACTCACCAGAGCTGTCTTGGAAGCAGCCCCTAAGTCCATCAATGGACAAGTGGATAAAGAAAATGTGGTATTTATACGCAATGGAGTACTACCCTGCATAAAGAAGGATAGACTCGAGTTATTTGTAGGAAAATGGACGCACCTTGAGACCATAATGTGAAGTTAAACAAATCAGATACATGGGCTGAAGTATCACATGGTTTCTCTTCTATGAGAAACCTAAAATATGAATAATTTGAAGAGCAAAATAAAAGATAGGTGATAGGAAATGGGGGGATAGACTGTATAGAGAATGGAAGAGGCGGGGGGGTGGTCAGGAGGGCAGAGGAAGGACGTAGAGATGATTAGGTGTGATCTGTCTATGTACCACTTACCCAAGAGGGGTGCAGTTATTACACATCGCAAACATATGGTGATACGAAATAGCTTAAAAAAAAGGAAAAGCAAAATCCTGCGCCTCTGAGGTGGTAATAATAAAACCTTCAGCGGTTTCTTCTAAATAAACAAACAAACAGATGAACTCACTCCTCTGTGAGCGCCTCTCCAGGCCGACCAGACCGGAAGTCAGGGCACATCCAGGCCCCGATGCTGCCTTTGGGGTCAGCGGCCCCGGGCACAGGGCAGGCAGAGGAGAGGGAGGTGGGCGTGAAGGTGGACTCCAGCTATTCCCCTTTCACCAGTTCGTGGTCACCAGGGTCTCGGGAGTATTTTCTGAGTCCCTGCAATTCAGGTGGTGTTTTCTCAGGAGCCTGCTTGTGGCTGATTTGTTTGTGTGGGTTTTTTTTTCTTCTCTGCTACCAAAGGAAATAGGAAAAAAACAAGAAAATGTATTCTCCGGGAAACTTCCACCACCCGCATAAATCTCAAGGATCACTCCACTATACATGTATGCATATCCCTGATGACATTTGCTTTCTAGCCAGCCACCAGGACAGGAGGGACATCACTCTACAGTCTATTCTCCCGATCATGTTCCTCTCGGCCGAAAGAGCAAGCCGCTAGCCGAATCTCTAAGCCCTCCATGGCAACAGAGATCTCTCCCTGAGGGTGACACAAGGCGTGCCAGGAAATATGACATCCAGCCACCGAGACGCAGTGAACATCTTTGCCATTTGCCCGGGCAAGAAAATCTCTGCTTGTATATTCGAGGCAAAGTCCAATTACCTGGTGACAGAGGAAAGGGCAGTTAGGACCGGAAAATAAGAAACAGCAGGTGGGATAGGGCTGGGGAGGGGCTCGGTGGCCAGCACATGCTTAGCACACGGGAAGGCCTGGCTTCCATCCCCAGCACAGCTTCCTCCTCACCTGTGTGAACTAATCGTTTAAAACCAAAAGAGGCTGCAATCCCAGCACTCAGAAGGCTGAGGTAGGAGGAGCGCCATGGCTGGTTCCGCCACAGCTCGCCAGGTAGGGTCTGCCTCGGGCCTTTCTCCTTGGCCTGTCAGTGGTGGCTTTGTGATCACTGAGTGTTTTTGTGTGTGTGTGTGTGTGTGTGTGTGTGTGTTCAGGCCTGATTCACATTTCCCCTTACTTTCCCTTTCATTTTCAGTGCTGAGGGTAGAACCCAGGGCTTTGCACGTGCCAAGCAAGACCTCGACCACTGAGCCACAACTCAGCCCAAACTGTCTTTCTCAGGACACCAATCAGATTGCGCCAGGGTCTGCAGTGGCTGCAGAAGATGTGTTCTCCCAAAATTCCTGCTTTCACACCTAAGACACAACATGAGCAGCATCCACCATAGCTTGGTGCAAAGCCCACAAGTTCTAATACCATAGAGAATAAAAATTGACCCAATTTCCGCTATTTTGTCATATCAACATGAATGCACTAAGATGAGGCCCACCCTAGTGACCTCATTTTAACTCATTACACCTAACATGACCCCCGTGTCTGACTAGGATCACATTCTGGAGAACTGGGAGGTAGGACTTCAACATATGAACTGTGGGGGACACAATTCAACCTGTAATGGTTACTTACCTGGACCTCGGTCTCCTCACTATAAAATGGGCTACGTCATGAACAGGTGAATACTCTTGATGAAGTATTATGACAGAAGGAAGCATTTTACAGTGTCTCAAAAGATGTGAGACAGGGGCCGGGATGCGGCTCAGTGGCGGGCGCTTGCCTAGATGTGCAAGGCCCTCGGTTCCATCACCAGCGCCGCAAGAAATAAGCTGAGCAAACGAATGATGTGCGAGGACTCCAGATGCAGTCTAGGGTGGACTTGAACTGCCCCAGAAGGCCCGCAGGGGGCGCTGTGGGGAGGAGGTGGAGCTCCAAGGGGCAGTGCCTCGGGGGAAGCTTTAGGCCCTAGGCGGACCCCTCCCACCAAGGGGACAGGAAGCTGCTATTGCTTCCGGGTCATGAGGTGAACAGTTTTCCTCCCCCTCTCGCTCCTTCCATGATACTCAGCCTTCTTGCTGGGGCCCAAGACAATGGGACCATCCAGCCCCGGACTGAAACTTCCAAAACTGTGAGCCAAAATAAACCTTTTCTCTTTATGAGTTAACCACCCCAGTATTTTGTTAGAGTGATAGAAGAAGATAACACAGGAACACAGAGAAAAGTCCACCTCTAAAGAAGCAGGGATGCTAGATAACAGGCTTCATCTGTTGTCTGTGTCTGTAACAAAATACCTGACTTGGGCAAATTTATGTTTTAAAAAAAGAGGCTCACAGGTCTGGCAGTCCAAGCACAAGGGCCGAGCACCGCATCATAAGGGCAGGGACAAGTGGGCAGGGACATATTTGAAAAGGCAAAGCACGGGAGGCAGGCTTATGGCAACCCACTAGCAGTAACTAATCTCCTGCTCCTCATTCCCCTTCTCTG
This sequence comes from Chinchilla lanigera, assembly GCF_000276665.1. Classification (NCBI taxonomy): domain Eukaryota; kingdom Metazoa; phylum Chordata; class Mammalia; order Rodentia; family Chinchillidae; genus Chinchilla; species Chinchilla lanigera. The sequence continues at coordinate 32,482,796 of NW_004955415.1, forward strand.
CTTCCTTCATCTGCTCTCCAGCACTTATTGTTTTGTTTCATTTTGTTTGCTCTTTGAGACAGGGCCTCGCTCTGTAATGCAGGTTGATCTTAAACTCACTATGTAGCGCAGGCCAGCCTTGAACTCATGACAGTCCTCCTGCCTCAGCCTCCCAAGTGCTGAGATTACAGGCGTGCGCCACCACACCTGGCTCTACAGCACTTATTGACAAATTATTTTTATCCTGGGTACTTCCCCCAGAGGTGCACTCTCACCACAGCCTTATCAGCACCATTAATGTTTCCATTTCACAGATGTGACAATGGAAGCACAGAGAAATTAAGTAAGTGGCCTGAAGGCACACAGCAAGGGAGGGGCAAAATCAGTGTCTTTGTTTCTAATACTTAAATATGGATGGTTGCAACTTTTTCTACAAAAGACCACACAATAAAAATTTTAGGGTTTGTGGCCCATATAGGTGTGGGCTGTACTGGCTGGCCCCTGATCATATAATAGCCTAAGAACTGTGAAAGTAAAGCTGACCAGAATTCCCCTGTGACCTCCATTGGATTTCCATCACAGCTCCAAATCCAGTAAGTCACCATGAGGTCATTCATCAGGAATCAATTTGATTGGTGCACCATTCATAATTATTCAAATGAGCTGGGCTGGGGGTGAGGCTCAGTGGCAGAGTCCATGCCTAGCATGTGCATCCCCAGCACTGCAAGAAACAATAATAAATTAACTATGAAGATGGAATTTTAAAGTCCGTATCTTTTTGTTTTTACAAACTTCTGGGCAAGCCAAGCATGGTGCTGCATGCCTGTAATTTCAGCAGCTCAGAAGGCTGAGCCAGAAAGATTGCAAGTTGGATCCCAGTCTGCACAATGTAGCAATACAGTCTCAAAATAATAAAAAGAACTGGACATACAACTCAGTGTGAAGGCCCTAAACTCAGTCCTCAACATAGGAAAAAAGAAAAACACTTTCTGAGCACTGCCTTATTTCAGGGAAACATATTTGCTTCCGTGAAAACCTATGTCCTGTCTGTCTGCAGCAGGGATTGTCAAACTGCACCCCACAGGCCAAATTCAGCTGCTTATTTATATCGCATACAGCTGCTTTCAGGCTATAACGGCCAACTTGAATTGTTGTCCCTGAGACTGTATCAGTCAGATTTTCTGTTGCTGTGAGAAACAACCTAACATACAGCTTAAAGAAGAAAAGGTTGATTTGGGCTCATGGTTTGAAGGGTTCTGCCATAGTCAGTTGGCTGTGAAGCAGGAGCACCACGGTGGAAGGGCACGGTACAGCAGAGATGCTCACCTCATGGCACCTGAGGAGCAGAAAGCAGGGGAAGAGCCCCAAGGAAAGGTGCCAGGGACCAGACATAGTCCCCAAGATCACACCCCACGACCCACCCAGGCATTCCCAAAAATGTGCTTCACTAATCTCCTAGATGTCTCTCAAACCAATTGTAAGGGAAAATTTTATGGGAACCAGCCGTCCTCCGGCTATAGATAAGCAGCATGAGACTGCCCAGAAGGTGTTAGGAGTTTCAGGAAAATATTTCCCATCCTGTCCTTGGGAAAAGAAACCACAAAGGAACATACTCAGAGCAACTATCTTGCCTTTGACACTCCCTCATTCCTGAGTCTCCTCACAAAACCCCCCCAAATGATTGTAAAAGTCAGTTTGAACTAACCAATGCTATCTG